>NC_084470.1:20626785-20946964 GCF_027409185.1 Cynocephalus volans
GGTTTTTCAGTTCTGCTATGTCCTTAAGTTACTTTACTGTTTCCTGCTGAAACTCTCACACTTGTCTTTTATTACCTTGAACATTTTAAACATACTTATGTTAAGCTGTACATCTAATGAATTCTTAATCTGTAGCTTCTGTGAGTCTGTTTCTGTTATTTTTGCTGGCTGCCGTTCATGTTGCCCTGTCTCATTTGCTTGCATATTTATTTATTTATGCTAGATACTCACATCCAAGATAACTCTTAAGTTCAAGGACAGATCAACTCTCTATTTATTCTTATTCCTTAAGTACTGCTCTTTGGGGGATCTCAGCCTAGAATGTGGTAGTTTTGCTAGAGTTCCCCAACCCTGGCATTCCTGGACCCGTTTTTGTCTCTCTATCCCTTCAAGGCTGCTAAAAGTGCTACTTGACTCTTGGCTTCTATTCTGGAATCAGTAAACATTCTCTGGGTTAAGTGGTTCCAAATGCCTTGCTCACCTCTCTAGGTTTGCATCTTCTACATCTTGGCTTAGAAATTAATCACTGCCTTTTTAGCTATCTCATGTCTTCAAGAAGATTTGTTTTATATTTTGACTTTTTTTAATTGAAAAATAATTGATTAAACATATTTGTGGGATAGAGAGTTAAATATCAGTACCTGTGTGCAATGTGTGATAATCGAATCAGGATAGTTAGCATGTTTACAGAATGTCATCATTCCATGTGTCCATTAACCCATTTCTCACTCGCTGCCCCTCCCCCTGCTCTTCCCACCTTTAGTAACCACAGCTCTGTTCTCTCCTTCTGAAAAATCAGCACATTATAGTGATTGTTGTTTGTTTCTTTTTTTAATTAATTAATTTGTTTCCTCTTATGGGTGAAGACGTGGTATTTCTCTTTCTGTGCCTGACTTATTTCACTTAACAATTTTCTCCAAGCGCATCCATGTAGCTGCAAATGGCAGAATCTCATTCTTTTTATGGCTGAGTAGTATTCCATTGTGTATATATACCACATTTTCCTTATCCAGTCATTTGTTGATGGGCATTTAAGTTGATTCCATATCTTGGCTATTGTAAACAGATCCGTGATAAACCAGGTATTAATCCCTCATCAGATGTATAGTTTGCAAATATTTTCTCCCATTCTGAAGGTTGTCTTTTCATTCTGTTGATTTTCCTTTGCTGTGCAGAAACTTCTTAGTTTGATATAATCTCATTTGTTTATTTTCCTTTGGTTGCCTGTGCTTTTGAGGTCTTATACATAAAGTCTTTGTCCAGTCCTTCATTCTGAAGTGTTTCCCTGTTTTCTTCTAAGAGTTTATAGTTTCAGGTCTTATAAAGTCTTTAATCCATTTTGAGTTGATTTTGGTATGTGACAGGTTGTATGGGTCTTGTTTAATTCTTCTATACATGGATATCTAGTTTTCCCAGCACCACTTACTGAAGAGGCTGTCCTTTCGCCAGTGTATGTTGTTGGTGCCTTTGTTGAAGATCAGTTGGTATAACTATGTGGGTTGGTTTCTGGGTTCTCTGTTCTGTTGCACTGCTCCATGTGTCTGTTTTTATGCCAGTACCATGCTGTTTCGGTTACCATAGTGTTGTAGTATAGTTTGAAGTCGGGTAGCGTAATGCCTCTGGCTTTATTTATTTTTGCTGAGGATTGCTTTGGCTGTTTGGATGACCCATTTTTTTAGTTGGCCTTACAAGAGAGTTGTCAGCATTACCCTTTCAATCTTTACTCCTGCCCCCACTAACTCTTCACCCATTTTTTGTTCATTCTCTCACCAACATCCTCCATGTAGCCACATCCAACGGAAACATTGCAGTTCTCGTGCTACTCATTCTCTCAGTGGCAATTTGACATAGTTAACTATTCCTGTTTTACAATACTTTCTTGCCTTGCTTCCTACATCTTAGGATTTTCTACAATCTCAAAACATTCTTCAATCTGTTTTACTAACTCTTTCTCCTCTATCCAGTCTCTATTTTTTGTAAACTTATTATAATTTTATATAAATGTATAAATATCATAAATTCTCTTTTTTTAAGTGAAATCTTATTTTTTCTTAAATTTTGGCCAACCCCTCCCTCACCCCCCAAATCAACTTAAATCCCCTTGTCTACTAGGTAACTCGTGTTACCTGTTTGTAACGTTCCCTTTTTCTTTCCATGCTTGTATAATCACATACAGAAAAAAAATATGAAGACACACATACATACATTATATAGGATGTCCCGTTATCATTTTGTAAAATTGAGCTATATTATACCTACTCTTATGCAACTGGCTTTTCTATAACTCAAAAATACATCATGGAAACCTTTCCAATTCATTTTTCTGAATGGCTGAGTTGTAGTTCATGTTGTATAATAATTCAGTCATTTATCTGTAGATGGGCAGTCACAATTTCCAGTTTCATTTTCCCCGTACTGTGCTACAATAAACATCTTTGTTTATATATCCTTATATACTGAAGGCTGGCCGATTAGCTCAGTTGGTTAAAGGGCAGTCTTATAACACCAGCGTCACAGGTTCACATCTGTGAACTAGCCAGCTGCCAAAAAACAAACAAACAAAAATTCTTAACTTATATATCCTTATATACTGATACTGGTGGCTTTAGTCTTATGGTTAGACTCCCAAGAGAAGGAGGTACGTGGGGTGTGTTTTTAAAAACTTTATTGTAAGTACATTTTTAAGTCTTTTTTGAAGTTTAGCATTCATATAGAATATAACATATGTAAAAGTAAAAATCACAGAGGTGTATATTAATTTTCACAAAGTGAATTGTCTTTATAACCAGCATCCAGATCTAAAATAGAAAATTATCATCATCCCAGAAATTTAACAAACAAAAATTCTTAACTTATATATCCTTATATACTGATACTGGTGGCTTTAGTCTTATGGTTAGACTCCCAAGAGAAGGAGGTACGTGGGGTGTGTTTTTAAAAACTTTATTGTAAGTACATTTTTAAGTCTTTTTTGAAGTTTAGCATTCATATAGAATATAACATATGTAAAAGTAAAAATCACAGAGGTGTATATTAATTTTCACAAAGTGAATTGTCTTTATAACCAGCATCCAGATCTAAAATAGAAAATTATCATCATCCCAGAAATTCCTTCCATGCCACCTTCTAGTTACTAACTTTCCCCTAGAGTAGGCATTATGTAGACTTCTAAGACTAGATATATTTGTTTTGCTTATTTTTGAATTTTATATATTGGAATTTTTAACTTAAGAAATGTTGCCAGATTGCTTTCTTAAGAACTTGTAACACTTTCACCATCAAATTGGGGGGGAGGGCACGTTTTCTTCCACATCTCAGACAGTAATACAGTAATACGTCATTGCTCTTTTTCTTTTTTCTTTTTTTATTTTTTTCTGGTTTCATTGTTAAAATAATTTCCCTAACTATAAATTAATTTGATATAAATTAATTTTGTATTTCCTTTTCCATAAACAGCCTATTTATATCCTTTGTCCATTTTATAATTAGTCTGACATCAATTTGTAAGAGCTTTTTATATATAGGCTGATCTTTGTCATCTGTATTATATTTTCTCCAAATCTGTTTTTCAGCTTTGTTTATGATATATTTTACCCATACAAATGTTAAACTTTTAGGGCCGAGCCCGTGGCGCACTTGGTAGAGTGCTGCGCTGGGAGCACAGCAACGCTCCCGCCGCGGGTTCGGATCCTATATAGGACTGACTAGTGCACTCACTGGCTGAGTGCCGGTCACGAAAAAACGACAAAAAAAAAAAAAAAAAGAAGCTGGGAGCACAGCAAATGTTAAACTTTTAGCCAGTCAAATATTTCTGTCATTTATTTTATAGTTTCAGGGTTTCCTGACTTAATTAATGTCTCCCTTTGGCCTTAACCAGTCTCAAATACTGTAGTTCGTCAGGGTTTGATCTTAGGCTCCTTCTCTTCTTTCTTTATAAGCTCCTATTCCCATTGCTTTTAAGTCTCCCACATATGCTGATGATGTCTACATGTATATCCAGCCCGGATTCTCCTCTGAACTGCACTAACATGAATATCACTGCCTACTGTCTGTGAGGGGCATGCTAGGTCCTGGGGATACAGTTGTTATGTGGTACCTTCCCTTAGAGCTCATTAGAAAAAGTGGATACCATGTGTTAAATTGAAGGCATGACTGGGAAACTTCAAATGTACAAAATACTCAATTTTACCAGTAATCAGAGAAAATAAAATTAAAATGAGAATTTTTTTGAACACTCAGATTGGCAAAACTTTAAAAGCCTGACTATATATATCAAATGTTTGTCAAGATGTGAGGAGAAGAAAATTCTACTGCTGGCTAAAATAGAGCATGGTATAATCATCCTTGAGAGAAATTTGGCAAATATCTAATAATACTGAATATGCATATACCTTTTGATTTAGCAGTTCCACTTCTGAGTAGACCTACAGCAGTGCTTGTCAATTTTTGATGTACATATAAATCACCATGGGTAGCTTTTTAAAACACAGATTCTGATTCAGTAGACCTGGGGAAGAAGCTGAGACAATTTCTAACAAGTTCCCAAGTGATGTCATTGCTGCTGGTCCAGGGGCCCACTTCAAATAGCAAGACCCAAGAGAAACTCTTGAGCATATATATACTCAGGGCACATACACAAAGATGTTCATTAGAGCATTGATTGTTTTAATAATCATCTAGAAACTACCTAGGAGTATGGCTGGCTAAATTCGTATGGATGAATGCAAGAGTTGAACTGGATTCACACATACCAACATAGATAAGTCTCAGAAACATTTCTGAGTGAGGAAAAAGCGTGTTGCAGGAAGGATACATAGAAAGTGATAACATTTAAATTTTTATTTATTTATTTTTAAAATTTTTATTGAATCATAATTGATTATATATATTTTGGGGGTTCAATGTTGACATATGTTGATCAAATCAATATTACTAGCATGTATATTGTTACAAATCATACTTGTTCTTTATGCCCCTTGTCCAATCTCTCCCTACCAACCAGTGTGCTTGGTTGTGGACAGGGAGGTCTGGTCCACAGCTCCATACCTCAGGTCCCCTGGCAGGCCACAAGGTGCTGGTGGTGTGCCTGGGCTAGAACTACTGTTTTGTCCTTTTCTTCTAAATTGGGGGAACTTCCTGTGGGAACCAGTACTTGAACCAACTGTGTGGTTGAGCTAAACCGCTGCTTTGCTGCTTTTTCTCTAGGGAAGGCTTTTTGTGCAGGTTGGGGTTTAAATGGTTGACCTTATAGGTACTTCCGGCTCTCCAGAGACGTGGTGCACCTTGGTTGTGTAGAAACTCTGATCTGGGCCTGAGTCTTTTCATCAAACTGCACCCTATGCAATTCTGCATTCCCTACCAGTCTCCTCTGAGTGGTCCTATGCTGACTAGGACACAGATCAGCTGTCCTTGCTGTGTCCCAGTGTTCTCCCAGTGAGCCTGTCTCCCCCACCACCCGTGCTGCAATTACTTCCCATGGGACGGGCTGTGTGCTGGTCCCTTGTGATGACTCACCATCCTCTGAGTGGCTCCTTTTTTCGGCTGTTCTGGCTCCTCACTCGTGTGTGGGTCCACAGGAACCCTATTAGTGGTCTTGCTGTCCTGGGGGCCACCAAGGCCCTCTTCTCCCCTGCCGCCTCCAAGCATCTCCATCCAAAGGGCACAGCTGTAGCTTTTGCTGG
Source organism: Cynocephalus volans (assembly GCF_027409185.1). Classification (NCBI taxonomy): domain Eukaryota; kingdom Metazoa; phylum Chordata; class Mammalia; order Dermoptera; family Cynocephalidae; genus Cynocephalus; species Cynocephalus volans. The sequence continues at coordinate 20,632,467 of NC_084470.1, forward strand.
CTCCTGCTCTGTGTGCTCAGCAGCTCCAGCCTGGAAGTAGCTGCAGCCTGAAATGCTCTGAGCAGTTTTTTCTCTCATTGTGGCTTCTCCCACCTTCGTGAACTCCATAGGTCTCTCCTCCTCTTCCCCTAAGCTCTAGCAGTCCCAGCTTGGGTGTTGTTACTTTTTTATACTTGTAAATCGGTTGTTTTGTGGGAGAGTGACTCTGGGGACCATCTCTTCTGCCATCTTGACTAGAACTCCAACATTTAAATTTTTTAAAATACTGTTTATTGTTTAGGGATATACACCTATGCAAGTATAGTAAAAGAATATAGCCTTGTGTGGTGCTATGGGTTGAATGTGTCCCCCAAAGTTTCACATGTTGGAAACTTGATCCACATTGTAACAGTGTTAAGAGGATGAGAAATCTGATTATGGTATTTGAAAGGTGGGGCATTTAAGAGGTTATTGGATTGTGAGAACTATGCCCTCATGAATGGGTTAATACATTCATGGAGTCATGGGTTAATGGTTTAATGGGTTGTCATGGGTGTGGACTGGTGGCTTTAAAAGGGGAGCAAGTGAGCACATAAGAAAACACTCTTGCCGTCCTCACCGTGTGATACTCTGTGTTGCCACAAGAGTGCATACAGAGCCCCCACTCAAAAGAAGACCCTCACCAGATGTGCCCCCTGGATATTGGACTTCCCAGCCTCCAAAACTGTAAGAAATAAACTTCTTTTGTTTATACATTACCCAGTTTTAGGTATTCTAAGTAACAGAAAGTGGACTAATACACATGCAAATGATAAACATCAAATTCACAATAGTGATTACTTGAGCAAGGGGGGGGAATGGTAATACTGAGGGTATATAGGGCTTCAGTTGCATTGGTAATGCTTAGTTATTAAACTGGGTAATAGGTAAACCCAGTTTAATAATAACTTATTTTCTGGTCTTTTTTGTACACCTGAAATACCTCATTAAACAGCTAAAACAACAAAACAAGTAATAGCCTTAATTTTTAAGATGGGGAAACTGAGGCTCAAGAACTTCAGCTGCTGTGCCAAACTTCAGACTGTACTCCTTCCTCATTATTATCCTGCTTTAAGTTTAAAAAAACAAAACAAAACATGGATTACCAAGTCTAAGGTAAAAACTATGGTCCCAAGGTTTGGTCTCTACAAAGACTGAATGAAACTGTACCTTCAAGTCTTTGCTCAGGTACATAACACCCACTGAAAATCACAGGTTTTGACCTGCAATAACTACAGTTCAAAACAAAATGCCTACAAGTAATTGCTTCACTTTTGGACATGGCACAAAACATTTTCATCAAATAAAATATAAAGAAGCACTTTATTCAAGAAACATGAAAACAAATCACAACACTCACATGACAGCAAGCCCAAATGTGAGTTTAATAAGCCTCAGAGAGCTAGCTGGTTTGCTCAGCTGGTTAGAACAAAGCCTCATCACACCAAGGTCACGGGTTTGGATCCCTGTACTGGCCAGCTGCCAAAAAACAACAAAATAAATGAGCCTCAGAGAGTCCCTCCTAGTTCACCTCCTGGTCTTTCCAATGGCAGTGAAGCCAAGCTGGGGGGGTGGGGTGAGAAGAGCAGTTTGTTGGGGGGTTTTCCTGGTAAAAATTTTTTGTGAAAGTTTTTGTACAGGGACTATGCTGAGCTGCCATTTGTGAAGACTTCAAAATAAAAGATGTTAGAGGAAGCAAGTAGTCAAAGGCTTTTTAATGTGCTCATTTGGCCACCAATCTTGTTGCCTGCCTGGCAAAGAGGCCTGTCCAAGCCATTTCCCCTCACTGCTCTCCTGCCCCTCGCAGTTCCTCTTTATTGGTGCTAGAACCTAGTCCCACTTCTCTTGTGCCCAAAATCTCTTGGAAATATGTTAATGGAAGGCAGAGAGTAGTAGAGGGTCATAGTGTCAGAAAAACCTGGACTTGAATCCTGCTATGCCACCACAGAGCCATTCACTAAACCTGAGACCAGTGCTGTCCAACAGAACTTGGTGTGATGATGGAAATGTTCTATATCTGCACTGTCCAGTATGGTAGCCACTAGCCACATATAACTACTGAGCACTTGGAAGTGTGGCTAGTGTGACTGAGGAACTAAATTTTTAATTGTATTTAATTTTAATTAACTTAAATGGCCATGGGACTAATTGCAACCATATTAGAGAAGATCTGGAAAATGGGGAATTCACCCTCTCACAGAGGATCAGCATGTGATAAATGGATGTGAAATGCCTACATATAAGGTTCTCCTATTAAATTATATCCTACCTTGAAAGACCTTCAAAGGAAAGTATTGAAATAAACAGTCCTCAAGCACTTAATGTATTGACTTGGCTGGTTATTGTGAGTATGCCTGGACAGGCCTGATTCAGTCACAAAAGCACTGACCGGGGTGCTACTTCCAGACAAGGGTACGCCACCCCAACGCACACTGCCTGAGCATGCACCTGATGCAGGCTGATGTGCACAAGTTTGCTTCTTTTCCTCTTGTTTTTTGGTCCTCACTACATTAATTAAATAACTACATTCTCAGAAACCTACATACTTAAATTCTTATGTGACGCTATTTGACATATCCTTAATATGTTTCCATATAGAAAATGTTTCTCATTTTCTCCAGTTAAACTAAACTAATTGTATCATTTTGTACCAACTGCTTTAAACTACAGAGAGAACCTATCTGCACAGGTTAAAAATATATGAAGACTAAAAATTTTAAAAAATGAGGATTTACCCATTTTTAGAAACTCAAATCAAGCAGAACCAATTTTATTTTACAGTGTTTATTATAGGAAAGGTTATTGTTGTAAAACAAACAGTGATTTGGGTCCATATCTTCCATTTGAGTTTAAAACATTTTACATTATTTACAAAATAAACTGTAATTTTCATGATTGCCATAATTAGTGTTTTTCCTGACCCTTGTAACATAACAGTTTCAAGTAACTAAAAAATAAAAACATTGAAGACTAAATGTACTGATAAGTACATACTGAACACATTTAATTACCACTGTAATTAAAAAGTCCTGATCTTTATTTCTTAAGATTAAAATTCATTAACATGAATTTTACTCAAATGAATTGAATTTTACTCATGAAGTCACTCAGAAATTTCCGGGATTTCTCTGTTATCCACAATGAGTGTATGAATAATCCCTTCTTTCCGCTTCCCACTACTGACAGCCTTTATGTAACAGTCATGGTTCCCGATACTGAAGTGAGTTTCAGTCCCATCATCTACAAACTCACCCTAGGCCAACAAAAGAAGAAGTAATTAGTGTTCCAGAAACATTTATCCTTGTCTAGAGCATTAACAGTATCTAAAAGTACTGGTGGTATAATGAAATAACATACTAGTTAAATGTTAAGCTTTGCAAACTTAAAGTCTAAAGCTTGTATTTAGATGCTTTACGTTTCTGTTATGAATTGAAAGTTTCTTTTTAATAATCCCTACAATCCTTAAGAATCTTACATTTCAGGGGGAAAACAACATAAACCTCATGGTTATGTGTCTATAACATGTACTATGTTTTGAAAAATAACAATGGTAAACTTGATAATAAACATTTATGAGTTTCTTAACAATATACCGAGAACAGTTTATATGCATTATTTCATTGCAACCTCACAGTAACCCTGATAGAAGTACTTTAATTATCACCATTTTATAGATGAGGAAATTGAGGAACAGAGTGGTTAAATAGCTTGCTGAAGGCCCAGTCAGGAAGGGATGGAGTGTTCTTAACCACTCTAAAAATCTGATTCCCCAGAGGATAAGGTGACTTACAATAAAATACACAGACAACATAAAACCAAACACCATTAAATCTAGACCTGCTTTGTCAAATACAGTAGCCACTGGCCACCACATGTGGCTACTGAGCACTTGAAATGTGACTAGTCTGAAATGAAACATGCTATTTAAGTGTAAAATATAAGCTGGATTTAGAAGATTTAGTATGAAACAAAGAATGTAAAAGAATAACTTCTTACATTGATTACATGTTAAATAATATTTTTGATATATTGACTCAAATAAAATATATTATTAAAATTAACTTCTTAAAATTCTTTAATGTGACTACTAGGAAAGTTAAAATTACATATGAGGCTCATATCTGTGGCTCATTATATTTCCACTGAACAGCACTGATTTAGAGTAAAAAGATACGAGCCAAGCAGTACAGAAAAAAAGAAGAGGCTCAGAGGATAAAAATGAATTATTCCAGAAAACAAAGAAACCACAATCAGACTTTAAACTTGGTTATTAGCTTCCTGGCAGCCAAAGCAGACAGGGCAAGGTCCCCTAGATTAACATTACCTAACCAAAGAAAACACACAATGCGTCAGGGAGAAGCTTTTTCCTAGCTCTGAGAAGCATTTGGCCGATGGCTCTCTGTACTGAATACCACCACAAGTATGTCCTTGAGTGCAGTATATTCTTTGCACCCTTTTCTATATTGAGCCTTGGAAAAAGCCTTTGGAGGGCAGGGTAAGGGTTGGGTAATACTCATACAATCCCTGTAAGTGGCTTCTCGACAATTTGACAAATACATAAATTTTGGTCATGGTGCTCTGAGATGAAAAGAAAAAGTAAAAAAGCTGTAACTCACAGGCAGCATAAGCACAGTTTGTTGCAGGTGTGCACAAAACTGGGGAAGACTGCCCAGATACAGAGCTGGCCAAACTGCCCTTGCAAACTAGGTTGTAGTTACAATGAGGAGCAATTGGGTTATATAAAGAGCTATTTTCCAAACTGTGGTTTCTTGTCAATTACTAAGGACAAAGACATTGTGGATGAAAATTATTTTCACCTTATTTACTTATTTACAACCACATTCTTAATACCATAAAACAACATTCTCCTTAGATTTGCACTGGAGGATTCCTTGAGGGTGGGAGGGAATATGATTCATAAGTGCTGATTCTCCATCTAGAGAATTTCAGGGTAGGAAAGAAAGAACAGGAAGGACCAACAGGTGTGGTGTTAGGCACAGAGTAGGTATCTGACCCATGTTAATAGTAACTGAAGCTCTTCCAAATGGTGCCATAAAATGCTGAAGAGTTCTCCAACCCTCTCTGCATAAAAGAAGTCTCTACTGGTAGATTTAACCCAGATCAATTTGAGTGACCCCAGGATTAAGAAACAGCTATAAGAGCAAGTAGGTTCTAGGTGGTCTGCTGAATATATTCGTACCAGACCTCCTTTCCTCCAAGCACCTCTTCTCACTGTCCCATACCTATAATAAGTAAATGAAATAACAGCAGCAACTACAAGGTGCAGCAAGCTAAAATGTGACCAGAGAAGACAGCTTCTCATCTCTAGCACTGGTGGTCACGTCAGCATGAAAGACGAATACCAGGGACAGTACTCTCTGCTTGGCCACCAGGCCCCATGACACATGGGAATTTCCACCCAGTGATTCCAGCTCCTACTGCTACACTCCCTGCTTCCCACAATAGCCACCTCTGCTTCCACGCTCTCACCTGTGCACACCACTATTATTTCATTCCCACTTGAAATTCATTACTATATTCATGCCACCCACAGCCATAGCAATGCAAGCACCTGATAGCAAAAGCTGAACACACTGGACTCTAGATGGGGATTTCAGCGTGCTTGGCCACAATGAGTGGGGGAGCCTCTTTTTCCCTGCCTTGCCACTGCTGGTCTACAGATTCCACTTGTCTTCTGGGCTTCAAGACAGTGCCCTTTCCTGTCTGTCTACCTTCCCATCATCTGACATTGTGTGCATCACTTCTTTTTCCAAAGCTTCGCTTTTAGAAAAATACCATCTGCTTTGAGCACACGGTGTAAAGTATTCCTACTCAAAGTGTGACCTGTGTACCAGCAGCATTGGCATCCCCTAGGGAAATGTTATAATTTGCATTTTAACAAGATCCCAAGTGATTCCATGCTTGCAAGTTTGAGAAGCAGTGATATAAAGCACCAGTTAACATGGATAAACACAGGAGGAAGCCGACTTTTGGGGGAGGAATTTTTTAATATGGACTCTCTCGTTAGGATAGAGCCTGGTCCAGGAGAGGAAAGGTAGAGTGTAAGATTGGTGCCAGCTCTGAATATAACTTGTTTCCAAACTTGTTGCCCCAGGCACCATCTGGGAAAGGTTTTCAGAATTTGGAGTCAGGAGTACTTAATCTCTGTTTTGTTTTTACCAAGAGGACCTAGGTTAGTCATAAAATCTCTATAATTAGGAAATGCAGCAACATTTCAATGGTAATTTATACACATTGCACTTAAGAGTAATCAGAAGGTCAACTTACTGCTGTCTCCATTTTTTTACCATTGCACCATACATCCATAGTGTCTTTTTCTGAAAAAGTAGCATAAATTTTTACAAGTTATACTTTTAAGAAGTAAAGATAAAGTTAACTTTTCAGAATTATAATTTTAGAAAAAATTTGATATACTAGATTTCCAAAACTCCATTAATATTCCAAAACTCAACCCTTTTTCATGGCTTTGAAACTCTCCTAAAGTTTAAAGATGTGTTTATTCTTTGTTCACAGACAAAAATCAAAATGAAACAAAACCACCCTTTAAGAGAAAGTCATGGTCCCAGTAGAAATTGATGAAGACTTATTAAACAAAATAAGTCCTGAAGGACAATCTTTGAAGGAGGATGCATAAAAATGAAAGTGAGGAAGGAACTTTCTACACAAAATGTCCTTTAATATCAATGAGTAGATGATTCCCACTGCCTCCCACACTGACCCAACTGGACAATGGCACAGAAAAATCACCAAAAAAAGCTACCATAAGGTTCATATAGGATAAACAGTATGTCAGGTTTAGAAACTTAGTTTTCAGTTTCCTACTGGATGTCACAATAATCTCTATTCATTTTTATAATGATTTCACTTTGGGGAAAAATAATTGGATGATAAAGGAAAAAAACAGCTATAGATGGTGGAGTGCACAATATGGGACAATATGGAACAAAATGCTGTCACAACACACCTTTGCATCAGTTAATTTGCCATAGCTCATCTCAGAGTGGGGGAGTCTCCAAGGCCCCCGACGAGTGTTAGTGTCCTGGGGAGTTAGGAGGGACCACTGAACAAGAAGGCAGAAGATGAGCTTTGGGTATTATAACAAAGAGGAGAGAGAAGTGTGACCTGTATGTGTGCAAGGAGTACAAGGGTCAAAAACCTGCCTGGGGGTCAAGTCTGAGGTACCAGTCAGGGAGTTGATTCTGGTGGGCCATCTGCTCCAGGAGCACAGTCTGAAGGGGATTCTCTTCTCCCCACTCTTGAAATGGAGCCTCACTTAGTGGAGAAAAACCTCTGAGATGGTCTAGATGAAAATAGAGAAAGGCAGAGGGGTCCAGGAGATATGGGCAGAGGCCACCACAATGGCAGCCTGAGTAGGAAGCATCTATAAAACCCAGCTTGTCTTAACAGATGATCAAAGCACATAGCACTAAGGTAAACCACAACAGTGGTGAAAACTGGCACTTTATTTGGTATGCCTACTGAACATGTGCACACACTCAAATTTTTTATAATAGCTTATCGGCATGCCTCTAAGAAATACTACTAATCGAGAAGCAATAAAATATAAATTCCATAAAAGTAAAAAACACTTCTGCATGATTGAAAAAAACCATGTACACACATAAGCAGTGTCATACAATAAATGATAAATTGGGAAAAAATATTTGAAACTCATGGCACGAAGGACTAATCTTACTAATATAAAGATTCCTAGAAATCAAGGAGAAAAAGAGCAACACAAAAGAAAATAGGGCAAAGGACATGAACAGGCATCATCAGAAAAGAAACACAAACGGACCTTAAACATAAGAAAAAATGCTCAACTTCCTCAGTTTTAATAAAGGTAAATGAAAACAACATTGAAATGTCATTTTTCACCTAGCAGAATGTCAAAAAATCCAAATGTTTGGTAACATGGTCTGTTGGAGAACTTGGGAAGAAACAGCTAGTGAGAGTACAAAATGGTAAATGTACCATGGAGGGCAACTGGGCAAAAATCTATTAAAATGGCAAATACAATTATTCTTTGATCCAGAAATCCTACTTTCCCACTTCTAGAAACTTGTACTAAAATAACATGTGCACTGTATTCCAAGAGGCATGTGAATGAAGCTATTCAATTCAGCACTGCTTCTAACAGCAACAAATTAGAAACATCCCAAGTGCCCATCAGTTGCGATGAGTTAAACTATTTATTACTGAAATTTACTCTGTAGCTATAAATAGTATGAAGTTCTTCATGTACTGATATAAAGGATCTTCAGAATATACTAAGTGAATAAACAACAGAGAACAGAAGCTACTGAAACAAGGCTTTCAACAATTCTGAGAGAAAATGATTTTGAAGTTAAAACTCATACTCAGCAAAAATATCAATTTAGCATGAGGGCCAAGTAATGTTTATTTTCTAGACGCCCTTTATCAGGAAATTACATAAGGATGTATTCCAGTAAACAAAGATGAAACAGAGTGGTGGGTTCCACAAGTGGAGGAACCAAAGAGTTCAGTGGATGGCCACCGTGCAACAGACGTGGAACCTACCTGCTTTCAAACAGGAAGGCAACGCACTCCCGAGAATGAAAAGAATTCCAAGCAACACAGAACATGAGTAAAAATGCTAACAGACATTAGGAATGTGGGCAAAGAAAAGATAGGTATCAACTTCCAATAAGAAAAAAGAAAGCCAATCAAGAAAGCCTGAAAAACGAAAAACTGTAAAAAAAAAAAAAAAAAAAATCCTGGTCCACCCAAGAAGCAAACTAAGATGGGGTATAATTTTGAGCAACTGGTAGATTATAAAACAAAAACCCATTTGATCTTGACACTAAAAACAACTTCCTTCCCCACACTGAGCAGAAAGTTCTGGGAGGAGAAACCAAGTTGAGTGGCACAGGGGGTATGGTAATAAAATAGAAAAAGAATGTAAAAGCCCACTGTAAAAATATCTAATCACAATATAAATGTTATTTATTGGTTTTTAATTTTCGAAACCACCTATAGAAAAAAAACAGAAGACTTCATTATGCCCATAGAACAAAACACATATATTAACTACTTTGACAATATAAAAGAAAATGTAGAGGAGAGAGTTGGGAGATGGTAAAGGTGGGTGAGGAGAGGCAGGGGGAAACTAGAATGTTTATAGCCTCATCTTACACAATGGAGAATGAAGTAATTTAAAAGTTGATGAGGGGGCCGGCCCCGTGGCTCACTCAGGAGAGTGTGGTGCTGGTAGTGCCGAGGCCGCGGGTTCGGATCCTATATAGGGATGGCCGGTGCGCTCACTGGCTGAGTGTGGTGCGGACAACACCAAGCCAAGGGTTATGATCCCCTTGCTGGTCAGAAAAAAAAAAAAAAAAAAAAGTTGATGAGGAAGATGGTGGTAGGGACAAGTAGCAGCATGATTTTTTAGTTTCCCCAAATTCCCCCCCCCCACATTAAAACAGACAGGGCAACAAAACAAAGCCAAAAACCCATGAGCAGTATCTACACCACAAACTCTCCCAAATACTAATAGGTGGGGGGAAACTACGGACAACTGTAAAACCTGTATGGTATCAGCCACTGTGTGGAGGGAAGGAGAGAGACACAGCAGGGTCTCTGCTGGAGGTAAGAATCCCAAAACAGCTTTCCCACTTCTAACTGGAGAGCTGGGAGGGCCAATCTGTGAAGCACAGCTGAAACTGGAAGCAGGTCTGTGCAGAGGTCTGAAAGGGCTAAAGCAGTCTTCGCCCCATGAACCCTCAAAACTAATGAGCCAAAGCTCCCTTCCAGCACAAAACCACACATTGAGAAGAAACTTCTGGGAAGAGAAACCAAGTTGAGCAGCCCAGGGACAACAGAGTAAAGGAAAGAGAAAATCCAAGAAAAAGTAGCAGAGGAAAACACAGCAGGCAGCTGTATGATTTTTAAACACTATTCAAAAACAATAGAAAAGAGAATTCCAGAATCTAAAGTTTAAAAAGCTATCCAAAACCACACTTCTTTCTACAAATTCAGGAAAGCCAATTTCATGTAAAAATGAACAAAGACCACTGAGCTCTAACTCCATTTAAAAAAATATATGAAAAAAGAACAGACTACTATCATTAGAGATAATAAAAGCATAAGAAAGACATGCCTGCAAAACAGATAAAAACCATAACATACTATTTCAAAATTAGCTAAAGAAATTAAGAAAATCATAAAAGATATGAAATAACAACATAATAAGAATTAGAAAAACTCTGAGAAATGAATAGAACTCAGTAAAGAAATAAAAATCAATTCAGAAATGAAGACTAAACTAAAAGGAACACAAAGCAAATAAACACAACAAATAATTCCATAAGAGAAGATTTAAGGAGGAGAATTTTTAAAAGCAAAAAATAAAGATAAAAAGACAAGCCACAGACTGGGAGAGAATATTTGTAAAACACATTCTAATAAAGGATTGTTATCCAAGATATACAAAGAACTTTAAGACTCACTGATAAAGAAAGCAAACAACCTGATTTAAAAGTTGTCAAAAGAGCTGCACAAATACCTCCAAAGAGGATACATACAGATGGCTAACAAGCATATGAAAATATGCTGAACACTATGTGTCATGAGGGAACTGCAAATTAAAACAACGATGAGGTATCATTACACACCTTTTGGAAGGGCTAAAATCCAGATCGCTGACAACAGCAGATGCTGAAAAGAATACAGAGCAATGGGAGCTCTCCTTCATGGCTGCTGGGAATACAAAATGGTACAGCCACTTTGGAAGACAGTTTGGCAGTTTCTGACAAAGCTAAACAGTCTTACCATATCATACATCAGTCGAGGTCCTAGGTATTTACACAACTGATTTGGAAACTTACATCCACATAAAAACCTGCACATAAATGTTTACAACAGCTTTATTCATAATTGCCAAGATTGAAAGCAACCAAGATATCTTCAAAGGTAAATGGATAAACAAACTGTGGTACATCCACACAATGAAACATTATTCAGCAATAAAAAGAAATGAGCTATCAAGCCATGAAAAGACATGAGGAAACCTAAATGTATCTTGTTTAGTGAAAGAAGTCAGTATGAACAGGCTACGTACTTTATGATTCCAACTACATGACATTCTGGAAAAGGCAAACTACAGAGACAGTAAAAAGACGAGTGGTTGCCAGGGTTGAATAAGTAGGGCACAGGGGATTTTTTAAGGCAGTAAAACTGGTGTGTATGATACTGTAATGGTGGATATACAACATTATGCATTTGGCAAAATCCATAGAACTATACAAGGTAAGAGTGAACCCTAATGTAAACTATGGGCTTTAGTTAATAATAATCCATCAATATTGGTTTGTCAATCGTAACAAATGTACCACACCAATGCAAGATGTTAATAATTTAGAGAGAATTAGGATTTACTCATTCTGGTAAAATTACTAGACTTAAAAGAAAAAGACTGAGATCCAATCAAGATGGTGGAATAGACGGTCCCCAGCCTCACTCTCTCCCACAAATCAACCAAATTTACAACTATAAAAATGTAACATCAGCCAAGCTGGGGCCGCTGGAGCTCAGGGGAAGAGGAGGAGAGACCTACGGAGTTCATGAAGGTGGGAGAAACTACGATGAGGGAAATAAAAAGCTGCTCTTAGCATTTTGGGTGGCAGCTGCTTTAAGGCTGGAGCTGCTGAGTGCATGGAGCAGGAGCCGGCAGAAGCCGCAGCTGTGCCCTTCGGATGGAGTTACTTGGAGGCGGCAGGAGTGAAGAGGGCCTTGAAGGCCCGCAGGACAGCAAGACCACTAATAGGTTTCCTGTGGACCCACAGAGGAGGAAGGGGCCAGAACAACTAAAAAAAGGGAGCCGTTCAGGGGCCGGTGAGTCATTGCAAGGGACCAGCGCAGGGCCCTCCCCATGGGAAGTCACTGCAGCACAGGTGGTGGGGGAGACAGGCCCACTGGGAGAACACTGGAACACAGCAAGGACAGCCGACCTGCCCCCCCGCCCATCAGCACAGGACCACTCAGAGGAGACTGGTCAAGAATGCAGAATTCCATGGGGTGCAGTTTGATGAAAAAACTCAGGCCCAGATCAGAGATTCTACAGAACACAGATCCACTGGGTCTCTGGAGAGCCAGAAGTACCTATAAGATCAACCATTAAACCCTGAGCTGCACAAAAAGCCTTCCCTAGGGAATCAGCAGCAAAGTAGCAATTTAAACAACCACACAGCTCAAGTACTGGTTCCCACAGGAAGTTCCCCCATGTTAGAAGCAAAGGACAAAAAATTAGTTCCGGCCCAGGCACACCACCAGCACCTTGCGGCCTGCCTGGGAACCAGAGGCTTGGATCTGGGGACCAGACCCCACTCCCACTTCCAGGCAAACTGCACCAGTGCCTCGGGGCCAGCACAGGGACCCAAAGCACAGAGAAGGGGACTGGACCCCCCTCCCACAAGCAGGCACACCACGCCAGCACCTTGGGGACTGCCCAGGGACCCGAGGCAGAGAGAAGGGGACCGGACCTCTCTCCCACAACCGGGCATACTGAGCCAGTGCCTTGGGGCCCACCCAGGGACCCGGGGTATGGAAAAGGGGACCGGACCACCCTCCCACAACCAGGCATACTGAGCCAGTGCCTTGGGGCCCACCCAGGGACCTGGGGTATGGAGAAGGGGACCAGACCACCCTCCCACAACCAGGCATACTGAGCCAGCACCTCGGAGCCCACCCAGGAACCCAGGGCATGGAGAAGGGGAACTGGACCTCTCTCCCACAACCAGGTACAACATGCCAGCACCTTGGAACCCACCTGGGGACCTGGGGCATGGAGAAGGGAACTGGACCTCTTTCCCACAACCAGGCACACCGTGCCAGAACTTCAGGGCCCACCCAGGGACCCGAGGCATGGAGAAGGGGAACGGACCCCCCTCCCACAACCGGGCATACCAAGCCAGCACCTTGGGTCCCACCCAGTGACCTGAGGCATGGATCCAGGAACCAGACCCTCCTCCCACAACAAGGCACACCATGCCAGTACCTCAGGGCCCACCCAGGGACCTGAGGCAAGGAGAAGGGAACTGGACCTCTCTTTCACAACCATGGACACCATGCCAGCACCTTGGGGCTCGCCCAGTGACCTGAGGTATGGAGCCAGGGACTGGACCCTCCTCCCACACCAGGCACAAAACGCCAGCACCTCAGGGCCCACCTGGGTACCCAAGGCATGGAGAAGGGGACCGGACACTCCTCCCACAACCAGGCACACTGCACCAGCACCTCAGGGCCCACCCAGGGACCCGGGACATGGAGAAGGGGACTGGACCCCTCTCCCACAACTAGGTACATGGCGCCAGTGCCTTGGGGCCTATCCAGGGACCAGAGGCATGGAGAAGGGGACCAAACACACCCCACAACCAGGCATACCGCCAGTGCCAAGGAGCATACATACCAAAAACAGCACCTCCACGTGGGTGGCCCACCACAGCCACCAGAATAACCATGACTGCTGCAAAAGCAGCTAGACGCCACAATCACCACACAGATGGTCCGCCAACCTCTGGAGTGCATTGACACAAGAAGAGTCACCAGTAGAGACAAAGAAAAGAAGAGGATGTCTCTTTCCACAAAACCCATTTCAGAGTGACAGAAGAAGCATCTGCTCTATGATAATATTGGGGGACCTGATCACATCTCAGCATTGGACAGATCATCTAGGCAACAAATTAACAGAGTAACCATTATTCTTTCAGAAGGAAAGAAGAAATCTAGGGCAATTAAAGGGGGGACAGGAGGGAAGGGGAGAGATTGGACAAGGAGCATAAAGAATAATTATGATTTGTAACAATATATATGCTGGTAATATTGATTTAAACAACATATCTCAATGTTCAACCCCAAAAATATGTATAATCGATTTTGATTCAATAAATAAAATAAATTAAAGGAAAAAAAGAAAAAGAAAAAGACAATATATTTGGGTATCCAGGCAAAAAAAAGACATTTTTAAGGGAAAGAAAATCAGATTGCCATCAGACTTTTTGACAGTAACACTTCATGCTAAGAGAAAGTGGAGTAACATATGTAACATACTTAAGGAAAGAAAATGTGAGCCAAGAATATCATATCCAGACAAACTGTCAAATTTAAAAGACTCAGACAAATGTCACCAATATGCAACAACTTAAGGACTATTGGTCCCATGAATCCTTCCTAGGGAATAAAATAGACAGCAAGTTTCAGACAACCAAAATGATCAGAGATAAGCAGTAACATAATGACCTGAAAGCAATAAACAAAGCAGTGAGATTTTTTTGTTTGTTTGTTTTTTTTTTTGGTGGCTAACTGGTATAGGATTCAAACTGGTTACCTTTGGGTTATAAGGCCACGCTCTAAACAACTGAACTAACTGGTCAACCCTCTGAAAGCAATAAATAAATATTTACTTGTAGAACTAAGTGTAGGCTGGAAGAGAAAGAGCACAGTATATATTAGCTGTACACTCTGACCATGTAACTACAGTAAAACTGGAGAATGATATACAAAAAAAAAGTTTTAATTTTTTTGAGTAATCATCTTAATGCTGATAGTACGGGTGTTGTTAACTGAGATTAGTACATATATAATGTGGCATAAAGCAAAATAGTGATTATATGATATTCTAATTGTATCATCCTCTGTATCCTTAAGAAGGAGGATTCTCAGTGTGGAAAAAGGAGATACAGATGTCAGATGATGTTAAGTAAAAACCATGTATTCCTGAATTTGAATATAAGTATCAGTATGAACTAATAAAATATTTTATCTTTAAAAAAAGTCTTCCCCTCCCTTTATCTATTTATGCATGTATGTAACCTCCTTGCTCTGTCCACTGAAAACCTAGAAATAATGAATAAGCTCTTAGTACATGACAAGATTATGCTCTTAAAATACTATATTCGTCTAATAGAAACCAGGGCTTCTTAGAGAAATGGTGATTCTAGATGTGGGTGGAAAATGTTCAAAATGAGCCTGGATCTCTTGTCATACGAGATAGCAAGGAAGCCATCAAAGTCTACTGAGGGTATGTCAAAAGGACTCAGCAACTAATGACCAAAAATGGGACAATTTGAGCATCAATAAAAATAACTAATGCATTGAAACACATCAAATTATTTAAATCCATGAGTTAATACTGATTTAAAAAACCTAAATGATCACTTGTAGAGGAAGATAAGACAATACAATATTTTGAAAGCTGGTGAATAAAGGGAAAGCAGTCATCCTGCATTTTCTACACAAAATGTACCATGTGTAACCAAACAGTAGACAACAGGAAGGCTCTAATTAGAGAAGTATTCTGGCTAATAAACAAGGAATGATAGAACCAGAGTATCACTATTTGGCAAGCACTTATGAGTTAAAGAATCTAGGCACTAGGCATTAATGCTTGCCAACATCAAAAAAAGAGTGACAGATAAATATTACATGCTTCCTGATATAGCAAACTATTATGTAGTTTTGCCAGGAAAAAAAATTAAACATAAATTTGATTAATTCTTCAGAGTCGACTCTCAATTTACAGGAAATACAGAAAACAGAGAAACATCACAGGTATACAATCAGAAAAATCCAGACCATAGGAAACTCTTAACAATGAACTGATCCAGTTTCTTTAATAAATAAGCTTGGGGCTGGCCTGTGGCTCACTTGGGAGAGCATGGTGCTGACAACACCAAGTCAAGGGTTAAGATCCCCTTATAAAAATAAATAAGTAAATAAGCTATACAGGAGTTTTTGGTTTCTTTTTAAACTATGTGCACTTATTTGATAAACATTTTTCATTCTTAAAAAAAAAAAAGGTATTTTCTAGCATCCAACTAGACGTGGGTTCTTTAAAGATGTAGACAAGGTTTCTTTGTCTATACATTCTCAGTGCCTGGCACGCTAACTGGCATTTTGTTAAGTATTCAATAAATATTATCTAAATCAATCAATGAATTAATAAGATGATCGAAACAGTCTTAACTTAGTGATACGAGAAGCAAGAAATACTAGGAATAACCAAGAGAGAGAAAAGGTTACTTTTTTTAAAGAAAATCTACTTTATCCGAACTTTAACTTTGATGATTTTGATCTGATGTAGTCCTAAACCTATCTCTAATTTCCAACTGCCTATAAGACATACTTATAAAGAGAAATACCAAATAATAACAAATGTCTACATCAATATTTTTTTTTTAACCTAAATTTTTAATCCTCAACTCCATCACTATAAAAACCTGGCTCTATGATATCTTACATATAAAACAATGAGTTAAGTGAATACTTCATTCACACAGGACACATTAGAAATACACCTGCACTTACACCCGCTCTCCTATTCAATGCTCTCATAAAAAGTCGGGATAGTTAGAGGAACTAATTAAACAGCAATCATAAAAAGCAAATAAATTCTGTAGAAATGGCACTAACTTACCCAAAACAACTCTATAGTCCTCACCATCCAAGTGTAATACCCAAGTATTGGTGGTTTTTGATCTGTTTTCCATATACTTCTTGAGACTTTTCCCGTTAATTTCCAGAGTATATTCATAAGCAAAACCAGTGACAGCATCTATATTTATGGTTGCTTTTGTCTTTGCAGCTCCAACACAAAAGGTTTCTTTGCCCACTAATTTGAACATCCATTCTTTTCTTATCTCTTCCTAAGTAATAAAATATAAAAGTTTAAAACACACAAATGGAAGAAAAATTAAAAATTTTAGAAATAATAATGTAAAGTGACCAAATGGCAATGCCATTTAGATGTACTTATATCAATTCATGATGCCAAGGTTTTAGAAAATAAAGGCATCTTAAGTTTAAATATTAGGTGTTATAATCTATGGATTCTATAACTATTATTAGTTTGTTTTATACAGCAAAATGATACAGGCTAAAAACATAACAATAATCATTATAAGAAAAAAGCCCTGAATTCACGTATGAAGAAGCTACATTAACAAAATCAAGCTTCTCTGTATACCACATTTTACAAAGTAACATTTTTTTCCTACCTTCCCATCTACGTATACTACTCGTTTGCCTGATGTCGTCCCATGTTCAAATTCAATCTTGTGGACTCCGTCACTTAAAGCAACATCCCAAACAGCTACGAGATCTGTCATTTTTTCCAGACTGTATGGAGGGCTAAAGAAATAAAATAAAGCAATTATAATGTGTCAAAAACAGTAATAAAATAACCAATTAATACTTCCAAGATGAAAATGCCAGATTTTTTAAACCCCTAAAATTTCAAAGTATTAAAGTGATATCACCTAAGAAATCCTACTCACAGTCCATGTAACTATTTTCTCCCTTATTCACTCTTCCTTTAAGATGCAACTACTATATATGGGTATATAGTCCGATTAATTCCAAACAAAGTCACCTTAATATTGATAGGATTAAGAATCTATCAGTTTATCTTGGACAGTATTCTAGGCTAGGCTGCAGTACAGTGCATGGGAAGGTCAGTAAAAAGCCTCTATTCCTCCCTTCAACCTTTCATTTAAAAAGCACAGTATTTAATTTTGGTTTTTCTTTTTCAGATCCAATCACTCCAAAACAAGAACTCTACAAACCTTCCATACTTAAATTAATGAGTATGGACTGGTTTTTTTAAAAAGCGTAGTAATATATTATACTAAGACTGAGAAAAAAAGCAGTCATGGAAGAAAGAACCTATAATAGAGATAAAAATAATTTTTAAATGTAATAAAAAATAGTAATTCTTGGCATTACTACAGGAAATCTTACTTTAAAAATAAAAGATTCTAGTTTGTCTAAAATTTCTGGCACAATTTAAACATACAGGCATACTTTTGATATTAATATTTTTATATAAAATATATAATGTGTTCTATGTGAATGACATAATACTTCAATATTGATATATTTAGCTTTAAGAGAAGTAACATTTATTACAGTAATAATCATAGCTAACAGCTATTCAGTGCTTACTGTACGTCAGTCATTGTTCTAAGAGCTTTACATATATTAACTCATAGAATCCTCACCATGAAATGGGTACTATTAGTATCATTATTTTACAGATGAAGCTCAGAGAGGCTAAGGGTTTGCCTGAGGTCACAATGACATTAAATGGCAGAGATAGGATTTAAACCTAGGACTCAGGCTTCAGAGCCTACTGTCTTAACTGCATCTTCCTCTTTGTTTATTCTAATCTCCTCTGTATCCTCTAAACCAGAGATAGTAAATGGATTTTACATCATTCTGAAGTGGTTGCCAAGAACTTTATGCTGAGAAGGATTTGGAGACCTCACATCAAGGTTCTATGAAAAAGGATGCCACATTACTGGTGGCCCTCCTTGCTGCCAGGTATTTACTACCCCTGCTCTAAATCATAAAAAAGCATAAACATGCATTCTGCAATTTTACAAAATGTGCCTTTAACAGAGTAGCTGGGTAAATGACTCTTCTGAATGATCTTAAAAGTCTTGAAAATCTCAAAGGCTAGTTTTATTGCAATGCAAGACATTTACCTTTCATCATCTTCAAAGATAGGACTGTCATCTCCAGATGCCATGTTGGCAAAACAGTCTTTAATCCAATTAGCAGGCAGGAAAGAAAAAAGCAGAATTGCAGCAAAGAAAGAATGAGAGCAACGAAGGTGACATCTACAAAGGGTTTTTCTACTTTGCAATCCATTTCTAAATTGCATGCAGTTTCTCATGAAACAGCTTCTACATACAATAGAATTGCAATCTTTAGTTTTCAAAGAAAGAAGTTAAATCATGAAAATCAATCATATTTTTCCCTGTTATGGATTTATAATTTCTTAAAAATATAATTTCTTAAACCTAGAGAATAAACTCTAGTTTATTTCAAATATTATAGCATATCAGAGCTGCAGGAGACCCAAGAGATCCTCTGTTCCATTCTTCTCGAATTGAAGCACCAGAAGCCCCAAGGGTATGAAGCAGTGGGATCGGGGAATACATAAAACGCCAAGATAAACATGACATCTTCTGGGAGCATCAGTGTTACAGGTGGCAACTAATCTAAAGTGCATTATGGTGGAATATAATTTTTTAATTTTTTTTTGGTTTGGTAACTTCAAAGAAGTGGTGATTGTGCAGCAAGCAGCCAGGAATAAACTGGTTTGCTTAGAGTCAACTTAATTTACCTACTTACCTGAGCCCTTTTTTACTAGTGCCGATAATGAATCCACAAATGTTAGGTGGCTTGCTCAGGGTCCCCAGCAGTGCCCAAGCCAGAACTGGAACCCAGTACTGTGCAATGTACTAAACAGTAACAGGGCTGCAGCGCTAATTAAGTTTTACTAAAATCAGAACCACACACATATTCACACGCATAGGAAACCTTCTCCACAGTTGAAGTTTTGAGATTAACAGTTGCACCCCTGATATTTATTTACTATCATAAATTCAACTATTTTTTTTTCTCCAAGACCTACCTTAGGTTAACCCTTCCCTTTATAGGTGTCTTTTCCATATAGATGACCAAGGGTGCTTTCTCCTTGTTAAAAATGGGAGATTACCAACTCTCTCTGGCTGAAAACAGCCAGAAGCCATAAATTGTTAAAAATATGTTAAAGAAGAAATTAGCACCCATAAAAGCAATCCAATGGACAAGAAAAGCTAGGAATTTTAGAATAAAAACTAGGTAAAGATTTATACCTAAAATAAATCGCTCTTTTTTTGTTAGAACCATACAAATTCGTGAATTTTTCTACTCTCAAGAAGCCCTAGGATATCCACTATGAAACTGGAGGATATTGTGCAATTATAGAAATAAAAAGAATACACAGCAATAGAATAAGCCAAACAGCATAATATAAACTTTGATAAAACATCCTTTGTAAATCAGAGTGCAGTTAGGGATATTATTCAAATTTTGCTCTGTAACTTTTAGACTCTAGAAAGTTCAGTAACACAGCATTCAAACCTGAAAGAACTATAATGTTTTCTATTGTAAGGAACTTCATATATTACTAAATCACACAAAGATATGGCATGGTACATTTAAACTGTAATACCTTTTCATATAGAATATAAAACATAACAAATTGGAAGGGAGGTTAGAAATCAAGACCACATTTTTTTTTTTTAAGATGACTGGTAAGGGGATCTTAACCCTTGACTTGGTGTTGTCAGCACCACGCTCTCCCAAGTGAGCAACCAGCCATCCCTATGTAGGGATCCGAACCTGCGGCCTTGGTGTTATCAGCACTGCACTCTCCCAAGTGAGCCACGGGCTGGCCCGTCAAGACCACATTTTAAAAAAATTTTTCTCTAGACTATCAACATTCATTTGTAGATTCAACAACTATTTATGGACTATTTTAAAAATAACAATTTTCCCCCACAGATATGTACAATTGTTTCAATTAAAAAATAGCAATTTTCATTCTCCAATTATTGATAATATACATTATAGGAGAGAATTATATACAATGGTCAGAGAAAGCACTGAAGCAATTATCTGGAAAATTTGAAGCAATCCAGTTCTACTTAAATAACTGTATGTTTCCTACTTATATAACTGTTTGTAACACACATCACATAAACTGTGATGTTTCTTCTTAAACACAAATTCACAAATTAATGTTACTCTCTTTGCTTGTTTTTCTATAGGCCTGCTTTTAAAGGACTGCTTTAACACAAAGTTAGCAGTATTTCAATTTTTCTTGTCCGTGTTATCCAATATTTTAAACAAAAGACTAAAAAATTCTTTTTATAAATAATTAATAATTATAAAATATTTTTATGATTATTCCTGGGAGATTTAATAGCATATTTGGCTTATACAAGGCTGCAATGCTTCAAATTTTGTACCATTTTCAAAGGCAGAGATTAACTGAAAAAACTGCTTTCTATGCAAGGATTAAAGTGAGTTCTGTAAGAACCATAGCCAAAGTATGAGACAGTCATACAGTTTTCAGCATTGGAAAACAAAAACAATGATATCAGCTATTCTAGCCTCTCTCCCTCCTTACGAGGAAATCAGGGTAAAAAGACACCCTTCCAAACGCCACCCCCCACTGCCAATCCTGGGTTCTTACTATCTACCCAAATTTCTAACAAGGCTGTGGAGGACCCCAATAATACACACAAAATAAAGAAAAACTTACACCTAACCCCACCATAAAGAGTAATCCCCATCAACAAATCCCATCTAATGTTTAAGAAAAATGTCCAAAATTAAATCTGCCTCCTGCTTTTGGGCTTCTCTTATCATAGAAGTTTCACTATAGTCTTGAGACCTCTGTAACTTTACTTATATTCATCCCAATCTCCACACTTTAAAAATTTAATTGGGGGCCGAGCCTGTGGCGCACTCGGGAGGGTGCGGAGCTGGGAGCGCGGCGACGCTCCCAGCGGCCGCGGGTTCGGATCCTATATAGGAATGGCCGGTGCACTCACTGGCTGAGTGCCGGTCACAAAAAAGAAAAAATAAATTAAAAAAAAAAAAACCCACAAAAAAAAAAAAAATTTAATTGGAATTGCTCTCCTGGCTCAGAAGAAGGGGGGCACATGTAGAACACACTATAGACAGCCATAAATGCAACTGACTGACAGACTGACATCTGTTTTTTTGCTATTCCTATCAGGGGAAAAAATTTTTAAAACACTAGCCAGTTCACCCAATGTGCATAAAAATATGCCCACTGGTGAGTCTTTTAGGGAAACTTGAAATAAAATTGAGATTTAGGCTACAGGGCTGAAACAAAGTGAATATGAATACAAATGATTATTCTAAAACCTCAACAGACACTAAAGCACAGAGATCAATATTTATTTAAACAGACTTTAAAATACTTTGGACCATATATTGATTTTTCATTTTGAGAATATCTCACAAAAAAACCAACTTCCTTCATAACTGGTGACTTCTCTGGATGGTCCACACGAAGTCATATCAGCTTGAGCAAACATAATCTATTCATCCAACAAATAGTTAAATGCACACTAAGTGTTTTCAAAGTACTGCAAAGTCAAATAGATGTTTTAAAACATTCTGTATGGTTTTGTATGGTTTGCAGTGGCTATGCTCTATTTATTTTCTCAAGGGGAAGTGTACCTTCACAACAAAAGTTTTCTTATGATAAGTGTCCATGCTTTAATTTTTCCATTCAACAAGCATTTATTTGAGCCTGCTATCAAAAGACACTGTACCAGGTTCTGTCAGGAATTTGAAGAATATGCCTCTATCCTTAAAGAATTTATTCATTTCAATTAGTGTTCAGTCAACATAAGAACTAGGTACTCTTCCCAATTTCAAAACTTACTACAAAGGTATAGTGTGATACTGGTATAAAGATAGACATATAGGCCAATGGAATAAATTGAGAGTTCAGAAATAAACCCATACATCCATGGCTAATTGAGTTTTGATAAGGGCACCAACTGTATTCAGTGGGGAAAGAATAGTTTTTTCAACAGATGGTATGGGCACAACTAGATTTTCATATGCAAGAGAATGAAGCTGGATCCCTACCTCACACTATATACAAAAGTTATCTCAAAGTGGATTAATGATCTAATTATAAGAGCTAAACCCACAAAACTCTTAGAAGAAAACATAGGAGTAAATTTTCATGACCTTGGATTTGGCAATGGATTTTCAGATATGACACTTTCAAAGAAAAAAAATAGATAAATTGGACTTTGTCAAAATTTAAAATTTTTGTGCATCAAAGGACATTTTCAGGGCAGGCCCATGGCTCACTTGGGAGAGTGTGGTGCTGATAACACCACAGCCACAGGTTTGGATCCCTATAGAGGGATGGCCGGTTAGCTCACTTGGGAGAGCGTGGTGATGACACCACCAAGCCAAGGGTTTAGATCCCCTTAGCAGTCATCTTTAAAAAAAAAAAAAAGACATTTTCAATAAATTGAAAAGAAAACTTGTGGAATGAGAGAAAATATTTGGAAATCATATATCTGATAAGGGTTTCATATCTAAAACATATAAAGAACCCCTATAACTCAACAACAAAAAGACAACCCAATTAAAAAATCGGCAAAGGACGTATACAGATATCTCTCCAAAGAAGACATACAAATGGTCAATAAGCACATGGTCAATCTTCATGCCTTCTAGGAGAGCTATTTTTCAAAAAAATCAGAAAATAATGAGTGATGGTGTAGATTTGGAGAAACTGAAACCCTTACAGTTTGCAATGTAAAATGGTACAACTGCTATGTAAAACAGTATGGCAGTTTCTCAAAAATCTAAACACATGGTTATCATATAACCTAGCAATTCCATTCCTAGGTATATACCCCAAAGTATTGAAAGCAGGCACTCAAATGGATATTTGTACACCAATGTTTATTGCTGCACTATCCCAACAGCCAAAAGGTGAAGGACAACGCACATGCACATGCCCATTAACATAAGAATAGATTAACAAAAGTTATTCAGCCAAAAAAAGAAATGAAATTCTGATACACAATGAGCTTTGAAAACATTATGCTAAGTGAAATAAGCCAGACAAAAAAGGACAAATATTATATGATTCCACTTACATAAAATATCTGGAATAGGGAAATACACAGAGACAAAACATAAATTAGAGGTTTCCAGGGACTAGGCAAAGTGGGCAGAGAAAATTATGGCTTAATGGTGAGAATGTTTCTGTTTAAGGTGTTGAAAAGTTTTGGAAATAGAGAGTGATGACGATTGCTCAACATTGTGAATATACTTAATATCACTGAATCATATACCTAAAAATAATTAAAATGGCAAATTTATGTTGTACATATTTTACCACAACTTAAAAATTAATAACATAATACAAAAAATTGAATTGTACACTTTAAATGGGTGAATTGTTTGGTATGAGAGTTATATCTCAATAAAGTTCTTAAAAAACAAACTAAGTGCCCTGCAAGTAGTGTTTCTTGGAATGCGATTATACATGTAACCAAGAGATGATCACATCTGTCCCAGTCCCCAATTTTTTTTTTTCTTAATTTTATTTTGTCGATATACAATGTGGTTGATTATTGTGGCCCATTACCGAAACCACCCTCCCTCCTCCCTCTCCCCCCTCCCACCCAACAATGTCCTTTCTGTTTGCTTGTCGTTATCAACTTCAAGGAATTGTAGCTGTTATGTCTTCTCCCCCCGCCCCGCCGTTTTTTTTTTTTTTTTTTTTTGTGTGTGTGTGTGTGTGTGTGTGTGTGTGTGTGTGTGTGTGAATTTATTTATTTATTTTTAGCTCCCACCAATACGTGAGAATATGTGATATTTCTCTTTCTGTGCCTGACTTGTTTCACTTAATAGAATTCTCTCAAGGTCCATCCATGTTGTTGCAAATGGCAGTATTTCATTCGTTTTTATAGCTGAGTAGTATTCCATTGTGTAGATGTACCACATTTTCCATATCCACTCATCCGATGATGGACATTTGGGCTGGTTCCAACTCTTGGCTATTGTAAAGAGTGCTGCGATGAATATTGGGGAACAGGTATACCTTCGACTTGATGATTTCCATTAATCTGGGTATATTCCTAGCAGTCCAGTCCCCAATTTCTACTTTACTCATTTGAATAATGAGAAATATCTGTCACACATAAATCTCTAAGTCACTAATTTGATTTCATAAACACATCATATTATAAATTCATCCAGCATACCAATAGTTGTAGGGTACTTATATGCCAGGCACTGAGCTAGGCACTAAGTTACAGAGGGGGACTCTGGAGAGACCAAAAGATTAGAGCACAGCAATGGGAGTGTGGTTGTAAAAGGAAGCAGCATAGGGCAGAATGCACCCTCAGAGGAATGGTCCTAGCCCTGCCAGACCAGGAGAAATGAAGGATTTGGTTTAAAACTTCGGAGGAAGGAATTAATCCACTGTCATTTGGTGTGTGTGTTATTTTTTTGTTCTTATTTTTATTTTTCCACTGTCATTTTAAAACATATTGTACATGCATTTAATTTTCAAGATTATGTGACCAAACTGGAAAATAAATATTTTTCTAAAAAAAAGAATTTCCTTTATTTTTGCACAGATTTTTAAATGTAAATGAAAAAGATGGAAAAACGGGCCGGCCCGTGGCTCACTCGGGAGAGTGCGGTGCTGATAACACCAAGGCCCCGGGTTCGGATCCCATATACGGATGGCCGGTTCGCTCACTGGCTGAGCGTGGTGCTCACAACACCAAGTCAAGGGTTAAGATCCCCTTACCGGTCATCTTTAAAAAAAAAATAAAAATAAATAAATAAATAAAGATGGAAAAACAAATTCCATTTATTTTCATTGATCAGGTTGATGACACACACTTGAAACTTTTTAAATGTTTTCAAAGAAAGCTTTTTGAGTATCTCAAGACTTAGCCATCAGCATAATCTTTTAGAATCCCTTCCCGAGTAATCCAGTACCCATATTTCAGAGCATGAGTTAAACATTAAAACATTTCCACTGTTTATCTAACTCCAGCCTGAATTTTGCCTCAACTGAGGTTTAAACATAGTGGACCGCAATGATGTGTGGAAGCTAAACCTAAGTCAGTTTAAAAATTACTAAACAGGTTGGTCTCAGTGTAGTGTTTACAGCAAATTGATCACAACCAAGTAGAGATTTCTTTGTTCTTTCTCCACTCCCACTGCTTCACTTGACTAGCTTTTAAAAAAAAAAATTACTAAGATGCTCACAGTTGCCTTTTCAGCAAAAGCTCCAGGTAAGGCCCAGCCACAAGACAGGCCACTCGTTTAACAGGTGTGGACACCGGATGCCCGACCCTGGTGAAGCACCAGGGGCCTCTAGCAAAGCTGCCCAAGAAGTTCTTTGACTCCGTACCTCCTTGAGCCAGGAATTCCCAAATGCTACTGAGTGGAGGGAAAAAACGAGAGTAACTTCTCTGAGGGCCATTTCTCAATATATACCATAAGCCTTATGAGGGACTCATTCTAAAGAAATAATCACGCTCAAAAAGCCAGACGGGACCGTGCTCAACGAATTACGTATTGTAACAACTAAAACCTGAAAACCACCTGTGTGTTCACCATCAGGGAGGGACTCCATGCATCCAGTCACGGCCATGGCACGCGCGGGGACGGCTGCGGGCGTCATCGTGCCGCACAGAAACGCAGTGTACTGCGGCCGACAGAAAGGTCGTGGAGGAGTACTGAACGCCGCGTGAAGTGCGCCCATGCGTCACCGAGAGAAAGCGGCCCAGGTACTGCACTTCGTGCCCCACGGCTTCATGCTTACGGAAAACGCGGGCCAGAAGGAAATACCCCGTAACCGGCTCGTTCCCAGGGAGCAGGGCTACTGCTGATTTTCGTCCTTACTTGAGCCTGTTTCGTGTTTTCGACGGCGACAAGCATTATCTCCACAGTTTGCGGACAGGCGAGGCCGGCGCGGCGGACCGCAGGGCCTGGCCCAGCAGAGACGCCCTCCCGCCCTCAGCTGGCTCCGCGCCCAGCCGCCTCAGCCCGCGGTCGGCGGGGAGCCGAGCGCCGCCCCGAGGCCTCGGCCCGGCCGGCCCCCAAGAAGCGCCCTCGGAGGGCGCCCGCGCAGGCCCCGCGCCTCACCCGGCCGGGCCTCACCGCCCGTGTAGACGCAGCCCGCCACCCGCCGCCCGCGGCCCACAAATGGCTCTCCGCCGGCGCCGCCGCGGGGGCTCCCGGGGTGCGCAGCGCAGCCGGCCCGAGGCGTGGGGGTGGCCCTGGCGCGCGCCCAGCCCCCCGGTGGCTGTCTCACCTGTGCGCTGTGGCTGCGGCAGGCTCCGGGGCGGCCGCGCCGAGAACCGGGGTGTCTGAACTCAGCCTCGTAGGCCGCCTGGCCTGGCTCCCTTCGCCGGGAAGCCGCGCAGAGGGTGTGCAAGCTGGGAGCTCTGCAGGCTTGAGTGCCAGACGCGCCCACTGCTGGTCGCGCTGCAGGTCCCCCGGGGCGCCCGGCGCGGCCCGCCACCTGCCTCTCTGCTCCACAGACCCAACTCCCGCCGCCCCCGCCTGCTGCTGCCGCGGACCGCTTCGCCCTCTCCGTTCACGCCTCCTCAGCCCGCACCAAAAACATCACCAGGTCCCAAGTCCCGTACTGCACACGGCCACCCAGCCGACGAAGGTCCGGCCCGTATGGCTGGTGCCGGGCTGGACACTGGGGATAACCTGCTGGGCAAAAACTGACCCGGACCTGCTCTGAATCATGCGGAGGGTAGATCGGAACATGGCATTCGCTCCCTAAAACCTCTGTATAGAGTCTCCGTAGTTCTTTAGTTTAAAGACCAAAACGCTTAAGATGGGCATGAAGCCCCATGGGTGATCTGGCCCCTGCCTGCTTGGCTTCGTTTAGATGCTTAAATGATGCAAGCTCTTCTCACCCGAGGGCCTCTGTAAATGCTCTTCCCTTTGCTTGGACACTCCTCATATCACTTCTTTCTTTCTTTTCTTTTCTTTTTTTTTTTTTTGGCAGCTGGTGGGTAATGAGATCCGAACCCTTGAGCTTGGTGTTATCAACACCGTGCTCTAACCAACTGAGCTAACAGCTAGCCCAAGGTATCATTTCTTAATGAAAACTATCCTGGCCCACAAGGCTTGCAGCACCTGGAATTCTCCTTCTTAATCTGTTTCAGGATGTGCAATTATTTCTGTAATTTTTGCTTTATGTGTAACTTGATAGTAGACTGAGGTGCATGAAGGCAGGGACCAGGACTGCTTGGCTCCGACTCGTGTATCACCCACATCTACACAGTGCAGCCCCTAGTAGCTCTAATAAATATTTGTTGAATGAAAGAATGCAGAGCAGGCACAGATAGTGTTTTGGGTGCTCTTGATTTTCACTTTAAGGAGGAGACAGTGTCACTTGCAGAGAGCGAGGAAAATTGAGTGGGCAATCTGAGGAAAGTAGGCCACCTGGGGAGAAAGCAACACGAGTGGTCCCTGTGGACAGTAGGCCGAGCAACGGTATACAAACATGTGAAAGGATTCTAAAGGGCTTCTGAGGGCCCAACAGATTTGGGGGCTGCTATGGTTTGAAAGCTGGTGTCTCCCAAAATTCATATGTTGAAACCTAACCCCCAATGTAGTAGTATTAAAGGTGGGCCTTTAGGAGGTGAATGGGATTAGTGCCTAATAAAAGAGGCTTGAGTGAGCTTGTTTGATACGTCCACCATGTGAGGATGCAGCAAGAAGGCTCCATCTTTGAAGCAGAGAACAATCCCTCACCAGACTCGGAATCCACCCATGCCTTGATCTTGGACTTCCCAGCGTCCAGAACTGACAACAATAAATTTCTGTTGTTTATAGATGACCCAGCTATTTTCCTTCAGCAGTCCAAATGGACTAAGGCAGGGGTGCAGGGTCATCCAGGCCCCATCGTGTAATTTCTTTCTGCCCCTTGATGTTAATGTAAAGAAGGTTTGTTTCACCTTTGGGGTTGGTAGGTTGGATGTAGTTTTTAGGTGTTAACAAGTATGTGCGAGAAGGCAGAGTTGAGAGACAATAGGGAACAACCTATTGATTAGGATGACCAGTTGGCAACATAATAATGACTGAATTCTTTTTTTTTTTTTTTTTTTATTGGCAGCTGGCCAGTGTGGAGATCCGAACCTTTGACCTTTGTGACTGAATTCTTAAGCAAATTATTTTACACATATTCTGCTTATTTAGTGAGCACTAATTTCTAGTTTCCTACCCTGTATTGAAAGTTTCCTGAAAACAAAGATTTTCATATTTGTATTGTCTTTTGCACCAGAATCTTGAACAGAGAGTTTGCTATAACATGATTGTTGAAAGAGTGAATTGAGGGAAAAGGTAAAAGACTGCAGAGTGGAAGTTTCCAGAGATGAGACAAAGCTTGCTCATTCCTTTTTCCTAGTCCTTAGTTCTGCTGAGAAACAATCTTTAGTTGTCGGTGTAGGACCAGGAAACTCTGGTTGGGGAGCAGCTCAAAGATATTGTTTAATGAAGGATCATATTTTCTTATAAAACCTGAGGAATTTGGATATCTTTTACAAGACAAATAAGGTGGAATTTACTGAATGCTTGCTATGTGCTTTATTTGCTGTTGCCTCTAGTTCTCACTACAGCCCAGTGTATTATTGTTACCCTGTTTTACAGAGACCCAAAGCCCTTCAGAAGTTGCGGCGCCAAGATGTGGAGCCAGGCCTGTGGGATTTGGAAAGTTTATATTAACAAAGCCTGCTATTTAAAAAGTATTAATTGTGCTTAAAAAAAAATCTTGGCCCACTCTTACAGGCCTGGGGAACCCCTCTGCCCAGGAGTCCCAGAGTACAGCAGGGTTCACCTATGAGGTGCACCCAAGTCTGCACCTGGAATACGCAAGGCAGTCTGAGATTCTTCATCTGGCTTGTTCTGTGCCACTGTTTACTCTCTGGGTGTGGTTTCTGGGATACCTGGAATTGAGGAACATACCAGTTTGGGCTGCACATTTCACCTACACACTCCACAGGCCCAGAACATCTGAGGTTTGAATGGTAATTTGTTACCTGACAAGACCATTGTGGAAAGAAATAAAGTCTGAGCAAAACACAGTGAAAGGTATTGAACTTGAGTACAAAACATGCTCAAGTCTGATCTTGCTTTTGATTTTGTTCTCACTCTCAGATTGTTTCCTTGTTTCCCAGGAGGTACCTAGATGCCCTTCTAACATCATAAACTGCCTCTCACCAACTTGCTCATATACACCACTGATTTATTTTAAGAGAAATGCTAAAAACACTTGCGTTCACAATAGTCCATGTTTTCATTGGGCCTCCTTTTGAAAAAAGAAGTGTTAATGCATTGACTGATTTTTTTGAACTTTTTAAACAGCAGGAATGGAAACCAAAATAAAAGTAAAAACTTATATACACCTGATACCTACAGATTTAAAATTTTCCATGTGCCTTTCCAGTATCGGTCCAGTGTGACTATTAGCTGTGTGTTAAAGGAAGAGGCATCAGCACTTTAGAAACAAGTCCAGGGCCAGGGATTCTGACTGCTGGGCCAGCCTCAGAGGGCTATGTGTCAGAACCAGTGCCAGTAGCCACAGTCTCCTGCTGCTGGCCAGGCTGTTGCTGCTTAGGCATCTCTCCCCAAGCACAAGGAAGCTGTGGCTCTATCTATACAAAGACAGAAAGTGAAGCAGCAGCAAACCAAGGTGATTACATAAAACTTCAAGCCAGAAAAGCTTGGACAATTTCAGGAGAAAATAGGTTTTGGTCTGAGTTATCTGGAGAGTGGGATTTGTAGATACAGCCTTATTAGAGAAGAGAGCCACAGGAAGGCAGTATAGACCCATGTTCCAATTAGTCAACACTTTAAAATTTTATCTTGTTCATTTTGAGAAATTTTAAAACTATAGAAAAGTACAGAGAATAAAAGTACACATATTCCTGCCACCCAGCATTGACCATCATTAAATATTGGCTCAGTAAAAAAATATTTTTATTTGTTTATTATTTATTTATTAGTATATATATATTTTTACATTCTAAGATGTACAGAGCAGTTGGCAGGGAGAGGGAGAGAGGAAGGGGGAAGGAAATAAGGTGGTAGGAGGAGAGGGGAGGGAGGGCTTGGTTGAGGCCCATACTACCCCCCTCATTCTAGCAGGGGAGACCAGGGGGCTTCTGGCTGCGGCTTGATGGTCTTTGCTGGGCTGAGTGTGGTCATCAGGAGGGCACGGCTGAGGCCCATGGCCCTCCCCTCTCCCTGGCTTGGGAGCCAAAGGGGCTACCGGTCTTTCTAGGTCTTATAGGTGTTTTTTGGTGGTGTTAGACATTTACTAGTTAGTATCAGACTTTGTCTCTGATCTGTGGTTATTTTGTTTTTTCTTTCAGTTCTGTGTGGGATTATTTGATGTTCCCACCACTTAAACTCTGCACTGGAACTAATTTGTTGTCCTTTGCTGACTTATAAAATGGGGGAACTTCCTGTGGGGACCAGCACTTGAGTCCTATGGTTGAGCTAAATTGCTGCTTTGCTGCTGATTCCCTGGGGAAGGCTTTTTGTGCAGCTCAGATTTTGATGGTTGACTTTAAAGTTGCTTCCAGGACTCCTGAGATCTGGTACCCCTCGGTTGTATTGAAACTCTGGTCTGGACCTGAGTCTTTTCACAGACTGCACCCCCTGCACTTCTGTATTTCCTGACCAGTGTACACTGAGTGGTCCTGTGCTGATTGGAGGCAGAACAGCTGTCTTTGCTGTGCCCCAGTGTTCCCCAGGTGGGCACGTATCTCCCATCCCCTACACTCCAAACACTCCCCATGGGTCAGACCATGGGCCAGTCCCTTGCGGGGACTCATTAGCTTCTGGCTCCTTTTTTCAGTTTTTGTGGCCCCTCGCACCTATGTAGGTCCCCAGGAACCCTGTTAGTGGTCTTGCTGGCCTGGGGGCCACCAAGGCCCTCTTCTCTCCTGCCACCTCCAAGTAATTCCATCTGAAGGGCACAGCTGTGGCTTTTCCCAGCTCCTGCTCCATGCGCTCACCAGCTCCAGCCTTGAAGCAGCCAGGGCGCAAGATGGTGGGAGTGGTCATTTCTTTCTCTCATTGTGATTTCTCCCTCCTTCATGCACTCAGTAGGTCTCTTCTCCTCTTCCCCTGAGCTCTAGAGGCCCCAGCTTGGCTGTTGTTGCTTTTTAATAGTTGTAAATTGGTTGATTTGTGGGAGAGGGTGACGCTGGGGACCATCTACTCCGCCATCTTGACCAGAAGCCCCAGTAAAAAATTCCAATAGAAGAAAATAAAAGAAGAAAACCTTAATACTGTTCTTCTCTTCTCCTCCCCAACATTTCTATGAGTTTGGTATGTGTTCTGTCCAAGTCCACATTTTATAAGTTTATATACAGGAGTAAATGTTCTTGCGCATGATATAGCCCTGCTTTTAAAAATTGATTAAATGGTACCATGAATGGCAATTTGGAATTTGTCTGAGAGTAAGACAGAATTATAGGGAGCTCATCCTTTGGAATTCTTATCACTTTCATCATTGTATTTATTCAGTACATATTGACCACCTGTATGTGGCAGGGAATACAACAGTAAATGGCACTGATGATTTCTTCCCGCTCATAAAGTTTACATTCTAGTGGAGGAGACAGTCACAAAAAATGAACAGATGGTGGTAACCATCCTCTAAGATGGCTTCAATGATTGCCACTTCCTGGTATTCATGTCCTTGTGTAGTACCCTCCCATATTTTACCAGGGTTGGTCTGTGTGGCCAATAGCATAGAGCAGAAGTGAAAGTGATACATAACTTCTATGGTTGGGTTATAGAAAAACTGCAGCTTCTGTCTTAGGTGCTCACGCACTTGTTCTGTGGGAAGGTGCCATCTTGTGAGGACAGGTCAGGCAGCCTGGGGTAAGGCCCACTTGAGGAGGAATGAACTGAGGCCTGCTGATAACCACATGAGAGACTTTGGAAGTGAATCTTTTATCCACAATTAAACCTTGAGAAGACAGTAGCCTGGGCCAACAGGTTCACTGCAAACTCATGAAAGATCTTGTCCAGATCTTCCAGCTAAGCCACTCTGTATTCTTGACCCATGGAAACTTTGATATAATAAATGCTTATTTTAAGCTGCTATGTTTTGGGGTAATTTTTTATGCTTCAATAGATAACTAATAGACAGATGAAATAATTGGAAATTGAAATGAGTGCGTACACCAATCTGGTGGTAGAGTAGATGCTCATCACGAGAAGTAGTGTGGTCCAGGGGTTAATGACATGGGCTTTGGAGCCTGAACATCTGGGTTCAGATCCTGCCTGTGCCACATACTAGTGTGTGACTTTGACAAGTGATTTTAGGGGGTGGGGAGGGCTTCTATTTCCTGATTTGTAAAACAGAGATAATACTACTTATTAAAAAGTTGTTGTGAAGAGTCAAGCTAGAAAATGGAAGTGCTTAGCACAGAGCCTAACACATTTTGAGTGCTCAATTAATATAACTGTTGTTATTCTGTGTAGACTTTTGAGCATTTGTCATTAATATACGTGCCTGAGCTCTTTGTGTATTGTCCTTCACATTGGAAAATGGCTACTGAGGGTGAATGCCCCTGTAAAAATCTGGCTCAAATTTAACAGCACAATTCAACACTACTGAGCACCTACTACTTGCCAAGAACTGTGCTATGTGCTGGATAAAGTTTAGTAAAACATGGTCCATGCCCCTAGGAGTTCAAATTCTAGTGGAGGAGACACAAACAGATGTATCATTGTAATAAAAGATTCTAAGTATAAAAGTGAATTGAATTTTCAAGAATTCATCATGAAATATCATTTATATTTGGTATACTCTTTTCTGTTGGGAGAAATTTGATAGTGGTACACCCAGAAGAAAATTTGAGAATCAGTTTAGAAGTTTAGAAATTAAAAGATGTGTTTTAATTGCTGATGAAGCCTATAATTTATACTGGAAAGTGAAAGCACAGAGGAAAGCAGAAAACTGAAGTGAAGACATGCTTTGAATCTCAGCTTAAATATCTCTTCCTTGAAGAGGCCTCTTTCACACCCCCTCTTCTCCTCTTTGATCGCACTTATCATAATTACATATTTATTTGTATGTTTCATATTCTCTCCCCAACTAGACTAGATGCTCCACAAGTGCTGGAACTACATCTGGTTTACTCAACCACAATAAGCTAGCATCTGGTTCAATCCCTGGTATGTAATAGTTGCTTAAGAAATTTTTGTAAATGAACGAATGTTAAACAAATGTTTAGAACCATTAGAATTCTGGTGGGTGGATGATGCCCATTGAAAACTCTTGAGACCAATACAGCAGGATCCTGAGCTAAAGAATAAATTTATGGGCAGGGTCTTTTCCTTCTCTAGCAAAGAGAGGTGCTGGAAAGGCTTTGGTAGTCCATAAGAAGGGAATTCCTTTGAAGGGTGATGCTATACAGCCTCCTCCTTTCCACTTAGCACATACAAAATCCAAGAGCTAATGGGCGGGAGACTCTCTTATTAAAAAATAGAGACTAATCATTGTTCTCTGCTTTAAAGATTGTGAAGGGGCCGGCCTGTGGCTCACTCAGGAGAGTGTGGTGCTGATAAAGATTGTGAAGGATACCGGTGATCATCTGCCTACCATCCACTGACCTCTTCCCCCTTACAGGACTCCAGTTTATTCAAGTAGCCA
The DNA here is from genome assembly GCF_027409185.1 of Cynocephalus volans. NCBI lineage: Eukaryota > Metazoa > Chordata > Mammalia > Dermoptera > Cynocephalidae > Cynocephalus > Cynocephalus volans. Next base: position 20,666,587 of record NC_084470.1, read on the forward strand.
TGCCTCCACATTGCAACTCATGTGACTCAAGGAGCACTGGCCCCACCGCCAATTCTTTTTTTTTTTGGCAGCTGGCTGGTTTGGGGATCTGAACCAGTGACCTTGTTGTTATAAGTGTGTGCTCTAACCAACTGAGCTATCCGGCCAGCCCCCCACTGCCAATTCTGATTACGGTAGCCCCTTTTCCCTTCTGGAACCCAGGACTAAGCTATCTGCACATTTCTCAAGTAGTTACTGATCAGGAGGCAGAGTGTGTAGTTATGTGACCTAATTTGCACACACAAAAAAAAAACCAGAAAGAAAGGTTTTAGGTGGAAAAGAAAGTATGTGGTTCTGATTGCTCCTGGTAGACGGCTGGAAAATCACTTTAGTATGAGTTCAAAGCCTACCATGTTTACACAGGGCAGAGAGACTGATCGCAAATGGATCCTTGATAATTTGTTGAACCACTGAACTAACCAGTCTCAAAGTCCACCCTGCCTCTGGGCTTTCTGTTATGTGAGATAATCTATTTCCCTAATGCTCAAGAAGGCATTTTGACTCAGGTTTCATATTACCTGCATACAAAGTAATTCTAATTGACCCAAAGATATTTGGCCTCCACAATTAGGGCAGCCACACTCAGTACAGTGGGCAAGTCACCCTGTTGTCCTGGAAAAGGCGAGCAGTGAGACTGTTTGTGTTTTGAGAGTTGAAAATTATCTGCCAACCATTGTTAGTGTCAGTACCCAGGTATGAAAATTGCATGGGTTGGAGGTGGGGTGGGGAAATGTTTGCATGGGCAGACACAGAGATCAAACTCACAGTGGCTCCAGCTGCATGGAAGAAGGCTGGTATGGGCCTGAAAGTATTGAGCCTTAAGAACTGTGCCCTTGGACCTCCTCTTGAGAAACGTCTTGGCCCGATGACCTCTATGGGATATACCTGCTGGCCATTGTGGGACCTGCACTGGCCACACACCTGCCTTGCCACAGATCTGCATCATTTGACCAATTGGAAAAGACAGGTTGTCAACAGTGACACTATGTGGCTATAGGATGCAATGACAATGGGGGACAGCTGAGGGTCCAGACCTTCCCTTTGAGGAAAGTGGATTTTTCCCTTAAAAATTTTTGGGTCACTTCACCATCTGAAAATGGTGGACAGAGATCCTAGTTTTAGATTCTGGATTTGTTAAACTAATATAAGATTGAACGGATTTCCTTTTAAGGAAAAAATGAGCAGTGATCATGTTTGTACAACGTGGAAACTTTTTCTACCTAAACATCAGGGTGCAAGGGCCGAGCCCGTGGCGCACTCGGGAGAGTGCAGCGCTTGGGAGCGCAGCGACGCTCCCGCCGCGGGTTCGGATCCTATATAGGAATGGCCGGTGCACTCACTGGCTGAGTGCCGGTCACGAAAAAGACAAAAAACAAAAACAAAAAACAAAAAAACATCAGGGTGCAAGAAAATTAGGCTTGAAGATGCTGAAACGAAAATCTTTCCTAGGCCAGTGGGGTCCTGGCTGCATATTAGAATCAACTGGGGAGATTAAAAATTTTTTTAGATTGCTCTTTGAAAAAAATTTTAACATTTACTTGTATATATTTGTGAGGTACAGTGTGTTGTTTCAATAGAAAATCTTTCTATTTTTATACCTATTTTGAAAACCTGTCAATGGTTCTCCATCACCTCCTGTTTAACATCACAGCACCTTAGCACATGTCCTAAGGCCTTTCTTTGTCTCCCCGATGATGCAACACACTGCTCAGGAACCCTTCAGTACGTTCCATTATATTTATAAGTGCTTTGGGAATTAGGCTTGTGGTATGCGGGAAGAGTGGATATGAACTGTACTAAAGGGGTCCACATTCGATTACAACAAAAATAATGTTAAAAAATTATAAGGTTTACTGAGCACTTGTAAGCTAGGCATCATACTAAAGTGCTTTGGAATTGTTATCTTATTTAATTTGCACAAGGAATTTTCTCTAAATACCTTTCCTCCCTGTATTGCCGGAGATCTCTTACTCACCCTTCAGAATCATTCTTTAGTATCTCTGAATTTTCAGTTCTCGAACTTGGCTGCACATTGCAACCACCTGTGGGGCTTTACAAACTCTAGCAGGAGATTCTGATTTAACTAGTCGGGGGCTTGTGCTTCAAGAGTTTTCAAAGCTCCCCAGGAAGGGCCCCTCTGGCCTAGGAAGACTTCACTAACAGCCTTAGATAATCCTCTCTCTTCGCCCTGCATAACCTTCTCTGATCACACCCATCACATTATCTCAATTTCAGAGTGTATACCCATATCTCTAACTAGACTTTGAGCATCTTCAGTCAGCCATCTCCACATTTCTGGAGCCCGATGTCAGATGTGGAAAATGCTGAATGGGAGGGTGAAATGTCAACAAACTCTTATTGGGGACCTCGGAATGCCAGCCGCTACAGCGCTCAGCCAGGTCTGGGACATGGAGAACATGCTGACCGTCCCCGAGCAAAAGCTCGCAGTCATGGGTGTAGAGAGGGCAGCGTGTGGTGGCCGGATAGCCCAGGCCTCACTTTCGCCTACGGCCGCAAACATGTATGTCCAATGTCTTCCCGGTAAACGACGCTCCGTCTACGTGACCGAGAGCCTGCGATGAGAGTACGCGCCGGGAAGATGAGGGAGGCGCCAGCGCACCTACACCCAGCGCGGCGCCCTCGCATCCACGTTGCCGTAAGCCCCGCCCCCGGCAGCAGAGCCAACCAGAGGGCGCGGGGAGGACCCAGCCTCTGCGGCGGAAAGAATCGCTCGGGAAGGCAGGAAGCAGAGTAGGGTTGGCTCTCGACGCGCTCGCGCTCGATTGGCCAGCCTCCGTCAGCGACGGTTAAGGTCGCGGAGGCGGGGCCCAAGGCGGCTGGGCCGAGCCGAGCCGGGCCGGGCCGGGCGGGCTGCTGGTGGGAGGCGGCGGTCTGAGGAAGGTGAGTGGCGTCGGGGCTCTCAGAGGCGTCTCGGAGAACCCCTTCCGGAAGCACCCTGGACCTGGCTTCACCTATGTGGACAGACTGAGCTGGTCACTGCCCCAGGGAGGAGCCGCCCGGAAGCGGTTCGTGCTAATTAGAAATCCCTGTGGAAGGGTTTGGAGCGCGGACCTGAGGCGCTTCGGCTTCTCATTTAACGTCTCAGCGCGCATTTCTTCATTTGTATAATGAGGGTGGTGATTCCTGCCTAGCATGGTGGCTGTGAGTGTCAAGCTGAGAGTCATACCTGGCACAGACTGGATTTTGGATAAGTTGTAGGCCATTACTCCATCCTCGTTTTCAGTGTCAGGGTGTCGGAGAAGGTCGTTTGACGAGGAAGACCCGGAGCCAAAGGGGGAGATGAGGCGAACAGGGGAGGTGAAGATCCCTTTCTCCGGTTTATTAGGCTCATTCTGGTTTGGGGGGGGGGACTCGAACTTTATACAGGGTCTGATTTGATTCTTTTAAGGTGAAAAAATGTCGGAAGGCTGAGAGGCCCATAACATAGAAACCAATCGGAAACTGTCACTTTATTTTCTAATTATGATAGTATTAAACACCGTGCAGGCATTGCCCATACTGGTTTCAATTCTCTACGTGAGTCTTTTTGTTTTGTTTAAACGTTCAGCATTGCCAAGTAGACTAGGGCCTCCCCTTCCCCACCTTTTGGGGTAGAGGTTCTACTTGGAGTTTCACTGGCAGCTTTTGCTTCAAAGCGGGAGAGGTGTGTTCTGGCCCTTTATGTAAACCTCTCCTGGGGCAGAATGATTTGGTCAAGATGCCGTCCAACCCTAACTCCCCTTCCTTATTTTGGGTAGATTCAATTCTTTCTTAGGAACATTAAACAGCAAGTTGGTATATTTTTGAATAGAGCTTTTGCATTAAATAGAGGATAGAGACTTTGAAAGCATTACGTGTTCATTTATTGCAATAATTTGAAATTCTCCTTTTGGGAAAGCTTACAGATTTTGGTATGACTCACTTGAGAAAGAACAATTACCTGCCATGGTTATTTCCAGCTTTCCCCTCCCAAAATGGTGGGAAAAAAATTAAATTTTAATGCACCGTGCACGTTGCAGGGACTTCAGACCTATAAAAAGCATTTTGACCAAAAGACACTTGGGAAACATGGACAGTGCCAGAAGTTACAATAGTATTTTTGCTTTCCTACACCATGTACAAACCAACTTCTACCCCCCACCCCCTACTCCCCCCACAGTCTTATTTTTGGTATTATGACACTGATTAAAGCTACAGCTTCTGCTTTGGCCCTGGGAAGCATTTGGTCTGTTCCTGTGATTTCCAGAGTTCCAGACCTGTATCCTGTCACAGCCTGTAGTGGGGGAAAGGCTGCTGCAAACTATTGGCACATTTATTTCACAGAATGGGCCTTGGAAAGGAGTGCTAGGTCACAGGTGCAAATGAGTAGTTTTCCTGCCTTTGCTTTTGTGGTCAGTGGTAGTTTGTCTGAGAGTGCTTTATTTTAGTACCCTTGCAAACGAGAATATCCTACCTTTGAAGCCAGAAGTCAGAATTGATGATAGACGATGGTAGATTTGGATACCCGGATAAATGTTTCAACAAAGTAGGGAGAAAGAAAAAGAGAAAGGAGGAGGCATATGATGGTGAGCCATGGTGGCCATTAGTAGTTACTTCAGTTGTTCCAGCTTCAGTTCAGTGGTTACTAGTACCGTGGATACCTGCTCTGGGAATAACACAAGACCATTCTTACTAGGAGGCTGGACATTTCAAGATTTTGGTCTGTTTATCTTTTTGAAACCTAGATGAAGATCCAGTTTCGGACATGAGATTCATTGGGTGATCATTTCATTGAGATCAACTTGAATGACCAGGTGTAAAGTGCAAGAGGAATGTGCTTTGAGGTATGTCTAATGTGACAGACAAACCTAGATGTTGGGAGGCCATGGAAAGGATCTAAAATTTATTGAACACTGTACTATGTACATTACTATATTTCCTTTTGGCCTCCTAGTAATCTTATTAGGTATATATTTTAAACTCTGAAAGGAAACTGAAGCTCAGAGAGGTTAAGTAACTAAGACAACATGCATAGCTGGTCACCAGCTCTAATCACCACCTCTGTCCTGCTGTGTGCCAGGCACTGCTTTATGTTTTTTCTATACTAACTCTCTTAAACTCACAGGTCTGGCTACCTGCCCCCAGACAAAAGCAAACCACTCAAAAGTCAAAAGTTGGTGAAAATGGAAGTCAGTTTTTATTCAGGAATACCAGTGACTTGAGTAGAGATGTTAGGCTAACCCATCTCTCCAGTAAACTTGAAGGAATTGAATGGCCAAACTAAAGCCATCTCCCCAGTAAACCTGAAAAGGAATGGCCAGGCTAAAGCCATCTCAAAGTCTCAGATTTATTGAGGGGTTTTTAAAGAGGGGGATGAGAGAATCGAACATGGGAATTGAAGAGCAGGAGTTAGAGGCACATGAGTAGCGAGGGCTCATGAAAGGTCTCAGATGCAAAGTCTTGCTGAGACTCCATCTGGTTTCTGCTCCCATCCTTATCTCAGGGTCTGGGTAGTACCTGCAAGTCAGCAATTTCATGCTGGCTAGAAAACAACTTTACATTCATGTAAATAGTGTCATCTTGCCCCATAACCAAGGTTCAGAATATCAAATAACCATGAGAAAAGAGGGAGCTCAGAGAAATGCTTGCTAAGAAAAAAACTTTTTACAATTTGCCTACAGCCCATTCAGTTTTAGGTCCCAGCATGGCTTCAGTCCTGCTTATTCTAGCAGCTTCACAGTAATCCTGTGAGCTAAGTGCTTTTATTGTCCTTGTTTTATGGTTAGGAAATTGAAGCACAGAGAGATTAGTACTCTCCTGGCTGTGTGGCAGAATCCATGATTTGAACCCAGGAAATCTGGCTATAGAGCTGTATCAGCTTCCTTTTGGTTAGAATTTCCTTTACTTTTGTGTTGTTGTTGTTGTTGCATAACAAAATCTTTTTATTGTAAAACTGATTTTTTAGTACAAAATAAAACAAAAAACCCCACATACCAAATGTATAGCTTAATGAATTATTATAAGATAATATGACTGAGGTATGCCAGAGCCCCTCCATTGCCCTGTCTTAAGCACAACTCTTGTGCTCCCTTTACTTGCCATTTTTCTGACTTTTTACAGTAATCTCTTTCCTGTGTTTTTTAAAACATTTTATCATAAATGTATATAGTCTTCCCCACTATAATGTGGTATTGCCTATTAAAAAATATGTTAAATTCTTTTAATCTGTAGGTCTTCTCTCCATTCCTTTCTTTTCCTTACAGTTTATTTGATTAAGAACCTGGGTCTTTTGACCTGTATATTTCCTACAGTCTGGATCCATACTCGTATACAGTTCAATATGTTCCTCTGCGCATTGTTAGCTGGATCCAAGACTGCAAAGTATTTTATTGTATGGGTATACCATAGTTCATATATTCATTCAGTAGATGGACATTTGAGTTGTTTCCAGTTTGTGGCTATTACAAATAAAGCTATTATGAACATTTACATACAAGTCTTTATGTGGACATTTGCTTTTATTTTTTTGTGTGTAAATTCCTAGGAATTAAATGGCTGGATCTTATGGTAGGTGTCTAACCTTTTAAGAAACAGCCGAAGTGTTTTGCAAAGTGGTTGTATGATTTTAAGTTCCCAGCAGTAGTGCGTGAGAGTTCCAGTTCCTTTACACCCTCGAAAACACTTGATATAGTCAGTATTAGCCAATCAATAGGTTTGCAGTAGTGTCACATTGTGGGTTTGAAGTTGCCTTTCCCTCCTGACTAACAGTGTTTAGCATCGTTTCATGTGCCTATTTGCCATATGTGTATATTTGGTGAAATGTCTATTCAAATTTTTTGCCCATTTTTATGTTAGGTTGTTTGCTTTCTTATTAACTGCATTTTGAGAGTTCTTTATAAATTCTGGATATGAGTCCTTTGTGATTCTCAATTATATTCTCCTAGTCTGTGGTTTCTCTTTTCATTCTTATAACAGTATCTTTCAAAGAGCAGAAGTTCCTTTTTTTATAAAGCCTAATTTGTTCTTTTATGGATCACGCTTTTAGCATCCTGCCTAAGAATTCTTTGCCTAATTGAAGGTCACAAAGATTTTCTCCTATGTTTTTTCTAGATATTTTGTAATTTTAGGTTTTAGATTTATGTATATTATTCATTTTAAGTTAATTTTTTTGTATATGGTATGAGGTATGGATCAAGGTTCTTTTTTTTTTTTTGTATGGATATCCAGTTGTTCTAGCACCATTTATTAAAAAGACTATCCTTATTCTGTTGAATTGCCTTTATACCTTTGGTGAAAATCCATTGTCCATATATATATATATGGGTCTGTTTCCGAACTTTATTCTGCTTCATTGGTCTGTTCATTTTTCTTGACACCAGTGCTATACTATCTTGATTACTATAACACTACATGACTTATAGTCTTGAAGTCACATAGTGTCAGTCCTCCAACTTTGTTCTCCTTTTTCAACGTTGTTTTGGCTATTCTAAGTCCTTTGCAATTCCATATGAATTTTAAAGCCAGGAAAGTTTTCTTGAATTACAGTTATTATTGGTTTTATTCTGTTGCTGTAGTTTTCTTTTTCAGTTACTACTATTATCTATATGTTTGAGTTTCTTTGCCTGTCTTTGATATTTCTCCTTTTCTTTCATATCGTTTCTTCATTTCTTTTAAATTTTTAAAATTGTTTTTCTCCTAACCTCTGTTTCTCTTAAGGCATTATCTGTTGTGTTCATTCACTTGTTTTCCTCTTCTTTTAAACTTCATTTCTGAAATAGTAACTTTTTAAAAAAAACTAACTAATCCTTGGGTGCTATCAGCTTACTTCCAAATATTTCTTGTTCTTACTTAGGTTCTTTCATGTCCATTATATAGAATTTTGTATATATTTCAGCTTTTTAAAAAATAGTGGATTATAGTTTTGATCTGTTTGTGGGCATGTCTTTCTGGTATACTTTTTTCTTGTCTGTAGGGAAATTATTCTTCTTTTAATATTAAGTTTTGATGGGATGAGACCTCAGTGCTTTTCTTTGCTCATTTTTATGTGAAATTTGTTTTTCTGAACTTTTATAATGATTTAAAGTTCAGGAAAGCTTCTCTAACTTCCTGGACTTCCCTCTTGTGTTGTTTTTGTGTAATGTTTGAAAATATGGCAGTTCGTTTTCTGAGATTTCCTCACTCTTTTATCTTACCCCACTTTGTTCTAGACTATCCCTTCTCTCTTGTTTCTGTCTTTCTCAATTTTGATTCTATTCCCAGAGGTTTTTTCTCATCATAGCCCCTGTCATGGAGCTGTAGTGTGTCAATTTTGAGTGGTGATAAGGCTCTAGCACCTTCAGTCCCTCTTATCGTGAGAGAGCAAAAACCCTTCCAGTTTCACCTGCTGTTTTCACATTAGTGCAGTAGTGAATACCAATGAATTTAGGAGTTCTGTCATCATAACCATCAGATACTGCCTGCAGTTTTATTCCCCACTTCCTGCACAGATGCTGGTACCATGCAGTTCTTGTGGCTGATAGTGGTTTGTCTTCACTCACTTATATATTAGTGTTTGTGGGAATAACTTGTCACCAACTTTTGATGTAAATATAGTTTTTGAGTTTTTGGCTTTGCTATCTGCTTGCTTCTGTTTTTATGTGGGGATTCAGAGATTAAAAACCTATTCTGTGATATCTTCCTACAATCCTTTCTTTGTCCTGTTACTTTTAACTGTTCTGTATGTTTATATTTTATATGCCTTTTAAATATTTTAGTTGCCTTTTTCCTTCAACAGCATATAACTTGACTTTTTTAAAAATCCAGCTTGACAATTTTGCTCTTTTACTGAAGCCACTGAGATTTAATATAATTACTGATGTGGGTTTAAATCTACATATTACCAACTACCATGTGCTTTCTCTTTGTTTCACCTCTTCTCTATTTTTATCTGCTTTTGGATTCATTTTTATTCATCGTCATGGTTTATTTTTCCCCTTTACTACTTAGAAAATTATATATTTCTATTCTTTAGAGTTTATCCTAGAAATTCTCAAGCATCCTTAGCTTAAAAAAACCCAGTGTTAACAGATACCTTTATGCCCTCCTCCTAGATTGTAAACAAACTTAGAACACTGTTACTCCATTTACCCTACATCCAGCTACTAGTATATTTTTGTTATCGTGCATCTTAATTATATTTTTTAAATGTCACAAACTCTCATTATTATTTTATGTATTCAGTATGTGTTTACACTCACCCATTTCTTTGCTCTTTATTATTTTCTACATCTCTTCTATCAGGGAGTCTTTACTTCTGCACTAAGCTTCTCTTTTAGAATTTTTTATGGAACAGATTGGTGAAGAACTGTCTGAGATTTGTGTCAAAAAAAATCTTACTTTTGCCTTCGTTATTAATGGATATTTTCATTGGGTTTATAATTTTAGATTTACAGTGATTTTCTTTCAGCACATTGAAGATACTAGTCCACTATTAGTTTCCATTGTTACTGCTAAGAAGTTAGTTGACATTCTGACTGTCACGCCTTTGAAAGTAATCTTTTTTCCTCTGATTGTTTTTAAGATTTTCTCCATGTCTTTGTTTTTCCATGTTTTAATATGATGTATCTAGGTGTGACTTTTTTTTTTTTTTTTTTTAGTTTATCCTGTTAGCAATATGTTGGGCTTGTAGAAAGTATGGATTTATGTCTTTCATTGAGTCTCAATTTTTTTTTTAGCCATTGTGTTTGCAAGTGCTGCTTCTACTCCTTTTCTTGTTATGCTTTATCAATGTATCCTCCGTTTGAAGGAGAAGATGTCTTCTATATTAGCCTGAATGTAACATAGAGAACTGAAAAGGTGAATAGTCTCTTTTAACTTCCCTTCTCGTTCATTAATTTTCTCATCTGTTTTTTGTTGTTGTTGTTGTTCTACTGTTAAATCTGTGCTTTGAGGTCTCAATTTCAGTTATTGTAATTTTTTTGTTCTAGATTTTTTATGTATTTTTTCAAATCTGTTCTGTCACTTTTCAGGTTATAGTTCTCTGCTAAAGATTTCAAACTTTTTATTTCTTTGAGCATTGTAAGCATAGTTTTATGGTCTGTGCCTAATAATTACAATATCAGATGGCTTTTTTTTGTTGGTTGGGTTTTTCAACTGTTTTTCCTGTTCTCCTTGTGTCTTATTTCTTGTATATCTTGGTTATCTTTAACCATTTGCTGGATGTTGTATTTGAAACATTTTTGTGGGGATAATTTGAGGCCTTTCTTTAAAGAAGATTTAATTTGTTTCAGCTAGGTGCTTGGAAGCAGTGTTAATCTGGGACCTCCTTGAGGTAGTAGAACAACTCGGAAGAGGGGAAGCCAGGTTTTGGATTCTTGGGAGGTGGTTTACTTCTGGTTCACCTTTATCCTGAGAGTGTAGCCCTTCCAAGTCACAACTTTAAGCTGGAATGGCTTTGATGCTCATTTTCACTACTCCTTTGGAAGTGACAAATGCCTTCAGGGAAAAAGTAGGTTCTCATTTTGATTTTTTATTTTTGTGGGGGGATAGGTCCTGGTAATTCCTTATTTTCTTGATAGTTCATTAATGCTTATAAGAAGACGTTTTAAATGTATTCTATTAAGCTTTCTTTGTTGTATGCAGAGTTGCCTGGTCTACCATTACCAAAAAGTAGACTTTTTATCTCATGGAATTTAGTCTTATGAGACATATTTAGGTAAAAAAAGAAAAACAAAACTTGTATCAAATAATTTGCTGAACAATTTGGAGAAAATTTCTAAGATGATATAAGATGGACGGACTAGGTAAGATTCTTCTTATTCAGCATATTTATATGTAACAACTACCATTTACCTATAAGTTTCTATGTACCAGACATTTGTTTCTACATGTTATCTGACTTAATTCAACCTGTTGGGTGTAAGTATTAGTATTTTCTCTCTTTTACAAGTGAAGAAATCAAGACTCAAAGATGTCAGTGAATTTGTCCATGTAATACAGTGCAGCAGTTAGGGAGACTTTCAGAGCTTGTGGTGCCCCACTCACTGGGGGATTCTCTTACATTGCTATCTACCACTCCTATATCTGGTCTCCAGTGTATATTCTTCCCACTTTAAAACTCCGGCTGAGGGCTGGCCGGTTAGCTCAGTTGGTTAGGTGTGGTGATATAACACCAAGGTTAAGGGTTTGGATCCCCTTACCAGACAGCTGTCAAAAACAAAAAACTCTGGCTGTTTCCTGATGGTGATGCAGTAGGAGAACACAGTATCACCTCTGAAGTATTCTCACCAAAAAGTACAGAGAGTGGGATTGTTACAGATTAAAAGAGACTTAAGAAAAGAATATCAACCAAATACATATTTGGCTCTTGTTTGGATCCTAATTTGAAAAAAAAAAAAAAAAAATGACATTTTAAAGACATTTGGGGGGAAATTGAACATGGACTATGTATTAAATAATAAGGCATTACTATTAATTTTATTGGGTATGATAACAATATTGAAGTTATGTTTCAGAAGAGAATGTGTTAGAGATGTATACTAAAGTATATGTGAGTGAGGGAAAGATAACAAGAATGGAAGAATGTTGGTTATCATTGAAGTTGAGTTGATGAATATAGAGTTTATTATACACTTTCTCTACTTTGGTGTATTTTTGAAATTTCTCTAATATAAAGTTAAAAACAAAACCAGCTGAAAGGTAGCAGCTGAAGTTGGCTGACACTTTCCAAAAGTAGCTTTATTTAAAATAAAATCTGGGGAGATTAATGCAGTGGGTAATGAAGTTGTTAAAAGAGACCAAAGTTTGAAGGGGAGAGAGTAATCTGTCATGTCAAGCAGCAAATATAACAGAATTTGAGAATTTGTAACATATTATTAGGTTTATCTAGAAATAAGTTATTGGTGACTAGTAAATTGTTTAGATGGATTTCACTATCTGAAGCAGATACATGAGGGCAGAAGGGTGCTTTGAAAGGAACACTGAACTGGCAGCCAGGAAGCCTACTACTTATCATTCTTGTGAAGGTCATTTCACCTGTCTGGATCTCAGATGATTACAGTACCTGATGGATTGGTACACTCTCCCTACAGTCTTTCCTGCCAGCTATGAACAGCTAGAGATTTTTTTTTTTTTAATTTTATTTTGTCGATATACATTGTAGCTGATTAATGCTCCCCATCACCAAAACCTCCCTCCCTTCTCCCTCCCCCCCTCCCCCCCGACCATGTCCTTTCTGTTTGTTTGTTGTATCAACTTCAAATAATTGTGGTTGTTATATCTTCTTCCCACCCCCCCGGTTTGTGTGTGTATGTGTGTATGTGTGTGTGAATTTATATATTAATTTTTAGCTCCCTCCAATAAGTGAGAACATGTGGTATTTCTCTTTCTGTGCCTGACTTGTTTCACTTAATATAATTCTCTCGAGGTCCATCCATGTTGTTGCAAATGGCAGTATTTCATTCGTTTTTATAGCTGAGTAGTATTCCATTGTGTAGATGTACCACATTTTCCGTATCCACTCATCTGATGATGGGCATTTGGGCTGGTTCCAACTCTTGGCTATTGTAAAGAGTGCTGCGATGAACATTGGGGAACAGGTATACCTTCGACTTGATGATTTCCATTCCTCTGGGTATATTCCCAACAGTGGGATGGCTGGGTCGTATGGTAGATCTATTTGCAATTGTTTGAGGAACCTCCATACCATTTTCCATAGAGGCTGCACCATTTTGCAGTCCCACCAACAATGTATGAGAGTTCCTTTTTCTCCGCAGCCTCGCCAGCATTTATCGTTCATAGTCTTTTGGATTTTAGCCATCCTAACTGGGGTTAGATGGTATCTCAATGTGGTTTTGATTTGCATTTCCCGGATGCTGAGTGATGTTGAGCATTTTTTCATATGTCTGTTGGCCATTTGGATATCTTCCTTAGAGAAATGCCTACTTAGCTCTTTTGCCCATTTTTTAATTGGGTTGCTTGTTTTCTTCTTGTAAAGTTGTTTGAGTTCCTTATATATTCTGGATATTAATCCTTTGTCAGATGTATATTTTGCAAATATTTTCTCCCACTCTGTTGGTTGTCTTTTAACTCTTTTAATTGTTTCTTTTGCTGTGCAGAAGCTTTTTAGTTTGATATAATCCCATTTGTTTATTTTTCCTTTGGTTGCCCGTGCTTTTGGGGTCGTATTCATGAAGTCTGTGCCCAGTCCTATTTCCTGAAGTGTTTCCCCTATGTTTTCTTTAAGAAGTTTTATTGTCTCAGGGTGTATATTTAAATCCTTAATCCATTTTGAGTTGATTTTAGTATACGGTGAGAGGTATGGATCTAGTTTCATTCTCCTGCATATCGATATCCAGTTATCCCAGCACCACTTGCTGAAGAGGCAGTCCCTTCCCCAGTGAATAGGCTTGGTGCCTTTGTCAAAGATCAGATGGCAGTAAGTGTGTGGGTTGATTTCTGGATTCTCTATTCTATTCCATTGTTCAGTGTGTCTGTTTTTATGCCAGTACCATACTGTTTTGGTTATTATAGCTTTGTAGTATAGCTTAAAGTCAGGTAGTGTTATGCCTCCAGCTTTATTTTTTTTGCTGAGCATTGCTTTGGCTATCCGTGGTCTTTTATTGTTCCATATAAATGTCTGAATAGTTTTTTCCATTTCTGAGAAAAATGTCTTTGGAATTTTGATGGGGATTGCATTGAATTTGTATATCACTTTGGGTAGTATGGACATTTTCACTATGTTGATTCTTCCAATCCAAGAGCATGGAATATCTTTCCATCTTCTTGTATCCTCTCTAATTTCTCTCAGCAGTGGTTTGTAGTTCTCATTATAGAGATTTTTCACCTCCTTGGTTAACTCAATTCCTAAGTATTTTATTTTTTTGGTGGCTATTCTAAATGGGCAGGCTTTCTTGATTTCTCGTTCTGCATGTTCACTATTGGAGAAAAGAAATGCTACTGATTTTTGTGTGTTGATTTTGTATCCTGCTACTGTGCTGAAATCATTTATCAATTCCAACAGTTTTTTTGTAGAGGTTTTAGGCTGTTCGATATATAGGATCATGTCATCTGCAAACAGGGACAGTTTGACTTCATCTTTTCCAATCTGGATGCCCTTTATTTCCTTCTCTTCTCTGATTGCTCTGGCTAGTACTTCCAACACTATGTTGAATAGGAGTGGTGAGAGTGGGCATCCTTGTCTAGTGCCTGTTCTTAAAGGAAAAGCTTTCAGCTTTTCCCCATTCAGGATGATATTGGCAGTGGGTTTGTCATATATGGCTTTAATTATGTTGAGATACTTTCCCTCTATACCTAACTTATAGAGGGTCTTTGTCATGAATGAGTGCTGAACTTTATCAAATGCTTTTTCAGCATCTATAGAGATGATCATATGGTCCTTGTGTTTGAGTTTATTAATGTGGTGTATCACATTTATTGATTTGCGTATGTTGAACCAACCTTGCATCCCTGGGATGAATCCCACTTGATCGTGATGAATAATTTTTCGTATGTGTTGCTGTATTCTGTTTGCTAGTATTTTAGTGAGGATTTTTGCATCTATATTCATCAAGGATATCGGCCTGTGGTTTTCTTTTTTGGTTATATCTTTACCTGGTTTTGGTATCAGGATGATGTTTGCTTCATAGAATGAGTTTGGGAGATTTGCGTCCGTTTCAATCTTTTGGAATAGTTTGTAAAGAATCGGTGTCAATTCCTCTTTGAATGTTTGGTAAAATTCTGCTGTGAATCCATCTGGTCCTGGGCTTTTCTTTGTTGGGAGCCTTCTGATAACAGCTTCAATCTCCTTTATTGTTATTGGTCTGTTCAAATTTTCTACGTCTTCACGGTTCAGTTTTGGGAGCTTGTGTGTGTCCAGAAATTTATCCATTTCCTCCAGATTTTCAAATTTGTTGGCGTATAGTTGTTTGTAGTAGTCTCGAATGATTCCTTGTATTTCAGATGAATCAGTTGTAATATCGCCTTTTTCATTCCTAATTTTTGTTATTTGAGTCTTCTCTCTTCTTTTTTTTGTTAGCCATGCTAATGGTTTGTCAATTTTATTTATCTTTTCAAAAAACCAACTTTTTGATTCGTTGATCTTTTGAATTGTTTTTTGGTTTTCAATTTCATTCAGTTCTGCTCTGATCTTAAGGATTTCTTTCCATCTGCTAACTTTAGGATTGGATTGTTCTTGTTTTTCTAGTTCTTTAAGGTGAAGTGTTAGGTTGTTCACTTGCCATCTTTCCATTCTTCTGAAGTGAGCATTTAATGCAATAAATTTTCCCCTCAATACTGCTTTTGCAGTATCCCACAGGTTTTGGTATGATGTATCATTGTTTTCATTAGTTTCAATAAACTTTTTGATTTCCTGCTTGATTTCTTCTTGGACCCATATGCCATTAAGTAGAATGCTGTTTAATTTCCATGTGTTTGTATAGTTTCCAGAGTTTTGTTTGTTATTAATTTCTAGTTTTAATCCATTGTGGTCTGAGAAGATACATGGGATAATTCCAATTTTTTTGAATTTATTGAGACTTGATTTGTGACCTAATATGTGATCTATCCTGGAGAATGATCCATGTGCTGATGAGAAGAATGAATATTCTGAGGTTGTTGGGTGGAATGTTCTGTAGATATCTGCCAATTCCAATTGGTCTAGAGTCTTGTTTAGATCTTGTGTTTCTCTACTGATTCTTTGCCTAGATGATCTGTCTAATATTGACAGTGGAGTGTTCAGGTCCCCTGCTATTATGGTATTAGTGTCTATTTCCTTCTTTAGGTCTAATAGAGTTTGTTTTATAAATCTGGCTGCTCCAACATTGGGTGCGTACATATTTATGATTGTTATGTCTTCTTGATGGATCAGTCCTTTTATCATTAAGTAGTGTCCCTCATTGTCTCTTTTTATGGTTTTTAGTTTAAAGTCTATTTTGTCAGATATAAGAATAGCCACTCCAGCTCGTTTTTCTTTTTCTGTTTGCATGGTAAATCTTTTTCCATCCTTTCACTCTTAGTCTGTGTGAATCTTTATGGGTGAGGTGGGTCTCTTGTAGGCAGCATATAGTTGGGTCCTGCTTTTTGATCCAGTCAGCCAGTCTGTGTCTTTTAATTGGGGAATTTAAGCCTTTAACATTAAGAGTTGTTATTGAAAGGTGTTGATTTATTCCTAGCATTTTATTGGTTGTTTGGTTGTCTTAGGTGTCTTTTGTTCCTTGCTTTCTGATTTACTGTTTGGTTTCTTTGTTTGTTGGTTCCTTAGGTTGTAGATAGTGTTTTTGTTAGCTTGTTTTCTCTTCATGAATGCCATTTTTATTGTACTAGCGGGTTTAGATTTTTCTTAGGTTTTTATGGCAGTGGTAGTTATTTTTCAGGAACCAAACCCAGTACTCCCTTGAGGATTTCTTGTAAGGGTGGTCTTGTGGTAGTGAACTCCCGCAGTTTTTGTTTGTCTGAGAAATATACTATTTGCCCCTCATTTCGGAAGGATAGCCTTGCAGGGTAGAGTATTCTTGGCTGGCAATCTTTGTCTTTTAGTATTTTGAAAATATCATCCCATTCCTTTCTAGCTTTTAGGGTTTGTGATGAAAAGTCTGATGTTAACCTGATTGGGGCTCCCTTATAGGTGATTTGACGCTTCTCTCTTGCAGCTTTTAAGATTCTCTCTTTGTCTCTGAGTTTTGCCAATTTGACTATGACATGTCTTGGAGAAGGCCTTTTTGGGTTGAATACGTTTGGAGATCGTTGCGCTTCCTGGATCTGAAGATCTGTGATTTTTCCTATACCTGGGAAGTTTTCTGCCACTATTTTGTTGAATATGTTTTCAATGCAATCTCCATTTTCCTCCCCTTCTGGAATACCCATGACTCGGATATTTGAGCGCTTGAGGTTGTCTGATATCTCTCTCAGATTTTCTTCCATGTCCTTGATTCTTTTTTCTTTCTTTTTGTCTGCTTGTGTTATTTCAAACAGCCCATCTTCAAGTTCAGAGGTTCTCTCTTCAACTTCGACAAGCCTGCTGGTTAAACTCTCCGTTGTGTTTTTTATTTCGCTGAATAACTTCTTCAGTTCAGCAAGTTCAGCTACATTTTTTTTAAGGACATTGATTTCCTTGTATATTTCCTCTTTCAGATCCTGTATACTTTTCCTCATTTCATCATGATGTCTAGCTGAGTTTTCTTGTATCTCATTCAGTTTCCTTAGAATTATCACTCGAAATTCCTTGTCAGTTATTTCAAGGGCTTCTTGTTCTATAGGATCTAGAGTATGAGATTTATTAACTTTTGGTGGTGTGCTTTCTTGATTTTTTGTATTTCTGGTGTCTTTTTTTTGGTGTTTATTCATTGTGGCAGGGGGTTTCACAGTCCACCGGTTTGAGACTAATGACTAACTAGGATGTTGCTGTGGTTGCCAATTTGGTATGGCTCCCGCCGTGACTGCTCAGTTGGCCTCTAGTGTCTTGTGTGTGTGGTTGCCTCGGGTCTTGGGCTTCTCCGGGGATCCACCTTTCTAGTCAGCTTGTACTCTGCTGGGCTGGTGGATCACGTACCACAGGGTGTGTGATCTCTGTTGAGCTTTCACTTTCTGTACAGGACTTCTCCCCGTTCCGTGTGCTCTGGCCCAGGCTGTTAGATCGTGCAGTGGCGACCCCACCGGTGTGTGGTTTCTGTCGAGTCTCCGCCTCCCTGGCCGCACGTCTCCCCCCTCTGTGTACACTGTGCTGGGCTGGGGCGTGTCTTCTGCACCCCTCGTCTATCAGCTGGGCCTTCAAGACCCTGCTCAGCACCGCCTCGCCCAGGAAGTCTACCAGGTTTCTGCTAGGCACAGACGACCGGTCTCTCTGGGTGCCTTTGTAGCACTGTGTAGATCTTTCTCGGGTCTTGTTCACCTTTGTATCCCCCCGGTATAAACCGAGTCTAGTGCCCGCCTGCAGCCTGCTCTCCGGCAGGTTCAAGCGGACCTGGGAACTCTCCTACCACACTATTCCCAACCAGAAATTCGTTAGGCTTTTTTCCAAACTGGTGGTCGCAGAGATGGTATCTGCCTCCCAGTAACAGGAAGTTTACCGGGGCCGGAGTCCAGGGTGTGGTGGAGTGACAGTCGGCCCGCCCGTACTTCCTAGCCCTCCCAAAACTGGTCGGGACGCCCCACACCCCCAGCCCTGCCAGAGAACCGCGGAGGGAGTGGGAGAGGAGGTCGGCCGGCAGGGTCCGGAAAGCCCCGCGCCAGGCCAAGCAAATGGGCTCAGTGATGGCCGAGCAGGGCGGAGCTGCCCGCACCTGCGAAAATGGAGGCAGCACCGTGGCAGTGAGTGGCCTGGTGGTGCAGGCGGGAGCCGCGTGGGCATCCACCCCCCGAACAGAGCTGTGCCAGGGATCACTCACAGTGCTGTGCCAGGTCGGGCGCTCGCTCTGTCTCTGGTTTGTTGCCTTCCGTGTTCTCGGCGCTGCCGCCTCGGGCTGTTCAGTCGTGGTGCCGCTCGGGCGCTCCCAGGAATCTTCTTTAATGCCGGCCTGAAACCTCGAATCCTGAATAGGGCAGGTGGCCGCCTTCAGTGCGGCCCCAGCCTCCGGGATCCTGGCTGCATCCACAGCAGCCCTGGCGCCGTGTTCCCTGTTTCAAGACTCACTTTTGCAGCTAAGAATCAGTTCTTTTCCTGCTCCACACTTCAAAGCTGTTGCCTGTAAATGAGGCAGCCACTCCTGCCGGGGGCAAAGTGGCGTTGAGCCCCCACGACCGGCCAGCAGCAGCAGTCCTCCCTTAAGAGATGGCCAGAGGAAGGTCCACAAGTTTCCCGGCTGCCTGAGGCCCAGTGGCCACCTTTTCCACCTCAGCTACTCCGCGCCAGCCGCCGCAGCCGCCGCCATCTTGAAACTCTCTAGAGATTTTGGATTAAACAATTTCCAAGGTTCCCACAAGCTCTAAAATTCTATGATCTTAATGAATGTGTGTGATTTTGCTTCCTGAAAGGAGGAATTATATCTATATATCAAAGAAAACAAGGAAATATTTTCCTCTAGAATGGCAGAGTCCTAGATAACAAGAGCAAGTGATAGTATATGGTAGACCGAATATAAACTTTTTGTGTGTGCTCATCTGTTGCTAGTTTCTGATCTAGTTAGAGATAAAGACGACCTAAGAAAGTGGCACTTTATTCGTCCTTGGAGTCCAGTGATTGTTAGACTGTCCTATAACTGTCACGTGCTGTACATGTTATCTAGTCAAAACAAATAATTCTTTCTCTCTCTCATCCTGTGCGTGTGTATATATATATATGCATATGTGTATAAAACCCCAGAATGTTTTATTTCCAAAGGAGAACATTATGAGATAGGCTTTATTCAAATGATTCTTACAATCAGCTATCTAGGAAGTTATAAAGGTTTGACACAGGAATGGCCTAAATTACCCCCGCAAGAGTAGTGGTTTCTTTTAAATATAATTTAGTTTAACTCCTATTGCACTTTTTTCTTTTTTCATTTAGGAAACTGAAATTTTTTGATTGCCAATCTCTACGTCTTTTGATTCTACAAAAGAAACTATGTCTCCAGCAGCCTCTAAAGCCCATGAGTCCTGTCAGTCAACAGACAGACTCATGATTGAAAAACAGGTAAACTTTAAATGTATTAAGCCAGTGTTTCTCAAAGTATGTGCCAAAAAATATGTACATATAAGTATTTTATATAATGCAGTAATTTGTGCTTATTTGCAAACTTCTGTTTATTGCTATGCTTTTTAGAGACAATAAATTTGTTTTAATTTTAATCATACATGCCTAAAATTTTTTTAAAAACCATTTTGGAGAAAAAATTCTGTTATTTTGAAAACACAGGAAATTGTATAAAAGAGGGTATTTCTTCACTTTTTATCTTAAAGTTGATCCTTTTCTCTCTCCTTGTAATTGTAGCAGGAAGAAGCAGAATGGGAAAGCATAAATGTGCTGTTGATGATGCATGGCTTAAAACCTCTGTCCCTCGTCAAAAGAACAGATCTTAAAGGTAATCAGATCCTCTTCTTGCTCCTTAGGGTAAAAAGTTTTTTCCTTTTAAAATTTTTTATCTTAAAATTATTTTTTACCTTACCTTTATTTTTAGTATTTGTATTATATTTTTTAAAATATAGATCTCATCATTTTTGACAAACAGTCATCACAAAGGATGAGACAGAATTTGAAAATGTTGGTGGAAGAAACAGGACGTCAACAGAACATGATACAGGAGCTCTTAGAAACTAATCAACAGCTTAAGTAAGAAAATGGAAAAAGTCTTTTTTGAATTATTTGTATGCATTTTAAAAATAACTGCCTTGAAAAGGATCTTGAAATTTAATTTTCCACTTTGATTCAATATTAAATTTTAGGAATATTTTTATACGTAAATAGGTAAATTCTAATTTGTTAATCTTTTGGTAATAGCATGGATATGTAATGGTACCCTATATTTCTTCTATTAGTTTCTATTATAAGGTAGAAATTTTAAGAATTCAAAGAAATTTTAGAAAGTCAGCATTTTTTTGGTGGATATGTTTGGTGATTTATTTTTAATACTAAGGGAAGGAATTGTGTATCTGTTAAATTAGAAATGAACTTCAGTTAGAACAAAGCCGAGCAGCAGATAAGGAAAAACGGGCTAATGATTTGGAACAAATTATGGAGAGTGTGAAATCCAAGATTGGTGAATTGGAGGATGAATCCCTAAATAGGGTTTGCCAGCAACGGAATAAAGTGAAAGATCTTCAAAAGGAGCAGAAAACTTTACAGGTACTGAGTTATATACTTTCTTAGATGATCATTGGTACTAAAACAGTTCATCACAGTCCAGTTTGACTTCCATCTTTCTAAATTCAGTGGTTCTTACCTTACTGATAGTAAGTAGTCCTTACTATCACTGATACCTTTTTGAAATTTTCCTTGCTTGGTTTCCAGAACATCCTCTCTTTTTGTTTCCCCTGTCATCTCAGTGGTCATTCTTCAATTCCTTAGCTCCTGGTCTGCTCATCTATCTAACCTGTCAGTATTGGAATTCCCCAGTCCTCAGCCCTTAGATCTTTTGTCTTTTCTGTATATTCTGACTCCCTTGAGCTCAATCTAATTCATGGCTCCCAAATTTATAATTCCAGACTCATATTCACCTGTCTACTTAATATCTCTGTTGGATGTCTAGTAGACATCTAGAACTTTATATGTCTAAAATGGCTTCTTGGGCAGGCCACTTAGCTCACTTGTGAGAGTGTCGTGCTGGTAATACCGAAGTCAAAGGTTTGAATTCCCATACCAGCCAGCCACAAAAAAGAACCCCCTCAAAAAACATGGCTTCTTTTTATAGAAATGGCAATATTATAATATTGAATGCTTAATTTCCTAATTCAAAAAACCTTATATTAAAACTTGGGTGTTTATTATGATTAAAGAAAATGAATCTTTTGTGATGATAACCATTGTTGTATGAGATATTTCTGATCCTTACAAACATCTCATTATAAACATTGAGTCCTTTAGTGGTTTTTGCTGACATAAATCTATAGTACCTGTTGCGTATTATTGGTTCATATGAGTTCACAACTCTATCGGACCTGTTGTACATATAGGCTTTGTTAGGTTGCTTTCCTCATCAATAGTACATTTATAAAACCTCTCTAAAAGGAGGGGGATTTTGGAAATATTTCTATATGCATTTGGTTTTGACCTTGCTCTTAGATATAGGGCATGCAGAAATGTGAAGTCCTTTAACTTATTGATGTGAGAAAGCAGCTATCGGGAGCTGTAACGGTGCTGGGTCCCTGTCTGACGGAGTTGAGAGCAGGGGAGACTAGTGTGTGTTTTGGGGCGGGGGGGAGTGGAAGATATCTATTTATCTTTTTAGAGAATTTGGTATAAATAATAACAAAGTTAAATTATTAGAAACATAAGTCTTACGAATTTACCAGGGTTTTAGGCACTTCAAAGAAACAGATGCTTGAGAGTTCATTGGTAAGGGGTTACTTGAATGGAGTGTCATGCATTTTCTATCAGGTAGTTTTATCTGTCATAAATGATTTATGGTACTATTAGCTCTTTGTTCCAGGTCCCAGAGATTTGTTGTGTAGCTTACGAACTGGTACAGAGAAGGTCTAATGCTCCAATCAGCCAATCAGCCACTTAAGGAACAGATAGACAGAAATAGGATTGAGGAACAGATACCTGGAGTTGGGGAAATCTATCTATGTTAATTTGATCAACTGAAATTAGTTGTTTGTTTTTTTATGTCCCTGAAGGGTACTTTATAGTGGCAACAGAAATTGGCAAACCCAAGGAATTGCTGCCTCTCAATGTTGCTAGGTTGCTCCATTCCGTTACTTACTAGTTATACATTCCATTCCTTTGCAAGGAAGGAAAAACATAATTTTACTTATACTCTTTTAGGTTCTCAGCTGATGCTCTATAACAAAAGACAGATTAACAAGAGAAAAACAAGTAAGTTTTTAACATGTATATTTCACGGAGATATATGTGAAAGAAACTCAGGGATGTGGAACTCAAGAGGTGGCTAAAACTTGGGCTTATACTGCATCTTAACAGCAACAATAAGAAAAATCAAATTTTCAGAGAAGTGATTTCTAGGGAAGGCTGAGGCAGAGGATCAATTCTGGGTGTAACCCATAGTTACTGGAAGATGGAATGGTACCAGAAGCTGAGACCCCTCTTCCCTCTAAAGGTTGCTGTGTCTCAGCAAACTTGACACCATTGGCAGATGAATATGTGTCCTGTTCTAAAAGGGATGTGTCTTGTAATGTGCAAGCCAGATGGGGAAAATGCTTCTCATTGAGCTTTGTAAAAGTGTATTAATAATAAGAGTGATAGTGCTTTTGATAATGAGATTTCAAAGGATACTGAGGGATAGAAGCTAGAGAATAAGAGAAAACTGAGCAAATGATATCTCACTGAAGACAAGGAAAGAGAATGTCCAAGATTTATATTCCATGGTGTAAATCTTAGAGTACATACTGATTATTTATTGATGTTAACTTCTTGGTTATGGGATTTAATCTGAGTTTGCAGTCTCCTACATTGCATGAATGCTTCAGTTGACTACACCATTTGAAATCCTGAATTATTGTTCATCACTTAAGAATTTTAATTTTGATTCCTGTTTCTTTTTAACATTCTTAATATTGGTCTCTTTCTGCTTATTATTTTTATGTAAATGTAAGCATAATTATATGTTTTATGGAGATTCTTGAGGATTTTTTTTTTTTCTTATTATGAAACCTTGAGTGTGTGCAAGATAAGCTATAGCTTTCTCATTTTACAGCAATTTTACTTGTTATATTTTTTGGGTTTGTGACATATTAATGTTCCAGGAGCTTGTTCCTATTTAAAAATAGCCTCAATACTAGTTATTGAATGACACAGTTGAATAGAAACTATGAAGATGCCTTCATATACAGTATTGTTAGGACAGCATATCCTAGATGTACATATCATAATTATGTTTTTTAAAAATTTCTTATAGGCAAAATGCCAACATTACAAGAAAAAACGAATGGAGCAACAAGAGATTATCGCTTCTTTGCAAAAGGATGTCTATAGATTAACAAAGGAGGAAGAAGAGCGCATTATCACTCAAAACAGAGTTTTTGCCTATCTCTGCAAAAGAGTTCCTCATACCGTCTTGGATAGACAGTAATGTTTATTACATAAGTTGATCTGTAGCTAGATTCATCTGTTTTTTAAAGCTGATTTTATCTTGGGGTTGGTTATGTCTCATATAAACTAGAGCAAAGAAATTAAAATACGTACTTTGAAATTAATGTAAAATACATGACTTAGTATATTTGCTTCTGGGGAGAATCACTTACATTTTTTTAAACCTGCCGTAATCCATACCTACTTTTAGCATTGTATTTTGAAATTATGTAGAGAGAATATGTGTATTTTTGTTTTGTTTTGGCAGCTGGCCAGTACCAGGATCCAAACCCATGACCTTTGTGTTACAAGGCTGCACTCTGACTGAGCTAACTAGCCAGCCCCATGTAGAGAGAATAGTAGATGCTCTAATACCACATTCTGAGAATAATTCAATATATCTTCTGTTTTCTAGGTTGCTTTGCCTAATTGATTACTATGAATCTAAACTTAGAAAAATTCGTACACAAAGGTATGAATAATACTGTATTGCAATTTTTAAAGTTATTATCCAGTAATGAATCGCACCAAAAGTTTTTATAGCCTTTTGAAACTTTAAGTATGCTGTGGAAATCTACATAATATGTCACTATGATATTCTTTTTTATAAAGATCTTGAAGACAATATTTTACTACTTATGTGAAAGTGTATTGTATTTATATTAAAATATGAATATTTAATAATCACCAAAGTATTAGTCATAGCAGAAATGGCGTTTCCTTTTATTTTGTTGAAGTATTATAATTTGTACTACTGATGTCATCTACCTACTAGATAGTAACTAAGTATATCCGCAAAGTACATAGAATTAAATTAGCTACCTACCAAAGCCAGCTTAATTAGTATGCAAATTTATAAGATAAAGACAAAATGTCAGTGAAAAATCAAGCAAATAGATTAAAACACACTTCTTACTTCTGAATAAAGAAATAAGGGAAAAGAATAATGGTCTTTGGCTCACCTAAAAAAGCTGAAGGATATCTAAGACTGTATAATCTAAAATGCTTTAATATAAGATCATTAAAACAGTAGCTGTTCTGTTTCATTGTTTATATAGATGGAACAGTTCTTTCAACAAATAAATATTTATTTGAGCATCTACTTTGTGCCATGTTCTATTTTAGGTAGCTAGGATCCCATAGTAAACAAAGCAGATAAATTCTCCACTTTCATGAAGCATGTACTCTAGTACTCTTGCCCCCAAAATTATGACTTTCCAGAACCTCAGAGAGTCTGATGCAGAACTGTGCTGGTTGCTAATTCCTTCTAGTACTATGGGGGCTCAAAAAAGAGAGGAGGGAAGGAGGGAAGAAGGGGGAAAGAAAAAGGGAGGAAGGGAAGAAAAGAGCAATTAATGATAAAAGCACGTTCTTATTTCATTCTATTCAGAAAGCAGAATTATATCAAGTAACTTCAGGGACCTTCTGATTTCCAAATGAAACTTGTCTTTCAGATGGTAGACATGGTGCTAGATAGATTCTACAGAGAGAAGACAACATTTTGGACACAGTCCTTACCTTGAAGGAGTTTATAGTCTAGTAAAGAAGATAAAATGTAGACACGTTAACCATTAAAAATAATAGAATTAGACTTACAAAATACTAATACATAATGTCATAATTGAGTAATTACTAATAATTGTATAGACCATAAGTACTGTGGGAGTTTAGAACAGTAGCAAATCAGTTTTGGATGGAGTGACCAGGGAAGCCTTTACAAAGCAGATGTGAATTGTGCTTGAGCTTAAAGGAAGGTAGAATTTGGAAAAGCACTGAGAAAAAAAAGGAAAAGCATTTTAGACTGCTTGGATGCCATGAGCAAAAAGTACATAGATATAAAAGTGTAAGGCTTTTTATGGCACAGTAATTAAGCCAATCTGGCTGGAGTTCAAGGGATTTATTTGTTGGTGTGTTGATAGGTAGGGATGGTAACCTATGAAGAGCAGTTATTAAAATGCTGGGCAAAAGTAGGATATAAATGAATGAGAAGACATCAGTTGCTTTGGAAAGAAGGTTAGTACTTTTTCCTTTAATACAGAAAAATTGGGTGATAGAATTATAGGTATATGTATTAGTGAGGTTTCTCAAGAGAAACAGAACCAATAAGGTGTGTGTGTATACTTCTAAAAGTTCCTGGAAAAATGGAATTAAAAGATAATACAAATGTTTCTATGAACTTTTTGAAAACCTCTAGTATATATATATAAAGAGAGAGAGAGAGATTTATTTTAGGGAATTGGCTCATATAATTCTAGGACTGGCAAACTGGAAACTTGCAAGGAAGGCTGGAGACCCAGGGAAGCGTTAATGTTTCAGTCTTAAGACTGAAGGCAGTCCGGAGGCAGAATTCATTGGAGTTAGTCTTTGTTCTTGAGGCTTTTAACTGATCAAATGAGGCCTACTCACATTATGAAGGGTAATCTGCTTTAGTCAAAATCAACTGATTTAAATATTTGTCACATCTAAAAAATTTCTTAACAGCAACATCTAGACTGGTGTTGCTACAAGCAGTTGGGCACTGTAACCTAGCCAAGTTGACACATAAAATTAATCATCATAGTATGTAAGAGTAAAATGAAAGAAAATGAATTTCGTGGCTTGACAGGTTGCAAACTCTTATGCTCAAAGAGTCAGGAAGATAGTGGAAAAGAGTGAAGAAGTTAGGTGGGGACTACAGCAAATTGGAGAGCTGTGCCCCATCTGTCGTAAGAGGGCAGTTACTAAACAGCTATAGCCAGCTGATGCTGTGCAGGAATGTGAGCCTGGTGTGGCTAGATCAACTGACTTTTCAAGAGAAGCTAGAAGGTTGGATTTATAAATGAAATGAGGCGTTTAATACAATTAATTCGGTGTTTCTAAAAAATTATAGGGTCCAAACCAAATACTAGTTGTAACTTTTGGTCTATGTCATCAGTAAATTCTAATCTAGATTCAAGGGTTGGTAAACTCTTTCTGTAAAGGTCTGGATTATGATTATTTTAGATCATACCATCTCTTTCACAACTACTCATCTCTGCATTATTGCACAGAATCAACCATAGATAATATGTAAATTAATTGGCATGGCTGTGTGCCAATAAAACTAGTTAGAAAAACCCATGGCTTTAGGGCCTGCCTGTGGCTCACATGGGAGAGTGTAGTGCTGATAACACCAAGGCCACGGTTCGGATCCCTATGTAGGGATGGCCGGTTGCTCACTTGGCAGAGTGTGGTGCTGACAACACCAAGTCAAGGGTTAAGATCCCCTTACCAGTCATCTTTTTTAAAAAAAAGAAAAAAAAACCCCAAAAAACCCATGGCCTACTGGATATACAGCCTGCGGGCAGCAGTTTGCTGACCCCTGATCTAGATGTTGAAGAGAGAGTTTGGAATTTTTAGTAAGAGTAGAGAAGATTTTAACATAGCTATCATGAAATCTTTTGTATAGAATATGGCATGAGAGGTGCCTCTGGAGTTCTGCAAACTGGGGTTCTCTGACTAAAGATGATAGAAAGATTTAGGCCATTGGAGTGGTGGTATTGAATTTAGTTATGAATTTCTAGTAAAAATCTGGGGTTGAGGAATGAGAGACTTAAGAGAGGAATCACATTTTAACTTAGAAAGCCTTTCATCTGTGGTCTAGCTGAAGTGAAATACTTTGGCCTATACAAACTGTGCTTGGGTCAGATATTTGGATTGAATGTCTCACTGAGGGAGAGGGAGATAGGAAGAAAATATGTGATACATTTTAAGTAATATCTTTACAAATGAGAAAATTAGAAGTCCTTTAAACTTTGCGGTAATAAAAGACTCTCTCCTAAGAAGAGGGGTTTTTGACGATTCATAGACTGAAGAGAGTTTATAAACTGAGTCTCTTTTCTAATAGTACTAACTTGATAGATTGTAGCAACTTCAAGTTAGATTTTGAGAACTACAAATAGGATATTAGTATTACCTGAAGAAGTAGGAGTACTGTGAAAAGGTACAATAATTACTAAGTATTACATTAGTAAAGAAAAGAAGATGAAAGAGGTGAAAGATGAAGGAAGACAGACTAAATTTGGAGGCCTAAGTGGGATAAACAGGAATCACAGGAGAAGAAGGTATATATCTGTACAGCTGGAGGAGAAAAACCAAAGGAAGAAGAGAGACAGGACATGGGCCTCTTGCAGAGGAAGAAGTCCCTCTGCTTATCATCTACTTTTTAATGGCAGTGTTGTCCAGAGTTTTTCTCATCATTGGACTCTGCATATGCTTAAAATAAACACATTACTATGTTATACTGGTGTGTAGGAATAAACAAATCATTCGAATTGAATCAGTCTCTCAACACTGGCTAGCCTGATGATGGGATAGTATGTAATACTAGAAATCATGTATGCACCCAGTGCTCGCTGTGCTACAACAGTTATACCTTACGTGATGCAACAAAGTGAAACGTTCTCCTAAACAATCATGTCATGTTTAATGGAAAAATGTTTCACACTGTTTCAATTTTTAAATTAAAAGTTTAATTAGAATTAAATAAAATTAAAAGATCTTCATTTGTACAAGCTGTATTTCAAGTGCTCATTAGCCATATGTAGCTAGTGGTTACCACATAGGACAGCACGGTGTTCATTAAGATTGTTAAAATAGTAATGCTGATTTGCTAACATTTTGCAGTTCACAAAGTGCTTTAAAATCTTTTATTTGCTTTTCATGCCAATCTTGTGAGGTAGACATGACAGATAATGTTTCTGTTTTACAGATGAGAAACAAAATTCTGAGAGATTCACCTATTCAGATAACACAGTTAATGTCAAGACTTGAAACATGACTGTTAAGTCTGTTGCCTTGTCCACCTTATGCTCTGCATTTTTTTCATATAGATATTTTTGGTGGCCTAAAAATACTAGAAGGAAAAAATATGTGGAGAATGGTTTTTTTTTTCCTTTGGTGGCTAGCTGATAACCCTTTACCTTGGTATCATTAGCACCACTCACTGAGTGAGCTAACCGACCAGCCCTGAGAATGTGTTTTTTAAAAGAACATGGATGTTCCACTTATGTTTTGCTTGTTTCTTCATTCAACAAGTGTTTTTTCACCACCTCTATGACCCCTACTCTTCTAGGCAGTGAGAAACAGTGGTGAACAAGACAAAGTTCTGGTCCTCCTGGATCATACGTTCTAAGTAGAGAGATAGTAAATATACATATAATATTACATAGTAGCATGTTCTAATACTGTTCTTTATGAGAGCAAGTAGAAAATATGGATTAATTTTAATTCATATTTAAGATATTAAACCCTTATTAGATTGGTTTAATTTTTGTTAGCTAGATTTTTTTCTTTGAAGGTAGAGTTTTCATAAGTTGTACATTGCATGTATCTTTCCATAGGCAATATAAAGAAGAGGAAAGTCAGTCAGAAGAAGAAAAAGACTACAGAAATCTAGATGCCTCACCAACTTATAAAGGCCTTCTAATGGTATGGGGACTGCATAACTAATAAATACTTTTTTTATAAAGTAAGATAGTAATATCCTAGGAAAGTTAATTATATTTCTATGAAATGTTTGTAGTCATTACAGAATCAACTCAAGGAATCAAAATCCAAGATTGACGCACTTTTAAGTGAAAAGCTGGATCTCCAAAAAGATTTGGAAACCAGGTGAGAGAAACTTAAGTAATTTTTCTTTATCCTTTGAAAAGTAAATACGTATTGGAATTTGCAATGTTAAATGAACCACTCTAGTCCCTTTATTTTAGAACTAATCTTAGGTACCTCATACTCATGCTCACTTTAGCCAGTTGTCTCTCATGATGGAAGGAATAAGAAACACATAGGTAGTCAAGGGAAAAATTAGGAGTCCATATTGAAGGAGAAAAAAACTGGGCAAGAGTTTCAAGTAGATTATCTTTTTTTTTTTTTGCTTTTAAAAAATAGCTTTATAGAGGTATAATTGATGTACAACACACTGCATATATTAAAGTATACAATTTCATAAGCTTTGACATATGTGTACACCTGTGAAACAATCATAATCAAGGCAATCATTCTAAAGGTCACAATCAAGATAATCACCCTGAAGGTTTTCTCTTTCCCCTTTTGTAATCCCTTTCCTCCTGCTCCTCTTGTCTTTGCCTCAGGCAAACACTGATCTGCTTTCTGTCATTAGACATTAGTTTGTATTTTCTAGACTTTATCTAAATGAAGCTATAAAATATTTACCCTTTGTCTTCTTTCACTCAGCATAATATTATTTTTATTTTTTAATTGTAAATTGACAGATTATGGTTGTATATAATTATGGAACATGAAGTGATTTATGATTTGTGAATACAATGTGGAATAATTAAATCAAACTAATTAACATATCACTACAAATATGTATCATCTTTTCTGTGAAATTATTTGAACTTTACTGTTAGTGATTTTGAAGTATACAACACATTATTATTTACTATATTAGATTCAGTGTTATGCCACCATGTTTCTCACTCCCAAATTAGTTTAGAATGTCTTGTTATTTCTTCTTATCCTTGTGTTGTGGGCGGAGAATAATGACACAACAGAAAGATACATGTAGCATAGCTACAAAAGCATAACACTGTACATGCTGGCAGTGAGTAATAAGGAAAAAACATTGTCGAGACTTTTTTCTTTTCATTCAACAAATAATTTGTTGAATACCTGTTACAAGATTTGTCCCAATCTCTGGGATAAAACAATGACCAAAACAAATTTCTTGTTCTCATAAAAGCTTATACTTTAATGGAGAGGGGCCTAATGTCTACTGCATAAACCGTAACAATATGTATAATTGTAAACCATATAGTGTATAATTTGTAAACCATAGAAACATGCATAATAATACGCCACACAATAGTATTTAAATTTATGGCTACATAAATATATAGTAAAAATTTAAAAACATGCATGGGAATAATGATCAGTGAGTTCAGGATAGTGGATACCTATGGTATGGCGGGGAGAGGAATGACATTAATGAGGAACTCATGGAATTTTAAGTATATGTAGAATGTTTTCATTTAAAAGGTTTTGAAATATATCTGTTAATATTCACATTTGATAAAGCTGGGTGGTGGATATCCCAGGATTTGTTCAAGTATTCTCTCTTCTTGTCTGTATATTTGAAATATTTCACTATAAAAACAAGGAATATTTAACACAAAAATAAATATAAAAACAATTTTTTTAAATAAGAAAAATAAAAAAAAACCCAAGTAATATTTTAACAATAAAAAATGAGTAAAAGATTTGAGTAAGGAATTACACAGAAGAAGAAATCCAAATGGCTAATAAACACCTCATTATTAGTCATGAAATATTTTAAGAATTTTAATAAGCATATTTGTGACAAGTAACATGATATCCTCTTTTGTTTATTATTAAGTACCTTTATAGTTTTATTCAATAAATTGAATGCATTCAAATGATTTATTTTCTACAGGCCCACACAGCATGAATTAATACTTTATAAACAACAGGTGAAGAAACTGGAAAAAGCCCTTAAGAAAAGCATCAAGTATGTAATTATATTTTACCGAAGTTACAGCTTTTATTAGGGTTTTTTATTTTACTATTTATTTTTTTTCCTGTCTCCTTATCTCATGCTATCTCATAGGAGGCTTGGCTTGGAATTACCAGAGTGATGGAGGAAATGACATTAAAAAGGGGTATTTCTGGTTCCACAGTTTAAAAGCAGTTTTCACTGTGTTAGATTTGGCTACATATTCATCTTAAATGAAAACAAGAAAAACATAGTGGCTTGATGTAATAGAGAACAAAGATTTTAAATAGAAAATTGTCTTTGGAAGTAATGGAGGAATTACAAGAGAATAAATGAGGGCTGGCCGGTTAGCTCAGTTGGTTAGAGCACAGCCTTATAACCCAAGATAAAGGGTTTGGATCCCTGTACTGGCCAGCCACCAAAAAGAGAAAGAAAGAAAAAAAAAGAACCAGTGAAATTAGAGGTGACAAGTCCCCAATTTTTGTTGGTGATAGACATAATCTAAAAATTTTGAAGCGAGCTACATCATGCTCCAAAACTAAAAGTACCAGAAGGAATGCAGTGAGCCATTCATACCCACTACTTTTATCCTTACTGGCTTTGAAAAGCACATGCTCAAAGGTGTTTCAAAAAGTTGATCTCAAATAGTGATGATATTTTCTGAACATTATGTATACTCTCTGATTCAAGCATATGGGACTTGAGAAAGTAGTCTGGGGAGCATTGGGAGGAAGTATTTTGAAAATTCTATGAGTTAATATGTCCATTAACTATTTTAAGTCAGCTGTATTAGCATATATTGATTCAATTTTCAGTGACAGCTATGTGGAAGGTTTGGAATGGATACATTTATTATTTATTTTATATTTTAAATAAGGTGTCTTTAAATAGAAACGCATTTTTAAAAGGTTATATATTGATCACTTAAGGAAAATGTGACCAGAGGCTTGTAGGAACCTGACCCTCTGTTTCCTTTAGGAGCATTATTTTAGTATTGACTTGTTTGATATTCATGGTGACTGTATAGAACATAAGTATCATGAATAATGAGAACTGACTATATGTATTTTTTGTTTTTCATTTGGGCTCTGGTCTTTAGAGTGAGTTATCTTTTAAAATTGTCCTTTAAAATTATGATTCAGAAGCAGTCCCTGCTATATTTTTCTGCTGAATTTTGAGGAAACACTTTTAGTAATTTAAAAAATCTTTTTTTTTTTTTTTTTTTTTTTTGAGTTTGGAACTTTTGGAGTATCTGGATGTGGAATCAGAGATTTGGGAATGTTAGATTACTTGCCCATGTCTTACAGGTAGTATGTGGAAAAACTTGAATAGAAATCAGATTCTTACCCAGTCATTCTGATTAAAATCTCACATACTTAACCACCACATTAATAATTAGAACCAAACAAAATACCCAATGAAAAAATTTTTTTCAAGATAAAACTTTTTAAATTGTTATTTTCTGTAGTATCACAGGTAGAATTTTTTCAAAGTACTGCTGATGTTTGAGAAATAATTACAAATAAAATCTTCTGTCAACCCAGTTAAGCCTCTCCACAGATGCAGAAAAAAATGAAACAGTTTTATTATTGAATAAACATTTAACCAGACTGTGATATACATTAGAGGCAATCTGCTAAAGAGATTGCAAAGATAGAAAGAAGACTCACCCTTTTATGTAGCTAGGCAGATACCATCCATTACATACATGTTAATTGTCTTTATCCAGAGAAAAAATAAAGCTTCTGTTGTCTTTATGACAAGCAAGTGGTTACAGGTTGGGGTCAAGAGCCTAGACTAAACTCCAGCAGAGACAGGGAGTCAGGGAGACAGGGCCCCATCTTCCTTGATGTTCACATTTCGAAGAAGTGGTCCCAAGACCCCCCAAGAAAGACGTTCCTGGGATGCAGAACTGGCAAGGGTCTTATTTAGCGCTTAAAAAGATTTATATACATCTTGAAGAGATAGAGAAAGGATTTACAGTTACAAGTTTTCCAAAGGAAATGCTACAAGAAAAAGAGGGGAAAATCTCTTTCCCTTTTGGAACCAGAGAAAATTTTTTTTTTTTGCTGTTTTCTTTTTCAAGATTTGTAGTTACCCTTTAACTAACCTTTGATATCAAATGAGGCTATTAAGAATTTAACATGGGAGAACATGGACTCTTCTTGCTTGAGTTAATATTGCAAACAGGTTTATTATAAAATTAAGTTGCTTAAGAAATGATCGTATAGGTCTACTGTTGCAAGACCACCAAAGGTATTACACTAATTCCATTTAATTTTTCAATAGTATTTCTATTTTGCTAGGGGAAAATAAAATAAGAATATAGCCACCCTAGGGTTGAGCTGATAGGCAGCAGGCAAGTGGTCATTTAGGCCAATGAACCAAACTGAAATTAACAATCAAGCCTTTGTTCACTTACTGTGATAGTATAAACAAGAGGAGAAAAAGAAAAGGGCTGGCTTCCCATGTTCCTTTTTTCCCTATGGAATGGTGCTAAGCAAGGGTTAGTCTTATATGCACCCAGATGGAGGAACCATTTCACTGCTATTTAATGGGCCTGGGGGAAGGGCTAGGAATGGAAAAGTAGAGTCAGAGTGGAGAAAAGTATTTTAGTTAAGGCCTGTCACCATTAGGGAGATCTTGGCAGAGTCGCCTGAAAAATGCCTCTGTTGGCCGCCCAGTAAAGAGGATCCAAATGGAGGTGCCTGGGCTAGGAATGCAGAAATGTATGTGAGCATGGCTGGCTTGGGATGGGGGGTTGTTAGTCCTTGACAGCATCTCCCTTCACTGACTGCAATGCACAGATTGTGCACCACGTCTGGTGTGGGGAGGGCAGCTTCCCCCATGAGGTCTGACAGACAAAACCTTTGTAATTGCCTATGTCTGGGTCTGAATAATAACATAGTATTTTGGCCTAGAGCTGGACTCTTTCACCTAGATGAGCAGTTGCCTTCAGAGTTTGTCACTGGTGCTAGGTTGAAGTGAACCATTCTTTTTTTCATCACTAACCATCTTAACATACTAGGAATGTGGGGAAAAGGACTCAGGGAACAATACAACTTTTAGAGGCTCAGTTTGATGCACCTATGTGTTTGCATCGGTATGGCTCATTAGCATGATTTTAAAAAACAAAATCAGCAGTCACTTTCAACTTGTTCCTCATCTCCTGCATGGATCTCTCCACCATGAGCTTGTGGAAAGGCTCCAACAGAACACAGTTAAAGGCTATAAAGTTTCTCTACATAGAAACTTACCTTGTGGAGATAGCTATACAAAGCAGGAGATAACAGCATATTTTAAGTTGGAGGTACAGTTTTCTCGGTTTCTCAGAGTCTACAAAGAAACACAGCTGCTGCCACTACCTACATAGAATGAGTCTGCTAAGCATGTAAAATACCCCTTAGTCACTCTTAGGGGATTTTTATATTCTTTAGTCCCTGCCTGACTGCTCTGTAGAATACAAACCAACTCTAGCATGTTTCTAAGTACAGCCTAGTGTCTTACAGCACAGGTTTCTAAAACGCCAATTAAGCCATATGCAAATATAAAAATGAGGGAATGATTAGCAGTATAATATAAAGTTGTACTGTTCACATGCGGCTTGTAGGGGAGGGCGAGATCACCCCCACCCTGTTCCCTTAGCTCTTATGTTGGCACTTTGGCTGAATCTAGAAACCAGATTGACACAACACTGGTTAACAAGAGAAGGCATACAGATTTTATTAGTTTTACACATGCATGGGGATCTTCACAAGAGAGTAAAGTCTGAAGAAGTGGCCAAATCAAGATGCTTTTATACTTGTTAGACAAAAAATGATAAATTTGTGAAGAAATGATAAAACAGGCACTATGGCTAGGGGCATTAAGTTCTAGGGGAGCCAATAGGAGATATATGGGGGGTATAAAACTAGTGGAATTTATTTATTCAGGCCCATTGCAGCCCTGATTCCCAGTCTGGCGATATGGGCTATTTTCTTGCGCTGGTGTGGGGAGGGCATCTTTCCCAGAGAATCTGTATGACTTGCTGCAGGCAGGAAAAGACAGGTCAGCTAGCCCTTTCTCAAACTACAGTTTCTCCAACACTTTCAGCTCGAAATAATCAATATACCAATCTGGCATACTTTGAGATGGCACATCTTTCACTCCAGGTTTTTCTAGACACAAAGAGCTAGAATAGCAGTAGCAGTATTATAGACTTCAGGAAAAGGAAAGGTTTTGCTAATGTGAAGGCAAGTGCCCTTTCAGCTGTTTTGATCAACTATACCCTGGGCTCCCTAACTCCAGCATTAGACAGACTCTAGGCTAGAGGCAAGTTGCACTTCTTCCCTTGCCCATTTTAACCTCAACTTCTCTGGCCAAGGGCTCAATTCCTCATCTTCACAACTTCAGTCTTCATTGTTTTGTAGTTCGAACTTTTTATTTTTCTTTTCTCCTTTTTTTTTTTTTTTTTTTTCCGCAGCTGGCTGGTAAGGAATCTGAACACTTGACCTTGGTGTTACCAATACCAAGCTGACCAACCAGCCCTATCTGTACATTTTTAATATCCCCTGAGGCAACCTGCAGACATGCTTGAACTATCTATTTGAGCTGTCTAATTTACCTCCTGAGGTATCAATTATTGTTTGTTAGTTCTCTCGTTCCAAAGCTGTATCAGTTTTAAGTAATCTGGTTTCTAACACTACTTTTCTCCTGAGCCTGTTATTTTTACTTGTGTGATTTTGTAGGATGTAAAGTTTTTCAGGGGTATTAATGTTATGGCAGATACTTACTGTAAGGCTGACTAGGTGAACCAAAGGTCAGTTTCCCATGAGCCCCCCCAGCTTTTACTAATCCTTATCTTCTATAAACTTAGAAAAAAAATGGGATTAAATGAGTTAATATATGTAAAGTACTTAGAAGAATTCCTGCATAGAGAAGGCTCTCAGTTAATATTAGTTATCATCATCAGGCTCCCAATAAATTTTATTTTTTGTTGTTATTAAAATGAAAGTATTTCTTTATTCATTTAGTTAATGAAATCACATTTTATTTCCCAGACTATAATTAGTACACACAATTATATATTTAGGTTACTGCACTGACAACTAAAATGTTGTGTTATACATAGGGTAATATTTATTAATCTGATTTGCAAACAGTTCGTTGATAAGTTGAACATTTTCACCCAAATGAAAGGTTAACTAACATTTAAGTTCAGATATATCAGTTTATTTCCTTTAGAGGCTGTGTTAGCTTTTCTGTGTCCTTTTGTATACTAGATAATATGCTCATGGCACTCTTTAGGCAGAACTGTGAAGTATATGAATATGGTAAATAGGAAGTCAAGTGAAAAATAGATTGTGAGGCCTTTGTGTCCAGTAGAGGAAGAGGTTGGCCATTTACCTAAAGCTAATTCTATTTATTAATTTGATTTGGGCATATATTCACCAGAGAGCAGATAATAGCAGTTGAGTGAAGATCAAGAGCTATACATGTGACTGGAGTAGGTAATTGTAGGGGAGTAGTAAGATCATGTTAGAAAGGAGTCAGAAGGTATATTGGGTCAGGACTAACAGCATGGAGAAATTTGAACACTAGGCTAGGGAGATTAGATTTAGTTCACAAAGCAGCATGAAGTCATTGATTGGTTTTTGGCAGGTAAATGACTTAGAATTTTACTATTCTATTTTATGAATAGCAGGTCAGAGCTCATTAATAAGCTATGGAATCAATTTAATGGGTTTGGATCTCAGAAGGAAACTGATGGCATACAGTAGTCCCCCTTATCCAAAGGCATGCAGTAGATGACTGAAACCACATATAATACTGAACCCCATACATATTATGTTTTTTCGTATGTGTACATACCTATGATAAAGTTTAATGTACAGATTAGGCACAGTAAGAGATTAGCAATAACCAATAATAAAATGTAACAGTTATAACCATATGTCAGCATCATTATTCTTGAGCTTTAAGGCTATTATTAAGTAAAATGAAGGGTATTGAACAGAAGCCTGAGAGTTGATCTGATAACTGAGACAACTACTAAGTGACTGATGGGCAGGTAGCCTGTGCAGTGTGAATATGCTGGACAAAGGGATAATTTACGTCCCGAGTGGGATGGAGCAGGATGGTGTACAATTTAAAACTTACGAATTGTTTGTTTTTGGAATTTTCCATTTAATATTTTTGGACCATGGTTGACTGCAGGTAACTGAACCTGCGGAAAGCAAAACTGTAGATAAAGGGAAACTACTGTCCTCAAATTGAAGAAGGTCAATTCGAAGCGGGTTTAATAAGAGACTACTAAAAAAAAAAATGAGGCTGCTATTTTCAAAGGTGTGTGGAGGGAGGAGAAGGAATGCCTACTATAGCCTGTCTTTGGAGATATTTGGAGAAGAGCAAAGGTTTGCTTCTAGGTGGATAGACTCATACATACTTAGGTTTCTGGGCAAACAGACTTTTCTTTCCCCAGAGTTCTAGCAGCCACCTAGGACTGTGGTCTCTTGGCTCTCCATACTCTCTTGACTGACCCAGGCATCACTGTTGGCCCAGTAGAGTATGAAGAGGGGGACCAAAGCATCTAGCTACAGTACCTAAAGCAATTGTCCTGCCTGTGCTTCTTGCTCCTTTTACCTATAACCTTAGGCTTGGAGCACCTAGGAATGAATGCTGTTTTTACACTTTGCTGTAATTCTTTCCTATGCTGGGTTTTTTTTTGTTTGTTTGTTTGTTTTTGTGGGTGTTGGGGGTTGGTTGGAACTTTATTCTACAAAGGGGGAGGGACAACGGGATTGTACTGGCCACCACTGCTGTCACTCATCACACTGAGTTCACTTCCCTCCAGAGTTTGGGTAAATTTAGGGTAGAACTGCAGGTATGCAGTCCTCTAGTGTCATAGAAAAGCTATTCACCAACTCCAGAAGTGTGCAGTCTTAATGTACAGTGATGAGAAACTGTTATGTTATATATTTTCATCAAAAGCTTGATTGAAAACCACAACAAATGACCAGAAATTTATTCTTTAGTTCGATCTCCTCTGTTTTCAGAGGTTCCTTCTAATTTGTCATCTTTTGAGAGAAACTTCTTGTTTTCTAGTGACAATATGACTTAAATTTTAAAAACTGTATATATGTGTGTATGTATATATATGTATAAGCATGTGCGTGCATACGTATATGAGTAAAATGATGTAAGGTTGTTGAGACCCTCGCCCATCCAGTGCCAAAGTATGGACACAGAGACACGAGGTACAGTGAAGTGAGACTTTAATAATGATCTTGCAAGATCGGGTGTCTGAGCAGGCACTCGAAAACGGGCTACAGCAAGCAACTTATTCCCTAGTACACAAGTCTCTCCCCCAAGTTTCTCATTGGCTGAGTACTACAGGATGCACAGTCTTCCTGGATGACGCCTAAGATTTATTACCCCCTTGTAAGGAATTTCTTTGTCTGAGGGCTCAGGACAAGCCCAGGAAAGAAAAAGGCCCACTGAAGCCCGGTCAAGGGAGAAACACCAGGAAATGAAGAAAACAAAAGGGTCTAGTAACTAATTAGCATTTCAAGCAGAGCTCTGTCTGTTCAATGACTCTCTGGGAATTCTGGGAATGGGCTGAACCAGTCAGACAACTTTTGGGCTGGGCCATTTAGACATCTACTGTTTGAGTCAGTTAAATGCCTCTCTGAGCCAGTTAAACATCCTCAGGTCATTTCTGAAAATGAATCACTTAGATTACTTTCTTATAAGAAGGCAGCTGGATCATTGGCTTAGTTTATCATCTTAATCCTATGTCTAGGAAAGCATTTTTTATCATCTTGATTTTTTTTTTTTTTTACCCCTTTAGATTACAGGACCTTATCAGTCATAAAAAGGCTGAGGACACAGAGAAAAAAGATGAGCCCAGCAAATATAACCAGCAACAGGCCCTAATTGACCAGAGATACTTTCAGGTATTGAACAGCTGACAAAAATGATATGTTTGTAATGAACCTTGGTTTCATTTGCAGTATAACAAATAATCACTTGGTAAGGAATACTTATATACTATATTCACGTGTACTATTCTGTCTGTCTTAACATGACATACTTCTTTTGCTCATTTGTAGGTAGC
Organism: Cynocephalus volans; assembly: GCF_027409185.1. Taxonomy (NCBI): domain Eukaryota; kingdom Metazoa; phylum Chordata; class Mammalia; order Dermoptera; family Cynocephalidae; genus Cynocephalus; species Cynocephalus volans. Next base: position 20,705,833 of record NC_084470.1, read on the forward strand.
TCAACTTAGAATTTGTCTTACCTCTTAAAAGAGACTCTGGCCTAGTTCAAAGCAGGGTGGTAAAGAGCTGTTAAGATTTTTTAAAGATTTTTTAATCCTTTCCCCTACTCCTCCCCCTTAACCCATTTCCATTTTTAATTTTTTGTTGTTGCTACTATCATTACATATAAGTAAATCTATTTTCTTAGGGTCCTTGTAAGGTTTTGTTTTTGCTTAGATGTTTAACATTTGAAATCTAATTTTCTCTGTGGTGTGATGTTGGGAATCTAACCTTATTGGTTTTATAGACTATTTATTGAATAGATGAGCATTTAAGCCTGGTAATTTACTGACTGCACTGGGTCCACACTCATATTTTATTGGACCTACATAATGTTTTTAAAATTTTAATTACAATATTTAAAAAGTTAAGAGATTTTATTTTTTAATCCTTATTTCTAGCTTCATTTATTTATTTTTTATTTTTTATTTTTTTCTTAATTTTACTTTGTCGATATACAATGTAGTTGATTATTGTGGCCCATTACCGAAACCCCCCTCCCTCCTTCCTCTCCCCCATCCCACCCAACAATGTCCTTTCTGTTTGCTTGTCGTATCAACTTCAAGGAATTGTAGTTGTTATGTCTTCTTCCCCCCCACACCCCCGGTTTTTTGTGTGTGTGTGAGTGAATTTATTTATTTATTTTTAGCTCCCACCAATAAGTGAGAACATGTGATGTTCATCTTTCTGTGCCTGACTTGTTTCACTTAATATAATTCTCTCAAGGTCCATCCATGTTGTGGCAAATGGCAGTATTTCATTCGTTTTTATAGCTGAGTAGTATTCCATTGTGTAGATATACCACAATTTCCGTATCCATTCATCCGATGATGGACATTTGGGCTGGTTCCAGCTCTTGGCTATTGTAAAGAGTGCTGCGATGAACATTGGGGAACAGGTTTACCTTTGACTTGATGATTTCCATTCCTCTGGGTATATTCCCAGCAGTGGGATAGCTGGGTCATATGGCAGATCTATCTGCAATTGTTTGAGGAACCTCCATACCATTTTCCATAGAGGCTGTACCATTTTGCAGTCCCACCAACAATGTATGAGAGTTCCTTTTTCTCCGCAACCTCGCCAGCATTTATCGTTCAGAGTCTTTTGGATTTCAGCCATCCTAACTGGGGTGAGATGGTATCTTGGTGTAGTTTTGATTTGCATTTCCCAGATGCTGAGTGATGTTGAGCATTTTTTCATATGTCTGTTGGCCATTTCTATATCTTCCTTAGAGAAATGCCTACTTAGCTCTTTTGCCCATTTTTTAATTGGGTTGCTTGTTTTTTATTGTAAAGTTGTTTAAGTTCCTTGTATATTCTGGATATTAATCCTTTGTCAGATGTATATTTTGCAAATATTTTCTCCCATTCTGTTGGTTGTCTTTTAACTCTGTTAATCGTTTCTTTTGCTGTGTAGAAGCTCTTTAGTTTGATATAATCTCATTTGTTTATTTTTCCTTTGGTTGCCCGTGCTTTGGGGGTCATATTCATGAAGTCTGTGTCCAGTCCTATTTCCTGAAGTGTCTCTCCTATGTTTTCTTTAAGAAGTTCTATTGTTTCAGGGTGTATGTTTAATTCTTTAATTCATTTTGAGTTGACTTTAGGGTATGGTGAAAGGTATGGGTCTAGTTTCATTCTCCTGCATATTGATATCCAGTTCTCCCAGCACCATTTGTTAAAGAGGCAGTCTTTTCCCCAGTGTATAGGCTTGGTGCCTTTGTCAAAGATCAGATGGCTGTAGGTGTGTGGGTTGATTTCTGGATTCTCTATTCTATTCCATTGATCAGTGTGTCTGTTTTTATGCCAGTACCATACTGTTTGGGTTATTATAGCTTTGTAGTATAGTTAAAAGTCAGGTAGTGTTATGCCTCCAGCTTTATTTTTTTTGCTCAGCGTTGCTTTAGCTATGCGTGGTCTTTTGTTATTCCATATAAATGTCTGGATAGATCTTTCCATTTCTGAGAAAAATGTCATTGGAATTTTGATGGGGATTGCATTGAATTTGTATATCACTTTGGGTAGTATGGACATTTTCACTCTGTTGATTCTTCCAATCCAAGAGCATGGGATATCTTTCCATCTTCTTGTATCCTCTCTAATTTCTCTCAGCAGTGGTTTGTAGTTCTCATTATAGAGATTTTTCACCTCCTTGGTTAACTCAATTCCTAAGTATTTTATTTTTTTGGTGGCTATTGTAAATGGGCAGTCTTTCTTGATTTCTCTTTCTGCATGTTCACTATTGGAGAATATAAATGCTACTGATTTTTGTGTGTTGATTTTGTATCCTGCTACTGTGCTGAAATCATTTATCAACCCCAAGAGTTTTTTTGTAGAGGCTTTATGCTGTTCGATATATAGGATCATGTCATCTGCAAACAGGGACAATTTGACTTCATCTTTTCCAATCTGGATGCCCTTTATTTCCTTCTCTTCTCTGATTGCTCTGGCTAGTACTTCCAACACTATGTTGAATAGGAGTGGTGAGAGTGGGCATCCTTGTCTGGTTCCTATTCTTAAAGGAAAAGCTTTCAGCTTTTCCCCATTCAGGATGATATTGGCAGTGGGTTTATCATATATGGCTTTAATTATGTTGAGATATTTTCCCTCTATACCTAACTTATAGAGGGTCTTTGTCATGAATGAGTGTTGAATTTTATCAAATGCTTTTTCTACATCTATAGAGATAATCATATGGTCCTTGTGTTTGAGTTTATTAATATGGCGTATCACATTTATTGATTTGCGTATGTTGAACCAACCTTGCATCCCTGGGATGAATCCCACTTGATCGTAGTGAATAATTTTACATATGTGTTGTTGTATTCTGTTTGCTAGTATTTTAGTGAGGATTTTTGCATCTATATTCATCAAGGATATCGGCCTGTAGTTTTCTTTTTTGGTTATATCGTTACCTGGTTTTGGTACCAGGATGATGTTTGCTTCATAGAATGAATTTGGGGATTTGCATCTGTTTCAATCTTTTGGAATAGTTTGTAAAGAATCGGTGTCAATTCCTCTTTGAATATTTGGTAAAATTCTGCTGTGAATCCATCTGGTCCTGGGCTTTTCTTTGTTGGGAGCTTTCTTTTTTTTTTTTTTTTTTTTTTTTTTTTTATTTAGATAATTTAATTAATATAGTTAATAAAAGTAAATTGAAACAAGCCTCATAGTAATCTGTGATTCCATTATACATTTCAAAACATAGAAATTGTACAAGTTACATATTGGGACCAAAAATTAATAATGATTAAACAAATAGTCTATCACCTGGACATTTCAAACGTATTCTCCTAAAGAAAGATGGACTAAAGATGTAATCAAATAAACAATAATAGATTATTTAGGAAATAAAGTGCTATACAATCTTGGGGTCAAAGCTGTAATGAAAGGTCAATTTACAGTCATAACTATTTTGGCTTTTATTTTTTTTTTTTTTATTTTATTTTTTTTTTTTAATTTTATTTTGTCGATATACATTGTAGCTGATTATTGCTTCCCATCACCAAAACCTCCCTCCCTTCTCCCTCCCCCCCTCCCCCCCGACAATGTCCTTTCTGTTTGCTTGTTGTATCAACTTCAAATAATTGTGGTTGTTATATCTTCTTCCCCCCCCCCCCGGTTTGTGTGTGTGTGTGTATGTGTGTGTGTGAATTTATATATTAATTTTTAGCTCCCTCCAATAAGTGAGAACATGTGGTATTTCTCTTTCTGTGCCTGACTTGTTTCACTTAATATAATTCTCTCAAGGTCCATCCATGTTGTTGCAAATGGCAGTATTTCATTCGTTTTTATAGCTGAGTAGTATTCCATTGTGTAGATGTACCACATTTTCCGTATCCACTCATCTGATGATGGGCATTTGGGCTGGTTCCAACTCTTGGCTATTGTAAAGAGTGCTGCGATGAACATTGGGGAACAGGTATACCTTCGACTTGATGATTTCCATTCCTCTGGGTATATTCCCAACAGTGGGATGGCTGGGTCGTATGGTAGATCTATTTGCAATTGTTTAAGGAACCTCCATACCATTTTCCATAGAGGCTGCACCATTTTGCAGTCCCACCAACAATGTATGAGAGTTCCTTTTTCTCCGCAGCCTCGCCAGCATTTATCGTTCAGAGTCTTTTGGATTTTAGCCATCCTAACTGGGGTTAGATGGTATCTCAATGTGGTTTTGATTTGCATTTCCCGGATGCTGAGTGATGTTGAGCATTTTTTCATATGTCTGTTGGCCATTTGGATATCTTCCTTAGAGAAATGCCTACTTAGCTCTTTTGCCCATTTTTTAATTGGGTTGCTTGTTTTCTTCTTGTAAAGTTGTTTGAGTTCCTTATATATTCTAGATATTAATCCTTTGTCAGATGTATATTTTGCAAATATTTTCTCCCACTCTGTTGGTTGTCTTTTAACTCTTTTAATTGTTTCTTTTGCTGTGCAGAAGCTTTTTAGTTTGATATAATCCCATTTGTTTATTTTTCCTTTGGTTGCCCGTGCTTTTGGGGTCGTATTCATGAAGTCTGTGCCCAGTCCTATTTCCTGAAGTGTTTCTCCTATGTTTTCTTTAAGAAGTTTTATTGTCTCAGGGTGTATATTTAAATCCTTAATCCATTTTGAGTTGATTTTAGTATACGGTGAGAGGTATGGATCTAGTTTCATTCTCCTGCATATCGATATCCAGTTATCCCAGCACCACTTGCTGAAGAGGCAGTCCCTTCGCCACTGAATAGGCTTGGTGCCTTTGTCAAAGATCAGATGGCAGTAAGTGTGTGGGTTGATTTCTAGATTCTCTATTCTATTCCATTGGTCAGTGTGTCTGTTTTTATGCCAGTACCATACTGTTTTGGTTATTATAGCTTTGTAGTATAGCTTAAAGTCAGGTAGTGTTATGCCTCCAGCTTTATTTTTTTTGCTGAGCATTGCTTTGGCTATTCGTGGTCTTTTATTGTTCCATATAAATGTCTGAATAGTTTTTTCCATTTCTGAGAAAAATGTCTTTGGAATTTTGATGGGGATTGCATTGAATTTGTATATCACTTTGGGTAGTATGGACATTTTCACTATGTTGATTCTTCCAATCCAAGAGCATGGGATATCTTTCCATCTTCTTGTATCCTCTCTAATTTCTCTCAGCAGTGGTTTGTAGTTCTCATTATAGAGATTTTTCACCTCCTTGGTTAACTCAATTCCTAAGTATTTTATTTTTTTGGTGGCTATTGTAAATGGGCAGTCTTTCTTGATTTCTCTTTCTGCATGTTCACTATTGGAGAATATAAATGCTACTGATTTTTGTGTGTTGATTTTGTATCCTGCTACTGTGCTGAAATCATTTATCAACCCCAAGAGTTTTTTTGTAGAGGCTTTATGCTGTTCGATATATAGGATCATGTCATCTGCAAACAGGGACAATTTGACTTCATCTTTTCCAATCTGGATGCCCTTTATTTCCTTCTCTTCTCTGATTGCTCTGGCTAGTACTTCCAACACTATGTTGAATAGGAGTGGTGAGAGTGGGCATCCTTGTCTGGTTCCTATTCTTAAAGGAAAAGCTTTCAGCTTTTCCCCATTCAGGATGATATTGGCAGTGGGTTTATCATATATGGCTTTAATTATGTTGAGATATTTTCCCTCTATACCTAACTTATAGAGGGTCTTTGTCATGAATGAGTGTTGAATTTTATCAAATGCTTTTTCTACATCTATAGAGATAATCATATGGTCCTTGTGTTTGAGTTTATTAATATGGCGTATCACATTTATTGATTTGCGTATGTTGAACCAACCTTGCATCCCTGGGATGAATCCCACTTGATCGTAGTGAATAATTTTACATATGTGTTGTTGTATTCTGTTTGCTAGTATTTTAGTGAGGATTTTTGCATCTATATTCATCAAGGATATCGGCCTGTAGTTTTCTTTTTTGGTTATATCGTTACCTGGTTTTGGTACCAGGATGATGTTTGCTTCATAGAATGAATTTGGGGATTTGCATCTGTTTCAATCTTTTGGAATAGTTTGTAAAGAATCGGTGTCAATTCCTCTTTGAATATTTGGTAAAATTCTGCTGTGAATCCATCTGGTCCTGGGCTTTTCTTTGTTGGGAGCTTTCTGATAACAGCTTCAATCTCCTTTATTGTTATTGGTCTGTTCAGATTTTCTATGTCTTCATGACTCACTTTTGGGAGCTTGTGTGTGTCCAGAAATTTATCCATTTCCTCCAGATTTTCAAACTTGTTGGCGTATAGTTGTTTATAGTAGTCTCAAATGATTCCTTGTATTTCAGATGAATCAGTTGTAATATCATCTTTTTCATTTCTTACTTTTGTTTTTTGAATCTTCTGTCTTCTTTTTTTTGTTAGCCTCGCTAAAGGTTTGTCAATTTTATTTAACTTTTCAAAAAACCAACTTTTTGATTCATTGATCTTTTGTATTGGTTTTTGGGTTTCAATTTCATTCAGTTCTGCTCTGATCTTAATGATTTCTTTCCATCTGCTAACTTTAGGTTTGGATTGTTCTTGTTTTTCTAGTTCTTTAAGGTGAAGTGTTAGGTTGTTCACTTGTCATCTTTCCATTCTTCTGAAGTGCGCATTTAATGCAATAAATTTCCCCCTTAATACTGCTTTTGCAGTATCCCACGGGTTTTGGTATGATGTATCATTATTTTCATTAGTTTCAATAAATTTTTTGATTTCCTGCTTGATTTCTTCTTGGACCCATATGTCATTAAGTAGAATGCTGTTTAATTTCCATGTGTTTGTATAGTTTCCAGAATTTCGTTTGTTATTGATTTCTAGTTTTAATCCATTGTGGTCTGAGAAAATACATGGGATAATTCCAAATTTTTTGAATTTGTTGAGACTTGATTTGTGACCTAATATGTGATCTATCCTGGAGAATGATCCATGTGCTGATGAGAAGAATGAATATTCTGACGTTGTTGGATGGAATGTTCTGTAGATATCTGCCATGTCCAATTGGTCTAGAGTATTGTTTAGATCTTCTGTTTCTCTGCTGATTCTTTGCCTAGATGATCTGTCCAATATTGACAGTGGGTTGTTCAGGTCCCCTGCTATTATGGTATTAGTGTTTATTTCCTTCTTTAGTTCTAATAGAGTTTGTTTTATAAATCTGGCTGCTCCAACATTGGGTGCGTACATATTTATGATTGTTATGTCTTCTTGATGGATCAGTCCTTTTATCATTATGTAGTGTCCCTCATTATGGTTTTTAGTTTAAAGTCTATTTTGTCAGATATAGGAATAGCTACTCCAGCTCATTTTTCTTTTCTGTTTGCATGGTAAGTCTTTTTCCATCCTTTCACTCTTAGTCTATGTAAGTCTTTATGGGTGAGGTGGGTCTCTTGAAGGCAGCATATAGTTGGGTCCTCCTTTTTAATCCAGTCAGCCAGTCTGTGTCTTTTGATTGGGGAATTTAAGCCTTTTACATTAAGAGTTGTTATTGAAAAATGTTGATTTATTCCTAACATTTTATTGATTGTTGTTTGGTTGTCTTAGGTGTCTTTTGTTCCTTGCTTTCTGATTTACTGTTTGGTTTCTGTGTTTGTTGGTTCCTTGGGTTGTAGATAGCCTTTTTGTTTGTTTGTTTTCTCTTCATGAATGCCATTTTTATTATACTAGTGAGTTTTGATTTTTCTTGGGTTTTTATGGCAGTGGTAGTTATTTTTCAGGAACCAAACCCAGTACTCCCTTGAGAATTTCTAGTAAGGGTGGTCGTGTGGTGGTGAACTCCCGCAGTTTTTGTTTGTCTGAGAAATATACTATTTGCCCTTCATTTCGGAAGGATAGCCTTGCAGGGTAGCGTATTCTTGGCTGACAATCTCTGTCTTTTAGTATTTTGAATATATCATCCCATTCCTTTCTGGCTTTTAGGGTTTGTGATGAAAAGTCTGATGTTAGCCTCATTGGGGCTCCCTTATACGTGATTTGATACTTCTCTCTTGCAGCTTTTAAGGTTCTCTCTTTGTCTTTGAGTTTTGCCAATTTGACTATAACATGTCTTGGAGAAGACCTTTTTGGGTTGAATACGTTTGGAGATCGTTGAGCTTCCTGGATCTGAAGATCTGTGATTTTTCCTATACCTGGGAAGTTTTCTGCCACTATTTTGTTGAATATGTTGTCAATGCAGTCTCCTTTTTCCTCCCCTTCTGGAATACCCATGACTTGGGTATTTGAGTGCTTAAGGTTGTCTGATATGTCTCTCACATTTTCTTCAAAGCCTTTGATTCTTTTTTCTTTTTTTTTGTCTGCCTGTGTTATTTCAAACAGCCCATCTTCAAGTTCAGAGGTTCTCTCTTCAACTTCAACAAGCCTGCTGGTTAAACTCTCCGTTGTGTTTTTTATTTCGCTGAATAACTTCTTCAGTTCAGCAAGTTCTGCTACATTTTTTTTCAGGGCATTGATTTCCTTGTACATTTCCTCTTGCAGGTCCTGTATACTTTTCCTCGTTTCATGATGTCTAGCTGAGTTTTCTTGTATCTCATTCAGTTTCCTGAGAATTATCACTCGAAATTCCTTGCCACTCATTTCAAGGGCTTCTTGTTCTATAGGATCTAGAGCTTGAGATTTATTATCTTTGGGTGGTGTATTTTCTTGATTTTTCATATTTCTGGTATCTTTTCTTTGATGTTTATTCATTGTGGCAGGGGGTTTCACAGTCCACAGGTTTGACACTGTTGTCTGACTAAGATGTTGCTCGGGTTGCCAATTTGGTATGGCTATCTCAGTGACTACTCAGTTGGCCACTAGTGCCTTGTGTGTGTGGTTGCCTTAGGTCTTGGGCCTCTCCGGGGATCCACCTCTCTTGTCAGCTTGGACTCTGCCGGGCTGCTGGGTGACAGGGCGGTATAGCAGGGTGTCGCTCCTGCCGCTGCCGCTTCCCCCACTGCCGCCGCTCACACCGTTGCCGCCAGCACCACTGCCGCCGGCTCCGCTGCCGCCGCTTCCCCCACTCCCGCTGCTACTGCTGATGCCGCTTACGCCGCTGCCACCGCTTCTGGCTCCTCCGCTGCTGCCGCTGCCACCGGTTCCTCCGCTGCTGCCGCTACCACTGGCACCACTTCCGCTGCTGCCGCTGCTGTTAAGGGCGCCGCTGCCACCGGCTCCTCCGCTGATGCCGCTGCCGCCGGCTCCTCCGCTGCTGCCTCTGCCGCTTCCGCAGGCGGGTGCAGAGTCGCGTGGTCACCGACTGCAAGCGGTGGCGGCTCCGACCTTTGTAGGGGCCCACTCTGGCGTTGGGCTGGGGCAAGTCGCTACCTTTTCTTCTTTCCAAGTAGGCACTGTGATTTCTTCCAGTCCATGGGGCCCCCGAGTCTTGAGTTTCCACCTCTGCCTTAGCCTTCAGACTGCCATCTTGCCGCCGGAAGTCGAATTCTACCTTACTCTGGACATATTTGTGGTTCCAAGCAGGCAGTTTTGGAGGCTGTGAAGTCCAAAGTCCAAGGAGCACATCTGGTGATGGTCATTTGGTGGTGACAGTGATCCCAGGGGTCTCAAATGGCAGAAAGTCCTCTAGCTTCTTTTAAAAAGCCAGAGGATCTGGCAACAAATTCCTAGATGGCCATTATTAGAGCAGAATTATGCCTTTCTCCTATCAATATGGGCATGTGCTCTTCAGTTAGCCACATTTATGTATATATATGAACTATATATATATATATATGAACTGTAGATAGATACATAGATACATAGATACATAGATACATAGATATATGAACTATATATATATATATAGGAGGAACTCTGTATACACCTACACATACTATTGGTTTTGTTTCTCTGGAGAACCCTACCACAGTATTTATACACACACGCTCTTTTAATTTTTCTATATGTTTGAAAATTTTCATAATGAAAAGTTGGGAGAAAGTCCATTCAAATTTCAATCCCTTATCCAATTCAAAGCTTCTACCTTCTGCTTACTCTGTCTCAAACCTGACCTGTACTTCTGCAGACAAGCAGTGTGGTAAGGGAGTGTGATCTGTTTATTCTCTTTACTCCACCTTCTCTCCTAGTCCTTTGGTACATTTGGTTTCTTGAAATCAGGGCTCTGAACTGGCATGACATTCCTCCCAGTGCATTCTGTGGGTCAAAGCAAGGGGTCAGGATCAGTCCAGATTCAAGGGGTAGAAAATAGATGCCCCTTCTTGATGGGAGAACCTGCAGTGTGACACTGCAGAGGCACAAGTATGTAAAGAAGAGAAATAATTGCAACCACTTTGCAAATAATTTACTACAAAGTATGGACACATACTGCTAGACATAGATGTAATCTTATTTGGTTCACTGCTCCTGTCACGTGGGGATTGTCCTATGAAGCTCAGGTAGTACTAGATCCCTGATCTCTTTCAGAAGTTTCTTTTCGGAAGTTGCCCTTCTTAACCTTTGTTATGAGGCAGGAGGAAAAGGAAGACTATGTTCCTGCTCATTAATAATTTAGTGGAGGGAATTAATTATTTTTTCAGTTAAAATAGTATTTACAGATGAGTTTAAATATAATAGAAGTGAGATAATGAAATATACTCTCCTTAATTAAAACAACAAAAACTGCTTATGAATAAACATCAGAAGTCAAATTCTCAGAAGACTATTCATTGTAGCTTTCTATGGGGAGAAAAGAAAAATGACAGAGCATTTTCTATTCATTAGTTCTATACATTCCTTTAAAAGACACTCTTCTTGGTGAATCTCTAACATTTTCTTGGACAGGCTGGTCACTATCTATGATCACCTCTTACCAAGACCTGCATGATATGTTCAGGACTTCTCTTTAAAATGTGTGGGACTTTACTGTTCATTGTCCTCACTTTGAACTTCAACGGAAGCTATGAAACAACAGGAAAAGCCCCTTTTAACATCCTGTTTCACTTAAATATGAGGAGACAGAAATAGGAAAATGTGGAGTCTATAGTTAAGGATGTCTGGGTGATTATTCTCTATGTGGGTTATAATATATCATAACTACTTCCAAGTCTAATTAGTTTTTAAATCGATTTTAGTTTTTCTGCAGTTTTTGGTTCTTGTTAGAGCTTATGTTTAACCATGTTAGTGAAACTGCTGTATTAACAAAAGACTACAAGTGTCAATCTCGTTAAAGATCTTCTTAATACCTAAAATTATTAATTCTGAAAATGATGTTACATTGATATATAAAGCACCCCTTTAACATATATCGGTTTGTAGGATTAGTATAAACATTGTGACTAAAAATTCTGTTTTTTTTTTAAAAGGTGTTGTGTAGCATCAATTCAATTATTCACAACCCAAGAGCTCCTGTAATAATTTATAAACGGAGCAAAGGAGGAGCCCAAAATTTTAAGAAAGATTTTGTTCAAGATTGTGGATTTGAGCATCTTGTTCCTATAATAGAAATGTGGGCAGATCAATTGACATCCCTAAAGGTAAAGAGTTGAATATTCTTTACATGCTTTGCAAATCTGTTGTACTCTATGGGCTTTATCAATAGGACTTGGCTTAGTTTTGTTTTAACTGTAAAGTCGTAAAAGCTTAGCGTATCTAAAACTGTACTCTTGTTATAGACATAACTATTTGGGGTACTGTCTATTTGATGTTGTCATTACTGTAAGCGTCGCCTCCTTTAAAGTTCTACGAAACAAATTTTTTAGGCCTGTTGCCTCACTGAAAATCTATAGTGGATTCGTTTTGCACTTGTAGGCCCTTCCCTGTTCTGCCTTCAACTCCCCGCTGTTAGTATCTCTATACTACAGATTTTCCTGGCATATTCCTCTTCAGAAGTAATGTCTTATCCTTAATTTTTTTAACTGGGGATATTTTCTCTCTCTTCATATTTTAAATTATTTTTCTTCTCTCAGAACTGAGCTTATCTCCATGTCTGTCTATTCTCCAGAGCAGGTCATAGTCAATTAGCAGCCAACCCTACTGTTAACTCTTCTATCTATTCATGGAAGATTAAAAGTTATTCACTTTATAGAGTTATTGTGTATTCTTTATTGCATAACTTTAGGTTTTTTCTTTTTTTTTTTTTGACTAGTTTACTGAAAGGTGAATTGCTAAAGTCAGTTGTATTTAATTTCTGTGCCCTTTAAACTTTAAGTTTTGCATTAACTAATATATATATGTAGCACTATTTCTGTTAATGAAAATTCAGTAACAATATTTACCAACAGAATCCTTATTACATGGAGTTTAAATGATGCAGAATATACCTGTTAAGAACATGTGAGCTCCTTGAGGACAGAGTTTTGTCTTATTTGTTCTCTGATATGTCCCAAAGATCCTTATGAGTCTCAATTAATATTTGTCAAAAGAATGAAGCAGAATAGTATATTCCAAGACAACAAAATGGGGGTAATAATACTAAATTTAAAAAAAAATTATGAAAACATACCTATAACTGATGAAAGAAACTTTACAGTTGGCCTAATTTCTACTTCCCTTTTTATATAGGGCTCAGGCAGGGCTATACAATACATAAACATTTTCACTGAGTGACAGTGCTGGATTAATACACATATTTTATAGGCTTGAGTTCCTCCAGTCTGTGTCTTAGAAGAGGATGAAATAATTAGTGATTAATTGTGTAAATTATGGCATTTTCTCTAACATTGCTTGCCAGGGAGTTCTGCCAGTAGGAGGGAACAGTGCTAACTTCATTTTTCTCCTTCTCAGAAGGAATGATCTAGGAAAAGCCCCAGTTTTCCCAAGAAAAGACTAGAAGAGGAAGGAGGCAAAGGGAAGAATCAAATTAATTGATAGTTACGGATTGCTTACTGTGTGGGAGGCATCAGAAGAGGTGAACACAAGATTCAGATTAATTGGACAGACAGAATATGCTCAAAAATATGAAATAAAATTTAACCATTTACGATATCATTAGAAGAAATGAATGCTGTAAAAACAGATCACCCGTGATGAAGTGCCAAGCGAATTATGCAGATACCTTATGCTCTGAAGTCTGGAGGAGATCACTCTGATCATAGCCCCAAAGAAAGGCTTTGTAGTGGTGGTGAATTCTTGCTACTGTATAGTTTTCTGAGTAGAAGGAGGCAAGGAATTATCTTATAATTAGAATATTCTGAGGACATCCAAGAGAAAATTATTTAGAATTAGTTACTTCTGCCATTGAAGTAACTCGTGGATTTTAGGCAGTGCTTCAGAGTTATACTACAGATTCAGAATCCAAATTGAGAAAGTACATGAGATTCTTTGAGGTCTTATGTGAAAGGTTCTTTATAATGTAGCAACCTCTAAATTTGGGACAACTATCTTCTCAGGTTAGTTTTTTTCCTCATGTTAGATTTGACTTAAAAGAAAAGGATGGGTTCAAGGGATGAATGGATAAGCAAAATGTGGTATATACTCATACATTCAATGGAATATTATGCAGCCATAAAAGGAAGGAAATTCTGACCCATAGTACAACATGCGTGGATATTATGAGGACATTTTGCTAAATGAAATAAGCCAGTGACAAAAAGACAAATTCTGTATGATTCCACTTACTTGAGATACTTAGAATCAACATCATAGAGACAGAAAGTTGAATAGTGATTGCTAGGGGGATGGGGAAATGGGGAATTATTGTTTAATGGTTTCAGAGTTTCAGTTTTACAAAATGAAAAGGTTTATAGAGATGGATGGTAGTAAGGTTGTACAACATTATGAACGTTTTAAATGATACTGAACTTACTGTGCTACAACCATCCTGTCATTGCTGAGGGAATCAGAACATCTTTTGTAATACTCTTACTCTCAAGCAAAAATCTGGAAGACTGGGTGTGCTTTTTTTACCACAGACTACTTCTTTATAAATGTGCCCTGTCGATGGATCATTGGCTAATTAAGGTATCATTATCTTGCTACTTGCTAACTTTTTTTCAAATTCTAGTGGCACTTACTGTTTAAAACATTAATATGATAACTGAATTTATTGCCCTGAATTGCTAAAATAGGTAACTGCCTTCCTACTAAATGACAGGTTAAAGACATCGGTATATGAAATCTGGGTCTTAATTAGGAAGGGTTAAATATGTGGAGGACAAAAATAAAATGTTAGAAAAAGGAGGGATTTCTTGTACTTCTTTCTGTATTCTAAAGTTATGCTGTCCGATACAGTAGCCACTAGCGACCTATGGCTATAGATCACTTGAAATGTGGCTAGTCCCAATTGAGATGTACTGTAAGTGTAAAATAACACTAGATTTAGAAGACTTAGTATGAGGGGAGGGAATTAAAATATTGATAACGTATTGAAATTATATTTTGGATATATGGGGTTAAATAAAATATATTATTAAAGTTAATGCACCTGTTTCTTTTTACTTTCCATAATGTGGCCACTAAACAATTTAAAATTACTGTGGGTCCATATTACATTTCTTTTGGACAGCATTGTAAAGGGGCAAGCACTGCCATTCACATAGTAGATTTTTAGTAAATATTTGTTGATTGATCAGTTTTAAAGCTCTAAGCTTCCAGTAGCCTTGCCTCTTGTGCACAGTTAAAAATAGATTAGGGTAACGTGTCTAAGCCAACAAAACTAACTAGGCTGTTATGAAGATTAAGTAGGATTAGTTTAGGGATCCTTTCACATTAAAAATCTGCCTGGGGATACATGTTACAACATGGATGAATCTCAAAAATATGCTGAGTGAAAGAATCCAGTTACAAAGGCCACTTACAGTAGGGGCTGGCCAGTTAGCTCAGTGGTTTAGAGCACAGCCTTATAACATCAAGGTCATGGGTCTGGATCTCCGTACCAGCTAGCTGCCAAAAAAAAAAAAATTATACTTACTATATAATTGCATTTATATGGAAACAGAAAGTAGGGGATTTCTTTCTTTCTTTTTTAAAAAAACTCCTTTTGTTTTTAGGGGATTTCTTTTTGAGATGATGAATATGTTCTGAAATTAGATAATGTTGATATTTGAACATCTCTGAAAATATTAAAACTACTGAATTATATACTTAATGAGGGTGAATTTTATGGTATTTGAATTACTTCTCAATAAAGCTGTTATAAATAATTCAAAACCAAAATATAAGGACAAGCTTATTCTTTATCAATAATGCAAAATAATTACTTAGATAACATAATAATAATAAACAACATATAATGATTTAGAGCATCCAGATTTAGGATAATCAAAATGTAATTTTTTTGTAAGGCCTGTATTTGAAAGACCTGGAGAAACTTAATTTTAACAGACTTGTTCTAAATGGGTAATAGTATTTTTTAAAAAATACTGATGATGGTTACATATATATATGTATATTTAAACCTGTCTGGATAATTATATTTTATTAGTGTTACTGTAGAAACTATTTAAATCAATAATACCATGTAGTTTCTTTTATTATAAAGGATTTGTATAAGTCTTTGAGAATACTATCTGCGGAACTGGTACCTTGGCATAATTTAAAGAAGCAGAATGAAAATGAAGGTATCAAAGTTGAAGATCTGTTGTTTATAGTAGATACCATGTTGGAAGAAGTTGAAAATAAGGAAAAGGTAATACTTATATAAATGTTTACATCTTAATGTACTCTTCTCTTAAAATTGATAATTTTATATAGATATTAATATTCCACTGAGGCTCTATTTCTCTTTTTAAGGTTTTTTATTAAAGATTTGAGATTATTTTTAAGATGTGAATTATCTTTCTTTATCACCCTCTCTTTTGGACAGGACAGCGATGTGCCAAACTTTCAAACTTTGCAAGCTATTGTGTCGCACTTCCAGAAATTATTTGATGTGCCTTCTTTAAATGGAGTCTATCCCCGAATGAATGAAGTTTATACTAGGCTTGGAGAAATGAACAATGCTGTGAGAAACCTCCGAGAACTCTTAGAATTAGGTGATGACCCTTGGTCCCCATTTAAGAATTATTCCTATTAAATTAATAAAAAGTAGATAAAATTTTTTTAAGTTAAAAAAATTAAGAATAGGGTCCAACCTGTGGCTCACTTGGGAGAGTGCAGTGCTGATAACACCAAGGCCACGGGTTCGGATCCCATATAGGGATGGCCGGTTTGCTCACTGGGTGAGCGTGGTGCTGACAACACCAAGTCAAGGGTTAAGATCCCCTTACCGGTCATCTTTAAAAAAAAAAAAAATTTAAGAATAACTGAAGCATAAAATCTTTGATGGATATAATGATTTTGGGAGTTTTCTTTTAAAGTATCCTATCTTTTTATTTCTCTTTTGCAGATAGTTCATCTTCATTGTGTGTGCTGGTAAGCACAGTTGGAAAATTGTGTAGGCTGATTAATGAGGATTTGAATGAGCAGATTAAGAAGGTATTAGGACCTAAAGACCTCCAAAGGTATTTGTTTGAAAAGTTTACAAAGTGTCATCCAAAATGCTTGGAGGAGTGAAATTAGACTTTCAAAACTACATAAGTTATTTACCTTCCCTATTTAGAATAGCACCTTTTATAAATAACTTGACAACCTAAAATAATTTCATGCCCTTAGGGGATGGAGAAAATGCTGAGATAAAAATAGAGTGTAGGGCCTATAAGTTTACATAGGGTGGGTCAGGAATTCTTCAGCATAAACCTGTTCCCAGGGAAAATTATATATGGATAAATTCAAACATTATCAATTTCATGTGAGTTCAGGTTATATCAAATCCTATTTTTAGGATACTACCATAGAACACTGAATAATCACTAACAGTATATTTATTATTTGATTAGAAGATAAATGTTAAGCATTTTTTAAAAGACTAGGCATCCCTAACATAAAACTTGGTGTTTTAAAAAAATATTGAGACATTGCAGTTGTACGTAAAGCAACTTTCCCTACCCCCAATTTTATACCACAACATATGTGAAGGGAAACATAAGTTTATTCCACATACTTCACATGTCCTGCAATTTTCTGAGAAGAACCCTTACATAGTTGAGACACTTGAGTCTTCTGTTGTTTGATGCTTTAAAAAGAAACGTATGTCTCACTATTGGTCTGTTCCCCTTTCCCATAGTTTTATTGACTACTGATACTTAATGTTTAAGAGCATACTGGGTGTAAAAGCCTATTATTTTTAGAAAATGCTATTAAAAGCATGATCTGTCTAAAAAGCCTTGAGGTAAGTGGGAAGTTTGCCGTGTTAGGATTGTTATATAATTTAACAAATGTTTACACTGATAATCTATGAGATGCTTTTTTTTTTTCTAGAAAAGTGACATTAGATGAACAAAGGGCTCAAAAAGGAAGGATTATAGTAAATGATCATTAAGTTTATATTTAAATTAGCAGGATAGTTTCTTTTCATTTTGAAAACGCTCTGTTTGCAACCACCTGTTAGTAATCAGATGCAAGAACCCTAAGTTGGAAATTCAGTGTAAACTGTGCATTTTTTAAAACAGCATTATCAGCAAATTGGAAGAACATGAGGAATTTTTCCCAGCATTTCAAGCATTTACTAATGATCTTCTTGAAATCTTAGGTAAGATCTCTGTTGGTGGTGGTTAAATTTTGAGTCTTGGGATGTCAGCAGGTGTGAGAGAAGAGGGCTCTTCAGTCACTGGATTAGTATTTTTACCTAGAGTGTTTGGTAGAAAGAGTCTGGAAACCACTAAAAGTTCTGGAAACACACTCCTAACTTGCAGTTAGAGTTGTTTGGCATTAGATTAGTCCATGGAACAGAGGAGCACAGACCCTTTAAGAAGATAGGTACTGCCTTTGTTTTGGGCGTTTATCATGAGAATGGGATTACTCTGGCTCTGTCATTGCTTAATGAGAAATCCCATAGAATTTATGATCCATTTTTTTTTTTCTTTTCTTTTTTTAAGATAGCAGCTACTTACTGTGTTTTTTAAATATGCAAATAACATTTTCTTCTTAGGTGATGTGAAGTAAGGTAAAGTAGTAAACATCTATAGAAAGGAAGAGATGGAGCATTATACTTACACTGTTAGTCAGATTGAGGGCTTCATTAGTAGCAGTATCTCTTAAAAAGAAAAAATATAATTTGTTTAGGAATCATAGGCAGAATAGAAGCCCTGTTTATTTTAAATGTAACTCTATATGGCTATAAAATTAATTTATCTTACTATTTAGAACAATTTTTAAAGTTTAAAGTGATTTATTCATTAATGAATTCTTTTTTTCTGTATAGCTCATTTGAAAGATTTTTTTAAAAGAATGGCTCCTTGATTTTAGAAGAGGAAAAGAGGCTTGGTAGGAAAATAAGGGAATGAGTAAATTAAAACTTGGTAAGAAGATGAATAAATGAAAGAAGTGTCTGACTATAGCATATAGCCTACTGAACATAAAGGAAACGATGTGGATGGAAGCAAGGGAGACAGTGAGTGAGCATGTTTTAGGCATGCTCATGTGTTTGAAAAGATCATAGCAAGTGAAAATGTAATATGAAAATTAAAATTAAGATGAGGCATGAAATTCTCTGTGTGTTGCCTCATATCCTAAAGAGCCTGATTCATGGAATAAGATGATTCTGCTTGCTTTGGGATGGCCATTAACTTAAACAGCAACATTCTCATCATTAGTAAATATTTGGCACATTAATAAACAGTAGGTGTGCTAGTAACACTTATTTCAGAATCCTTCTATAGAAACTTCCTCTCAGATATTATGATACTCAGCATGGTTCGTATAAGATCATTTGTTTCAGAAAGCCAAGTTTCTCTGTAGATGAATTCTGTATTTTGGTCAAAGTTGAAATTCTGGAGTTAAGTATTATATATAACATTGGGAAAGTTATATTGGTTTGGCAAACATGACTGTGTCTTTTTATTACTAGATGTCATTAAGTACCTGGGTATGGAGTACTAACTGAATACCAGATGTGGAGACACTATCTTTAATGATAATTGAGATTTTTAAAAAAACATTTCCTTTCTTTTTCTCACATAAGTGGTGTGATTGGCTGAGAATTCTCATGTCAGCCAAGGTCCTTCCCTGTGAGGTTCATTTATAAAGCAGGTTTCTCATTTAGTGAGAAAACAGGTGTGATTTCAGAATGAAGAGTCAGGGGTTAAACTTGATCTTGTACCTTAGAATGTAAGGCATAAACCAAATTCTCCATTGTAAGTTTGTTTATATTGTTTCTTTTCCCATATTTTGATGCTGCATTAAATGGTTCCAGACAAGTATTCTGACTGAAATCAGGAGCTTCAAGAAGTAAATGAGTAGGGGACAGCATGGGTCATGTGTCAGGTTAAAGGAAGAGCAACCAAAATCCAGCTAAACAATGTAGAGAGAGTTGGAATCCAAGGAAGCATGTTTTATTTAAAGGAAATGAGTTTATGAACAATGGCCTAGTGAAATAAGTTAGAAAAAAGTAGTGGGTATATAGAAAACCTGCCATTGGGGCTTACCTTAAGTAAGGCTGTGTTCTGGATAATAAGAGAAAGGACTTTGCTTACTTAGTGTCCAGGAACTTTAGAGAGTGAGTCCTAACTTAGGTTGGTTGGAATAAGACAGTTTTATTTATTTATTTATTTTTATTTTTCTCTAAAGATGACTGGTAAGGGGATCTTAACCCTTGACTTGGTGTTGTCAGCACCACGCTCTCCAAATTCAGTTAACCGGCCATCCCTCTATAGGGATCCAAACCCGTGGCCTTGGTGTTATCAGCACCACACTCTCCCAAGTGAGCCACGGGTCGGCCCTGGAATAAGTTTTAGAAAGAAAAATCAAATTCAGAAAGAAACTGTCAAAGGAGAACCTGAACTGATTTATCTGTAAAGTTAGACCAGGGTAAACTCTATAATATATTACATCTGAGATTTGAACTTTGTGGAGCCTCACACCTTTTATTAGGCAAATACCTTTCATCCTAAAATGTAGACCTAAGAGTGATCCTACTTAATAAAAGATCTTACCAAGACAATTAAAGAGGACAGGATTGTGTTATAGAGAAGAAGTTCCTGAGTCCTCAGATGGAGACCCAGAAAAGAAATGCCTCTACCTGGGATTTCATCATGAAGGTTCACCTATGTAGTTATACAGATCTAAAGAGGTATTAACATATCATAAATGTGGCCAGGTGGATCTGTTAGTAAGAGCACACTGCTAGTAAGGTTAATACCAGAATCAGAGGGTAGTTTAGGTATGTGGTATCTTTTATAAACAGATGCTCTGTAAAACATTTTGTCTGAATCAGTGATAATCTATCCACCACTATTGGAGAAAAACAATGTGCATGAAAGCACCAGTAGTGTTGCCTTTATGTTTGAGGTTTGCTTTGCATGGAGGTTCTCATTTCATCTAAGCTTATCACTAGAAAAAGTTACTCTCCTTTATTTTTCTTATTTTTCTATTACAGAAATTGATGACTTGGATGCCATTGTACCTGCAGTAAAGAAATTAAAAGTACTTTCATACTGAAAACAAATCAAATCATTTTTACTGTGTAAATTGTATTCTTAACATTCTAAGTGTTTTGTAGAATTGATCTTATTTTGAGACAGGGGTCATTCTCCTTTCATATAATTTTTGTTAACTTTGAGATTCTTATACAGTAAATAATTGCTAAGTTAATTAAAGTAGTAAATTAACTTCAGATCTCTTACTCATTTCTTAAGCAATTCTTAAGTCCTTAAAGTTTAAGGTTGTTTTAAAGTAGAGTTCGTGAGTAAAAGAGAAACCCAGGAAGAGAGATTGCAAGTAATAGGTTGCATTTAAGTTCAAGGTTTAGTAACCTTTGGGTCAGGGTTAAAAGAATGCCAATGGCTCTCTAAGTCCAGCCAGTAAGAAGCTACTTCTTTTCTGGCAAGGATTAATTGGCACATTCTATTAAAATATCCCTCATGGCAGTTGCCCTTTCAAAGTGAGAAGAAAAAAGGAAGAAAAAAATGTTTTATCATTATGTTAGGGTAGGAAATAAATCATGGGGTAAAACAGATGAGTAGATAGAAGTTCCTCATTTAAAAAATTGTCTTATTTGCAAACTTGTTGTAATGCACTTTTTATGGCAAGAGATATCAAATAAAATTTTTCTACAGAATTTCCAAACATAAGTGTCCTCAGTGACTTATTTGTATTACACATAATGAGTCATATTCTCTTCCTAGGCTGAGCCTTTCTTGGGTAACTGGTTCACCCTTGATGCATTTCACATGAGTACTATACTTGTTCTCTATACTCATAATTCAGTCTGATTTTCTTAAGGGATTATTGCCTCATACTTTTGGCTATCTTTCCCCCAGCCCCCTTTTGTAAGTAGCAGGCCTAGGAATACTTCTTTATCATTCCTGTTGGTTAGCATGTAGAATATTGTAAAGCATTTCCAGGAAGCAGCATGGTGGAATGGAGAGAAAATGTCAGTAGAAAAGTATCCACATCCTTGGTGTTGCAATCTTAGGGCTAGGGGTCAGACAGGATAATATCTTAGGTTCCTTCTGGATTTAAAATTCCTTGCTTTGTTAGCCTGCAGCTACATTTGTAATCACTAGCCCACAATATGTAGAAGACCTGTGTCTTGAGGGTTGCATAGAAAAAATATTTGGATATTCAATAATGTAAATACTCTGAATTGAAAAAGTTACTCCAATAAATTGCTATGAGGCAGTTTGGAAGTCTAACAATATTTGAAAGGAAAAATTTAATTATAAGTTATTGTAATCTAAATTTTGTCAGCTATTTTAAGAGCCTGTGGTTAACTCTTAGTTTAAAACAGAAGTTTTGGGCCAGCCTGTGGCTCACTTGGGAGAGTGTGGTGCTGATAACACCAAGGCCATGGGTTCAGATCCCATATAGGGACGGCCAGTTAGCTCACTTGGGAGAGCGTGGTGCTGATAACACCAAGTCAAGGTTTAAGATCCCCTTACCGGTCACCTTTTTTAAAAAAATAAAACAAATTTTCTAACTCCTCTTCAGAGGCCTAGGGGTTTTCTTGGAGGTGCCTTAAGAGTCACTGAGGACGGTGCAACGAATACGAATAGCTTTAGGACCTTCTTATTGGATCTACTTTTATCCAATTTTAATTATTTAAAATATAAAGAATAAAAGTACTACAATCTTTGTTTAGCAATATTTAAATATAAATATTTAAAATATAAAAATGATTTTTAAAGAAATTTTATTAATGTGACTGACATATAATAAACTTTATATTTAAAGTATATAATTTCATAAGTTCTTATATACATATATACCTGTGGAACCATCACCACAATAAAGATAATAAACATACTTATTACTCCAAAAGCTTTCTCTTTGTCCTTGGTAATTCTTCCCCTCCCTTATTGCTAGACAACAGTTGATGTGCTTTCCATCACTATAGATTAGTTTGCATTTTATAGGATTTTATATAAATGGGATCATATAATATGTTCCATTTTATATAAATGGAATCATATAATATGTTTTTTGTCTGGCATCTTTCACTCAGCATAATTATTTTAAGATTTTTGCATGTTGCGTGTATTAACGGTTTATTCCTTTTTATTACTGTGTAGTATTCCATTACATGAATATATACCACAGTTTGTCAGTTCATCTGATGCTGGAAATTTGAATTATTATCAAATTTTGACTACTACAAATAAAACCCTCCCTTCTCCCTCCCTCCTCCCCCCCAACAATGTCCTTTCTGTTTCCTTGTCGTATCAACTTCAAGTAATTGCAGTTGTTATATCTTCTTTCCCCCCCCCCGTTTTGTGTGTGTGTGTGTGTGTGTGTGTGTGTGTGTGTGTGTGTGTGAATTTATATATTAATTTTTAGCTCCCACCAATAAGTGAGAACATGTGGTATTTCTCTTTCTGTGCCTGACTCGTTTCACTTAATATAATTCTCTCAAGGTCCATCCATGTTGTTGCAAATGGCAGTATTTCATTCGTTTTTATAGCTGAGTAGTATTCCATTGTGTAGATGTACCACATTTTCCGTATCCACTCATCCGATGATGGACATTTGGGCTGGTCCCAACTCTTGGCTATTGTAAACAGTGCTGCGATGAACATTGGGGAACAGGTATACCTTCGACTTGATGATTTCCATTCCTCTGGGTATATTCCCAACAGTGGGATAGCTGGGTCGTATGGTAAATCTATTTGCAATTGTTTGAGGAACCTCCATACCATTTTCCATAGAGGCTGCACCATTTTGCAGTCCCACCAACAATGTATGAGAGTTCCTTTTTCTCCGCAACCTCACCAGCATTTATCGTTCATAGTCTTTTGGATTTTGGCCATCCTAACTGGGGTTAGATGGTATCTCAATGTGGTTTTGATTTGCATTTCCCGGATGCTGAGTGATGTTGAGCATTTTTTCATATGTCTGTTGGCCATTTCTATATCTTCCTTAGAGAAATGCCTACTTAGCTCTTTTGCCCATTTTTTAATTGGGTTGCTTATTTTCTTCTTGTAAAGTTGTTTGAGTTCCTTATATATTCTGGATATTAATCCTTTGTCAGATGTATGTTTTGCAAATATTTTCTCCCACTCTGTTGGTTGTCTTTTAACTCTGTTAATTGTTTCTTTTGCTGTGCAGAAGCTTTTTAGTTTGATATAATCCCATTTGTTTATTTTTCCTTTGGTTGCCCGTGCTTTTGGGGTCGTATTCATGAAGTCTGTGCCCAGTCCTATTTCCTGAAGTGTTTCTCCTGTGTTTTCTTTAAGAAGTTTTATTGTTTCAGGGTGTATATTTAAATCCTTAATCCATTTTGAGTTGATTTTAGTATACGGTGAGAGGTATGGATCTAGTTTCATTCTCCTGCATATGGATATCCAGTTATCCCAGCACCATTTGCTGAAGAGGCAGTCCCTTCCCCAGTGAATAGGCTTGGTGCCTTTGTCAAAGATCAGATGGCAGTAAGTGTGTGGGTTGATTTCTGGATTCTCTATTCTATTCCATTGTTCAGTGTGTCTGTTTTTATGCCAGTACCATACTGTTTTGGTTATTATAGCTTTGTAGTATAGCTTAAAGTCAGGTAGTGTTATGCCTCCAGCTTTATTTTTTTTGCTCAGCATTGCATTGGCTATGCGTGGTCTTTTATTGTTCCATATAAATGTCTGGATAGTTTTTTCCATTTCTGAGAAAAATGTCTTTGGAATTTTGATGGGGATTGCATTGAATTTGTATATCACTTTGGGTAGTATGGACATTTTCACTCTGTTGATTCTTCCAATCCAAGAGCATGGAATATCTTTCCATCTTCTTGTATCCTCTCTAATTTCTCTCAGCAGTGGTTTGTAGTTCTCATTATAGAGATTTTTCACCTCCTTGGTTAACTCAATTCCTAAGTATTTTATTTTTTTGGTGGCTATTGTAAATGGGCAGGCTTTCTTGATTTCTCGTTCTGCATGTTCACTATTGGAGAAAAGAAATTCTACTAATTTTTGTGTGTTGATTTTGTATCCTGCTACTGTGCTGAAATCATTTATCAATTCCAAGAATTTTTTTGTAGAGGTTTTAGGCTGTTCGATATATAGGATCATGTCATCTGCAAACAGGGACAGTTTGACTTCATCTTTTCCTATCTGGATGCCCTTTATTTCCTTCTCTTCTCTGATTGCTCTGGCTAGTACTTCCAACACTATGTTGAATAGGAGTGGTGAGAGTGGGCATCCTTGTCTAGTTCCTGTTCTTAAAGGAAAAGCTTTCTGCTTTTGCCCATTCAGAATGATATTGGCAGTGGGTTTGGCATATATGGCTTTAATTATGTTGAGATATTTTCCCTCTATACCTAACTTATAGAGGGTCTTTGTCATGAATGAGTGCTGAACTTTATCAAATGCTTTTTCAGCATCTATAGAGATGATCATATGGTCCTTGTGTTTGAGTTTATTAATATGGTGTATCACATTTATTGATTTGCGTATGTTGAACCAACCTTGCATCCCTGGGATGAATCCCACTTGATCGTGGTGAATAATTTTTCGTATGTGTTGCTGTATTCTGTTTGCTAGTATTTTAGTGAGGATTTTTGCATCTATATTCATCAAGGATATCGGCCTGTAGTTTTCTTTTTTGGTTATATCTTTACCTGGTTTTGGTATCAGGATGATGTTTGCTTCATAGAATGAGTTTGGGAGATTTGCGTCCGTTTCAATCTTTTGGAATAGTTTGTAAAGAATCGGTGTCAATTCCTCTTTGAATGTTTGGTAAAATTCTGCTGTGAATCCATCTGGTCCTGGG
The DNA here is from genome assembly GCF_027409185.1 of Cynocephalus volans. Classification (NCBI taxonomy): domain Eukaryota; kingdom Metazoa; phylum Chordata; class Mammalia; order Dermoptera; family Cynocephalidae; genus Cynocephalus; species Cynocephalus volans. The sequence continues at coordinate 20,730,975 of NC_084470.1, forward strand.
CTTTTCTTTGTTGGGAGCCTCTGATAACAGCTTCAATCTCCTTTATTGTTATTGGTCTGTTCAAATTTTCTACGTCTTCACGGTTCAGTTTTGGGAGCTTGTGTGTGTCCAGAAATTTATACATTTCGTCCAGATTTTCAAATTTGTTGGCGTATAGTTGTTTATAGTAGTCTCGAATGATTCCTTGTATTTCAGATGAATCAGTTGTAATATCGCCTTTTTCATTTCTAATTTTTGTTATTTGAGTCTTCGCTCTTCTTTTTTTTGTTAGCCATGCTAATGGTTTGTCAATTTTATTTATCTTTTCAAAAAACCAACTTTTTGATTCGTTGATCTTTTGAATTGTTTTTTGGTTTTCAATTTCATTAAGTTCTGCTCGGATCTTAATGATTTCTTTCCATCTGCTAACTTTAGGTTTGGATTGTTCTTGTTTTTCTAGATCTTTAAGGTGAAGTGTTAGGTTGTTCACTTGCCATCTTTCCATTCTTCTGAAGTGAGCGTTTAATGGAATAAATTTCCCCCGTAGTACTGCTTTTGCAGTATCCCACAGGTTTTGGTATGATGTATCATTGTTTTCATTAGTTTCAATACATTTTTTGATTTCCTGCTTGATTTCTTCTTGGACCCATATGTCATTAAGTAGAATGCTGTTTAATTTCCATGTGTTTGTATAGTTTCCAGAGTTTCATTTGTTATTAATTTCTAGTTTTAATCCATTGTGGTCTGAGAAGATACATGGGATAATTCCAATTTTTTTGAATTTATTGAGACTTGATTTGTGACCTAATGTGTGATCTATCCTGGAGAATGATCCATGTGCTGACGAGAAGAATGAATATTCTGAGGTTGTTGGGTGGAATGTTCTGTAGATATCTGCCAATTCCAATTGGTCTAGAGTGTTGTTTAGATCTTGTGTTTCTCTACTGATTCTTTGCCTAGATGATCTGTCTAATATTCATAGTGGGGTGTTCAGGTCCCTTGCTATTATGGTATTAGTGTTTATTTCCTTCTTTAGTTCTAATAGAGTTTGTTTTATAAATCTGGCTGCTCCAACATTGGGTGCATACATATTTATGATTGTTATGTCTTCTTGATGGATCAGTCCTTTTATCATTAAGTAGTGTCCCTCATTGTCTCTTTTTATGGTTTTTAGTTTAAAGTCTATTTTGTCAGATATGAGAATAGCTACTCCAGCTCGTTTTTCTTTTCTGTTTGCATGGTAAATCTTTTTCCATCCTTTCACTCTTAGTCTGTGTGAATCTTTATGGGTGAGGTGGGTCTCTTGTAGGCAGCATATAGTTGGGTCCTCCTTTTTGATCCAGTCAGCCAGTCTGTGTCTTTTGATTGGGAAATTTAAGCCTTTTACATTAAGATTTGTTATTGAATAGTGTTGATTTATTCCTAGCATTTTATTGGTTGTTTGGTTGTCTTAGGTGTATTTTGTTCCTTGCTTTCTGATTTACTGTTTGGTTTCTGTGTTTGTTGGTTCTTTAGGTTGTAGATAGCATTTTTGTTAGCTTGTTTTCTCTTCATGAATGCCATTTTTATTATACTAGTGGGTATTGATTTTTCTTGGGTTTTTATGGCAGTGGTAGTTATTTTTCAGGAACCAAACCCAGTACTCCCTTGAGGATTTCTTGTAAGGGTAGTCGTGTGGTAGTGAACTCCCGCAGTTTTTGTCTGTCTGAGAAATATACTATTTGCCCTTCATTTCGGAAGGATAGCCTTGCAGGGTAGAGTATTCTTGGCTGGCTATCTTTGTCTTTTAGTATTTTGAATATGTCATCCCATTCCTTTCTGGCTTTTAGGGTTTGTGATGAAAAGTCTGATGTTAGCCTGATTGGGGCTCCCTTATAGGTGATTTGACGCTTCTCTCTTGCAGCTGCTAAGATTCTCTCTTTGTCTCTGAGTTTTGCCAATTTGACTATGACATGTCTTGGAGAAGGCCTTTTTGGGTTGAATATGTTTGGAGATCATTGAGCTTCCTGGATCTGAAGATCTGTAATTTTTCCTATACCTGGGAAGTTTTCTGCCACTATTTTGTTGAATATGTTTTCAATGGAATCTCCATTTTCCTCCCCTTCTGGAATACCCATGACTCGGATATTTGAGCGCTTAAGGTTGTCTGATATCTCTCTCAGATTTTCTTCCATGTCCTTGATTCTTTTTTCTTTCTTTTTGTCTGCTTGTGTTATTTCAAACAGCCCATCTTCAAGTTCAGAGGTTCTCTCTTCAACTTCCACAAGCCTGTTGGTTAAACTCTCTGTTGTGTTTTTTATTTCGCTGAATAACTTCTTCAGTTCAGCAAGTTCTGCTACATTTTTTTTCAGGGCATTGATTTCCTTGTACATTTCCTCTTTCAGGTCCTGTATACTTTTCCTCATTTCATCATGATGTCTAGCTGAGTTTTCTTGTATCTCATTCAGTTTCCTTAGAATTATCACTCGAAATTCCTTGTCAGTCATTTCAAGGGCTTCTTGTTCTATAGGATCTACAGTTTGAGATTTATTAACTTTTGGTTGTGTACTTTCTTGATTTTTTGTATTTCTGGTATCTTTTTTTTGGTGTTTATTCATTGTGGCAGGGGGTTTCACAGTCCACCGGTTTGAGACTAATGACTAACTAGGATGTTGCTGTGGTTGCCAATTTCGTATGGCTCCCTCCGTGACTGCTCAGTTGGCCTCTAGTGCCTTGTGTGTGTGGTTGCCTCGGGTCTTGGGCTTCTCCGGGGAGCCACCTTTCTGGTCAGCTTGGACTCTGCTGCGCTGGTGGATCACATACCACAGGGTGTGTGATCTCTGTTGAGCTTTCACTTCCTGTGCAGGACTTCTCCCTGTTCCGTGTGCTCTGGCCCAGGCTGTTGGATCGTGCAGTGGCGACCCCACCGAGTGTGTGGTTTCTGTCGAGTCTCCGCCTCCCTGGCCGCACGTCTCCCCACTCTGTGCGCACTGTGCTGGACTGGGGCGTGTCTTCTGCACCCCTCGTCTATCAGCTGGGCCTTCAAGACCCTGCTCGGCACCGCCTCGCCCAGGAAGTCTACCAGGTTTCTGGTAGGCACAGACGACCGGTCTCTCTGGGTGCCTTTGTAGCACTGTGTAGATCTTTCTCGGGTCTTGTTCACCTTTGTATTCCCCGGCATAGACCGAATCTAGCGCCCACCTGCAGCCAGCTCTCCGGCAGGTTCAAGCGGACCTGGGAACTCTCCTACCACATTATTCCCAACCAGAAATTGGTTAGGCTTTTTTCTGAACAGGTGGCCGCAGAGGTGGTATCTGCCTCCCAGTAACAGGAAGTTTTCCGGGGGCCGGAGTCCAGGGTGTGGTGGAGTGACAGTCAGCCCGCCCGTACTTCCTTGCCCTCCCGACACTGGCCGGGGACGCCCCACGCCACCAGCCCCGCCAGAGAACCGCGGAGGGAGTGGGAGGGGAGGCCGGCCCACAGGCTCCAGAAAGCCCCGCGCCGGGCCAAGCAAGTGGGAAGGCTCAGTGACGGCCGAGCCGGGCGGAGCTGCCAGCACCTGGGAAAATGGAGGCAGCCCCGGAGCGGTGAGTGAACCGGTGATGCAGGCCGGAGCCAGGTGGGCGTCAGCCCCCTGAACAGAGCTGGGCCAGGGGTCACTCAGAGTGCTGTGCCAGGTCGGGTGCTCACTCTCTGCCTCTGGTTTGTCACCTTCCCCGTTCTCGGCCGCTGCTGCCTCGGGCTGTTCAGTCGCGGCGCGGCTCAGGCGCTCCCAGGAATCTTTTTTAATGCCGGCCTGAAACCTCGAATCCTGAATAGGGCAGCTGGCCGCCTTCAGCGCGGCCCCGGCCTCCGGGGTCCTGTCTGCATCCACAGCAGCCCTGGCGCCGTGTTCCCTGTTTCAAGACTCGCTTTTGCAGCTAAGAAACAGTTCTTTTCCTGCTCCACACTTCAAAGCTGTTGCCTGTAAGTGAGGCAGCCTCTCCTGCTGCAGGCAAAGTGGCGGTCAGCCCCCACGACCGGCCAGCAGCTGCGGGCCTCCCTTAAGAGATGGCAAGAGGAAGGTCCACAAGTTTCCCAGCTGCCTGAGGCCCAGTGGCCGCCTTTTCTACCTCAGCTACTCCGCGCCAACCGCCGCAGCCACCGCCATCTTGAAACCTCTCTTGTATATGTTCTTTTTAATATTTCTTCTTTTGTTCATTGTTATGTTTGTACTATACGTCCATGTTGTTGTGTGTTGGGTCTAGATCATTTGTTTTCATTGCTATTTAGTATTCCATCTATGATTATTCCATAATTTGTTTGTCTGTTCTACTGGGGGATTGACATTTGGGTTGTTTCCAGTTCTTAGCTTTTGTGAACAGTGTTACTATAAACATGCATTCTTGTACACTTGTGTGCAAGTTTTCTAGAGTACATATCCGGAGCTAAAATTGTTGACTTATGGGGAAAGCACTTCTGTGTACAGCCACACAGGCTATCCACAGTAGTGTACAACTTGAGACAGTACCATTTCTATATGTACCAATGTCAGTGGAGACTCTGGAGTTGTATAGGGTGGAACTTTGGTAGGGAATGTCTTATCTTCAACTTTAGAAGACAGTGCCAAACTATTTTCCAAAATGATTGTACCAATTTATACTCCCACCAGCAGTGTATGAAAGTTACCACTTTTCTACATCCTTTTTGCCCGTATAGAGCTATTATTGTGGTTTTAATGTTTATTTCCCTGAGTACTAATGAATTTAAGCATTATTTCCTTTGTTTATTGGATATTTGTCTTTTTTGGTATGTTTATATATCTTTTGCCCATTTTTCTATCAGATTGTCTTAGTGATTTTTGAGAGTTATTTATATAATCTGGACATGAGCCATTTGACAGTTATATGTGTTGGCAAATTTCTTCTTCCATTTTGTAATCTATCTTTTCCATTTTCCTATAGTTTCTTTTTATGAAGAGAAGAACCAACCTAATTTTAATGAAGAGATGTACTCATTTGGTCTTTTCCTTTATAGTTAGTCCTCTTTGTGTGTTATGAAATCTTGCCCTAGTGACAAGTTGTAAAGTTATTCTCGTATATCATCTTAACAGATGTATAGTTTTGCCTTTCACATTTAGTCTAATACACCTAGAGTTGATTGATTTTTTAATGTGGTATGAGTATTTTCCCACATGGATATCCAATTGTCCCAGCACCATTTACTGAAAAGTCAGTCCTGTCCTTTTGCTCACAGTGCTACCTCTGTCATGAGTTGAATATCTATATGTGAATGAGTATGTTACTGGGGTCTCTTTTCTGTTATTTTGATCCAGTTGTCTCTCCTTACACTTGTATTACCTTGTCTTAGTTATTATACCTTTAAAATAAACCTTGGGTGACACTGCAGTGCGGCTTCACTTCCCACTGAGATGGATGTCACCCTTCCAGCTGCAGCCCAAGGGGTCAAGCCCATCCTGCAATCAGAATCTGCAGAGCACATTTTTTAGGGTGACACATTTTTTATCCAAAAGTTAGTAGCTACATATTAGTATTTAAAGAGAAAAAGTGACCTTTCATTTTTTTTCTTGAAACTTGAGAGTTTCAAATACATACTACTGATTTTTTCTCTTTTTCTTTTTCTAAAAAAGATGACTGGTAAGGGGATCTTACCCTTGACTTGGTGGTGTCAGCACCGCACTCTCCCAAGTGAGCTAACTGGCCATCCCTATATAGGGATCCGAACCTGTGGCCTTGGTGTTATCAGCACCGTGCTCTCTCAAGTGAGCCATGGGCTGGCCCTGATTTTTTTTTTTAATAAACTAAATTCATGACTGCAGAGCAGTAGAGGCATATATTTTTCATACCATGGGGGTAAGTGTTTGTGCTGCTCTTTGGAAATGGGTTGGAACATCTGGTTTCTGTCCCAGGGCCCAGCAGCTATGCTCTATTTTCTATGACCACAGTGGGACCTGGAGCCCCACCCCCTCCCACTCTGGCTCCATGCAGACTGGGGGCTGTGAACCTCCTGGGCTCATTTCTATCTTCTATTGAACCACTTTGATTTGGGGAAAGAAAAAAATAGAACTTTTTGATAGGGCGGTAAAAGCATTAATTTGAACTATTTTAGTAAAAGGAGTAACAAATAAGATTGTGATAGTGTATACTTTGATCTAGATAAATAAAGCCCTCTTTGTAAGCCTAAAATATAAAAATAAACCTTTGTATCCAGTTGAATGCTTCTTAACCTTTGTATTTCCATGTACATTGAATCTGCTTATCAAGTTACACACACACACAACCTGTTGGGATTTTTATTGGCTTTCATTAAACATATACATCAATCTGGGGAGAACTGGCATCTATGCTGTTGGGTCTTCCAACCTTGAACATGGCATAGTTCTTCATTTGTATAGGTTTGCTTTAATATTTCTTTTAAAAGTTTTATAATTTTCCTGTAGGGATTGTTGTTGAATATATTCATGGTACTTGATGTTTTATGAAATTATAAATTTTTTTTTTTTTTTTTTTTAAAGATGACCAGTGAGGAATCTTAACCTTTGACTTGGTGTTGTCAGCACCACGCTCTACCAAGTGAGTAAACGGCCATCCTTACATAGGGATCCAAACCCGTGGCCTTGGTGTTATCAGCACTACACTCTCCCAAGTGAGCCATGGGCCAGCCCCTTAAATTGTCTTTTTAAAACTTCACTTTCTTGGGCCGGCCGGTGGCTCACTCGGGAGAGTGTGGTGCTGATAACACCAAAGCCACGGGTTCTGATCCCATATAGGAATGGCCAGTTAGCTCACTGGCTGAGCGTGGTGCTGACAGCACCAAGCCAAGGGTTAAGATCCCCTTATCAGTCATCTTTTAAAAAATAAATAAATAAATAAATAAAACTTCACTTTCTAACTGTTGAGCGAATAAAAAACTACTATTGATTTTTTTAATATTTACTTTGCATCAACCTTGCTGAAAATTATCTGATTAATTTTAGTAATTTAATCTTTAGATTATTTTGGATTTTTATGCCCATAATCATATCATCTGCACATAATAACACTTTTGGTTAGTTACATCTGCTTTTTTCTTACTTTACTACATGGGCCACAACACAGTGTTGAGCAGAAGTGGCAATAGGAATCAGCCTTTTCTTAATATGTTTGACACCATTAGTATAAAAAGAAATCTAAAGTATTCTTGAGTATGTCTTTTTCATCTTTTTATTTTCAACATTTCTGTGTTTGAAGTAGACCTCTTGTAAATAGTATATAGCTGTGCTTTTTACTTTCATACCATTAGACATTCAAGATTTTAATAGTGTTTGTTGTAATTACAAATATATTTAGAGGCCTTTTGACCATCTTCTGTTGTATCTTCTATTTTTCTGTGCTTTTTCCCCCTATTTTTTTGGGTGGGGTTGATTTTTCTTTATAACCTTTTCTTCTCTGCTACTGATTTGGAAGTTTTATATTTCAACTCTATTGGTTTTCTATATTACTCCATTTTCTTGGTTTTTAATACATACTTCGTCAGTTAGAAGACAGAAACTAAATTATACAGATAACCAAACAGGAAATTTAATACAAGAATTGCTAACTAGTACGAGGTGGTTAACTACTAAAAGGGGTGGGGAATATAAAAGAGGACTCTACAGTTGTAAAGAGCAACAACTTCAGAAAGCAGATACTAGACCCAGGGCTAAGGGAGATTGAATGAGAAAGGAACTTATTTTGTTATTGTTGTTATTATTGTTGGCTGGCCAGTAAGGGAATCCAAACCCTTGACCTTGGTGTTATAACACCTGTGCTCTAGCCTAAGAGAGGAATTTAGAAACATAGGTAAGAGCCTCCCCACTAGGCTGATTTAGACCTCTTAAGAGAGGCTTGGCTGCCACAGGAAACAAGAAATTTGCCAGAGGGCGCTGGCTGCTACTGAAACATGAAGGCCTTCGTTACTGTGGCAGAGACTGAGGATGTGAGCCAAGGGTAAGCTGTGAGGGGTGCTTAGTTGAATGAGAAGAGGTCCCACACAGCAGTCAGCTAGCAGCTATGGAAAATTACACATCAGCAGAAGAAAAGCCCCTTCTCCTGCTCTAGCCTTGCATTGTCTTTCCATCTCCCTCTGTTGTCAAAGCCAAACATCAAGCTCGCTTGCAAAGGAGACATGTCAGTTTGTAGCTGAGGGGTAATTAGTAACTGACTCGTACACTTAGTTTTACATTTAAAAAATAAATTATAAATGTGTTTATCTTCCTGAATAAAATAAGGACTTGAACACTTTAACTTTCCTTTGAATCAGCCTAGCTGTCCCGTCTTAGCTTCTAGTGACTAGCATTTTAGTTCCACTGTGTTTTTGAACTCTTGCAAAAATCTTTGGTTGTTAATGTTTTTGAACAATCAAGACTGACTTCAATTTACCAACATATTTTACGGATTTCTTTGCTTCCCACATGCCACTTCTGCCTTAATGGAACACCTTCTGTCTTGCTAAAATAAATCTTGGGGCCGTTTTTCAGTTTGATATTCCCACATGCGTTTTTTGTTGTTGTTATTTTAACATTTATTTGTCTATATTTGTGGCATATAGTGTGTCATTTCAAAACATGCATATACTATACATTAGTTCACTTAGTGTAGATAGCATAGTTTTGTACCCATTAATCCACCATGTCCCCTCCCACCTACCCTCCTCCCCTCCTGGCCTCTGGTAATCATATTCTACTCTCTACTTCTGTGAGAACCACTTTTATTTTTTCGCTTCCACATATGAGTGAGATCATGCAGTATTTCTGTGTCTGGCTTACTTCACTTAACATGATGGTCTCCAGTTCCATTCATGTTGCTGCAAATGATAGGATTTCATTTTTTTAATAGTTGAATAGTATCCCATCATTTATATATACCACAGTTTTTTTTATCCATCTATTGTTGGGGATTTAGTTTGATTCCATCTCTTGGCTATTGTGGATAGTGTTGAAGTGAACATGGGAGTGCAGATGTTGATATATTGGTTTCATTTCCTTTGGGTACATACCTAGCTGTGGGATTGCTGGGTCATAGGTAGTTCAATTTTTAGTTCTCTGAGGAACTTCCATACTGTTTTCCACCGTGGCTATACCAATTTACACTTCTACCAGCAAAATAGAGCTCATTTTTCTCATCCTCGCCAGCATTTATTTTCTGTCTTGTTCATAATAGCCATTCTAACTGGAGTAAGGTGATATCTCATTGTGGTTTTAATTTGCATTTCCCTGATGATTAGTGATGTTGAGCATTTTTTCATCTGCCTGTTGGCCATTTGTATGTCTTCTCAGAAATGTCTGTTTAGGTCCTTAGCCGATTTTGTAATTGGGCTATTTGGTTTTTTGCTGTTGAGTTGTTTGAGTTCCTTATATATTCTGGATATTAGCCCCTTGTCTGATGTGTAGATTGCAAACACTTTCTCCCATTCTGTAGGTTGTCTCTTCACTTTGTTGATTATGTCCTTTGCTGTGAGGAGGCTTTGAGTTTGATGTGGTCCCATTTGTGTACTTTTGCTTTAGTTGCCTATGCCTTTGCAGGCTTCTTCAAAAAAAGTGCTGCACACTCCCCTTTTGTGTAGCGTTTCATGTTTTTGTTTAGTACTCCCATGCTTTGGGGTCTTAAATTTAGATATTTAATCCATTTTGAGTTGATTTTTATGTATGGTAAGCTCTAGTTTCAGTTTTCTGCATTTGGATATCCAATTTTCCCAGTGCCATTTAATTGAAGAACTGTACTTTCCCCATTGAAAACTCTTTGTGCTTTTATGGAAAATCAGTTTGCTGTAGATACATGGCTTTAATTTGGGGTTCTGTCTTCTGTTCCATGGGTCAATTTGTCTTTTTTTATGCCAGGACCATGCTGTTTTGGTTACTATAGCTTTGTAATATATTTTGAAGTCAAATGCCTCCAGCTTTGCTCTTTTTGTTCAGGATTGCTTTGGCTATTTAGGGTCTTTTGTTGTTCCATATGAATTTTAGGATTTATTTTGTATTTCTGTGAAGAATGTCATTGGTATTTTGGTAGAGATTGTTTTGATTCTGTAGATTGCTTTTGGTAGTATGGTCACTTTCACAATATTAATTCTTCCAACCCATGAACATGGAATGTCTTTTCATTTCTTTGTGTCCTCTTCAATTTCTTTCATCAGCGTTTTATAGTTTTCTTTGTAGAGATCTTTCACCTCCTTGGTTAAATTCCTAGGTATTTAATTTTTTGGTAGCTATTGTAAATGGGGTTGCTTTCTTAATTTCTTTTTCATCTTGCTCATTATTGGTATATAAAAATTCTACTGATTTTTGTATGTTGATTTTGTATTCTGCAACTTTACTGAATTCGTTAATCAGTTCTAAAAGTTAATTGGCGGAGCTTTTAGGTTTTTCTGTATATATAAGATCATGTCATCTGTACACAGGGACAGTTTGACTTTCTCTTTTCCAGTTTTATTGCCCTTTATTTCTTTCTCTTGCCTAATTTCTCTGGCTAGAACTTCCAGTATTATGTTGAATATGAGTGGAGAGATGTCTTGTTCCAGTTCGTAGAGGAAGAGCTTTCAGCTTTCCCGCATTCAATATGTTAGCTGTCAGTTTATCATATATGGCCTTTGTGTTGAGGTATGTTCCTTCTTTGCCTAATTTGTTGAGGGTTTTTAATCATGAAGTGATGTTCAATTTTATCAAATGATTTTTCTGCATCAATGATCATAAGGTTTTTGTCCTTCATTCTGTTGGTGTGATGTATCATGTGTATTGATTTGCGTATGTTGAACCAATTTTGCATCCCTGGGATAAATCCCACTTGATCATTGTGAATGATCTTTTTAATATGCTGCTGCTGGATTCAGTTTGCTAGTATTTTGTTCAGAATTTTTCCATCAATATTCATAAGAGATATTGGCTTAGAGTTTTCTTTTTTGTTGTTGTGTCCTTATGTGGTTTTGGTATCGGGATAATGCTGGCCTCATAGAATGAGTTTGGAAGAGTTCCCTTCTCTTCAGTTTTTTGGAATTGCTTGAGAAGAACTGGTATTAGTTCTTTTTTAAATGTTTGGTAGAATTTGGCAGTGAAGCCAACCAGGCCTGGGCTTTTCTTTAATGGGAGACTTTTTATTACTGATTCAATCTCATTACTTGTAATTAGTCTGTTCATGTTTTCTGTTTCTTCTGGGTTCAATCTTGGTAGATTGTATGTGTCCAGGAATTTATCTGTTTCTTCTAGGTTTTCCAATTTGTCGGCATATATAGTTGTTCATGATAATCTCTAATGATCCTTTGTATTTCTGTAGTATGAGTTGTGATGATTTTTCATTTCTGATTTTGAGTCTTGTTTTTTTTCTTTGTTAGTCTAGCTAATGCCTTGTCAATTTTGTTTATCTTTTCAAAATACCAACATTTTGTTTTATTGATCTTTTGTGGTTTTTTTAGTCTCAATTTTGTTTATTTCTGCTCTCATGTTTATTATTTCTTTTCTTCTGCTAATTTCAGGTTTGGTTTGCTCTTGCTCTTCCAGTTCCTTAAGCTGCATTGTTAGGTTATTTATTTGAAATCTTCCTATTTTTTTGATGCAGGCATTTATTGCTATAAAATTCCCTCTTAGTACTGCTTTGGCTGTATCCCATAGGTTTTGGTATGTTGTGTTTCTGTTTTCATTTGTTTCAAGAAATTTTTAATCTCCTTAATTTCTTCTTTGACATGGTCATTCAGGAACATGTTTAATCTCCATGTATTTGTGCAGTTTTGAGAGTTTCTCTTGATATTGATTTCCAGTTTTATTCCATTGTGTTCAAAGAAGTTACTTGATATAATTTCAGTTTTTTAAAATTTGTTGAGTCTTGTTTTGTAGCCTAACACAGTCAATCCTGGAGAATGTTTCATGTGCTAAAGGGAAGAATGTGTATTCTGCAGCTATTGGCTGAAATGTCTACAAATCTCTGTAAGTTCCATTTGGTCTGTGGTGCAGTTTAAACCCAATGTTTCTTTGTATATTTTCTGTATAAATGATCTGTCCAATACGGAGAGTGGGGTGTTGAAGTCCCCAACTGTTGTATTGGATTGGGTCTGTGTCTTTCTTTAGATCTAATATTTGCTCTATACATCTGGGTGCTCCAATGTTGGGTGCATATATATTTATAATTGCTATGTCCTCTTGCTGAATCAACCCTTTGAACATTATATAATGACTCTTCTTAGAGTTTTTGGCTTAAATTCTATTTTATCGGATGTAAATATAGCTATTCCTGCTTTCTTTTAGTTTCCATTTGTGTGGAATATATTTTTCCATCCCTTCACTTTCATTCTACATGTGTCTTTACAGGTGAAGTGAGTTTCTTGAAGACAGATGTAGGTGAATTTTTTTTTTTAATTCATTCAGCCAGTCTATATCTTTTATTTGGGAGATTTAGTCCATTTACATTCAAGCTTATTTATAAGTGAGGACTTACTCTTGCCATTTTGTTGATAGTTTTCTGGTTGTTTTGTATATTTTCTCTTCCTTTCTTCCTCTTATTGTTAATCATTGCAATTTGGTGTTTTTCTGTAGTGATGAGATTTGATTCCTTTTTCTTTCCTGTTTGTGTACCTGCTTTAAAAGTGAATTTTATTCTTTAGCATGTTTTATTGATAGCTATCTTCCTTTTGCTTTCAGATGTAGGACTCCTTTGAGCATTTCTTGTAAATCTGGTCTAGAGATCATAAATTCCCTCAGTTTTGCTTGGCTATGAAAGATTGTATTTCTCCTTCATTCCTGAAGGATGGCTTTGCGGGGTATAGTATTCTTGGTTGGCAATTTTTTTCAACACCTTGAATATATCCTCCCATTGTCTGCTGGCTTGTAAGGTTTCTGCTGAGAAACTGGCTGTTAGCCTAATGGGGATTCGCTTATAAGTGACCCGATACTTTTCTCTTGCTGTTTTTATTTTTGGTGCTAGCCAGTACCAGGATCTGAACTCTTGACCTTTGTGTTATCAGTACCATGCTCTAATCAAGTGAGCTAACTGGCCAGCCAAAATAGGTCTTTGATGCCTTTTTTCCTCTGTTCTTCTTTGAGAACATCCATAATTCAAATATTTGTTCACTTAATGGTGTACAATAGTTCCTGTAGGCTTTCTTCACTTCTGAAAATTCATATTTCTTTTTTCTTGATTGGGTAATTTTAAATGATCTGTATTTGAGTTCAGAGATTCTTCTTCTTGCTTAGTCTTCTTTTGAAGCTCTGTGTTGCATTCTTTCATTTATTGAAGTCTTCAGCTGCAGGATTTCTGTTTGGTTCTTTATTATGATATCTATTTCTTTGTTAAATTTCTTACTCATATCACAAATTGTTTTCCTGATTTCATTTAATTCTATATTCTCTTGCATCTCATTGAGTTTTCTCAAGATCATTTATGTTGAATTCCTTTTCCAGAAATTCATTGATTTTCTTTTCTTTGGGGTCACTCACATGTTATTGTGTTCCTTGTTATTGTGTTCCTTTCGGTAGTGTCCTATTTCATTGCTTTTTTATGTTTCTTGAATCTCTGTGTTGATGTCCGTACACCTGGTGAAACAATTGCTTCTTCCAAACTTTACAAAGTGGCTTTTGTAGGCAGTCTTTACCTGCAGTTGGGTCTCAGTGTGCTGGTTGAAAAGGCTGTGGTGGTTCTGTTTCCATGTAGATGTTAGTGGTTTAGTCTCTGGGCAGGTTCTTCAGCTGCAGTCAGTGTCACCCACTAACTGTGGATGTCTCAGTGCCTTAGGCTGTAGAAGTTTGTGACAGTGGTGGTGGCATACGTTGTTAAGCTCTTTGGTGGCAAGGGCTTTTGGGGTCCTCCTATTCTCATTTTTACTACAAAAGGGCAACTTTGTCAAGGGGATTGATTCCTGTTGGTGTTGGGTCTGCCCCAACCTACAAGCAGCTGCGGTGGTGTTAGTTTCTAGGTGCAGGTCCTTAGAGAGGCTGTAGAGTTGAGATCCTGGGCTCAGGTCTTATAAACCTTTTGTAGCACCTAGGTCTTGGGGATCAGGTTCACTGTCTGTGGAAGAGTTGTATGTCAGTTGTCCACAGTGCCAGGATCTGTTGCTCTGAGGCCCCTGTGGCAGCTTGGGCTCTGTGGGTTTGGTATAGCTGTGACTCTGATTCTGTGCATCTGTATACAACACTGGCCCAATTCTGTGAGAGAAGGGGTGCTCTAGAGGTTTGGGCTCAGGGAGCAGAGTGCAGCTGCAGTTCAGGAACCAGAGCAAATGAGGCTCAGCTGTCACTTGGTTCCAAAAGAATGAAGCACCTTATAGTGGTAATTCTAGCCCCTGGAACAGTGGGACTCAGCAATGTCTCAGTCTCTGTGATGCCAGGTGCAGCTGCAGCAGGAACCCAGAAAGTCAGGGTGCAGCTATTGTTTGGGCCTTGGAGGGCAGGGAACAAGCAGCACAATGAGCCTTCACTCCCCAGGGGAAGGGGTGTATCATCAGCTTAGTCTCTAGAGGAATAGTCCAGCTCCAGGGAAGCAGAGTACTAGAGTTGTTTGGCCCCTGGGGCAGGATGTCTCTCTTTTCCTGGGATGTGAAGTACTATGTCAGCTCACCCCTTGGACACATAGCTGTTCAGCTCAGCCAAGCATTTTCTCCATCAAGCAGATTCTTGGCCAAAACAGCTATTCCCCAGGTGGTAATGCACTACTTCAGCTCAGTCCTGAGAAGGGGGGCAGGGCACAGTCATGACTGGGAGGGGTAAAGATTCCCCCAAAGGGAGCATGCAGCTTTGCAGCTTCAGTTCCAGCCTAAGGGGGATGGGCAGTGCTACAACTGGGAGGGATGGGTGGAGCAATTCCACCACTACCTAATCCCTCAGGGTAGGGTGTAACAGCTGCTCTCAGCTCAGTTTGGGGAAGTGAGTTCAATGGTGGCTGCGTCTCTGGGGACGAAAAGAGTATCATGAATCATGGGGTAAGATACCCTCTAGCAGCAGTTCCAGTTCCAAGATGGTGCAGTAGATGCATGAGCCATAGAGGGCAGGGCACAATGTCAGCTCCTCTGCGGGGGAAGGGGGGAGGCACACAACTGTGTGGACTCCAGGTGAAAGAAAGTGAGCCAAGATGCCTGGTACGATTCAAGCTTTATTAAAGAAAGAAATCTGCTGGGCTGTGCTCAGAGTGGCAGGCAGCCCAGGGCTGCCCTGAAAAGGAAACAGCACCAGGTGTTGGGGTGGTAGAGCTTATGTAGTGCTCCAAGGGCTGGCTGATACCATCAGGGAAGGTCCTTATGCTAATGTGGTTCGGGGTGGAGAACTGCGTCCTTGCTGAAGCAAAAGGGGTTTCTGTTTAAGTAAAAAGGCTTCTTGTAAAGGGAAGGGGGAGGGGAGGGGAGGAGGTGGGCGGTGCCATTTTGTACTTGGGCTTGTCTACAGTGGCCCTGGTTATTTTGCAGATCTGTTACCAGACAGCTCCCTCAGCTGGACCTAGTGCCTGTGAGGACTGTAGGAGTCCCCAGTGATGAGGATGGTAGGTGTCCACAGAGTTGATGAGGGCTGCTGGTATCCTTTTGCTTACCTTTTTCCTTGCAGGCAGAAGTTCCTCCTGGGTCCCTGTTGCTCTTGGCTGGGGGATGGGGTGGTGGAGGCCAGGTGTTTTCTCCCAGCATCTATGTGGCTGTTCTGAGTTTCTGTGTTCCTTCTGTTTCTGTTACTCCTTCATATTTTTTTGTTTTTGCTTCAGAATTTTTGCTTTTGTTTTTGCTTCAGAATTTTTGCCTGTGAGCTTCCCTCTAGTGACAATATATGCTGTAGTGGCCCCACATGTGCCCTAGATGCAAGTAGCAACCCTAAGGGCCAGTTTGTGGTTGCCTCCATCAGGGTTAGGGTTAGGGTTAGGGTTCTAAACCAATTTCCACATTCCTTTCTAGGTTTGAGGATTTCTGCACTAGGTTCATGGTGTGTAACTTTTCCTATGCTACTGTAGGGCAGATTACTGATTGTTTCTACTGCTAACAACCAATCTTTGTCCTAGTGGTAGTCAAGGTGTTTTTGTGATGAGACAAAACTTTTCAGACTCCTTTACCCTCGCACAAACCTATAGCCTTTGTTTGTCGTGTATGCTAAAATTCTGTTTTCTTTCAACACCTTAACTCCCCCTTGAATCCTAAACACTTATTTGGTTTTCCTCTTTGGACCATCACTGGGAACTTCACCTGTGTTACTCTTTGATTGACCGTGTTTAAAATGTTCATGGTTTTTTGTTTTTTGTAAAGATGATCGGTAAGGGGATCTTAACCTTTGGCTTGGTGTTGTCAGCACCACGCTCAGCCAGTGAACTAACTGGCCATTCCTATGTAGGATCCAAACCCACAGCCTTGGTGTTATCAGCACCGCACTCTCCCAAGTGAGCCACGGGCCGGCCCAAAATGTTCATGCTTTAACTAGGTCTCCTACTTGTTTGGAAGAGGAGGGGTAGGTTTTTACTTGTCTGCCATCTTTATCAGTAGTTGTTTTAAGGTTGCTAAAAAGTTTAGGGTATAACACAGATGCTCCTCGACTTACAATGTAATTATGTCCCAATAAACCCATCATAAGTAGAAAATGCATGTCCCCTGATAAACCCATAGTAAAGTCTAAAAATTCTAAGTTGAACCAATGTAAGTCAGGGACTATCTGTATAATCATATTTGCCTATTTAGAGAGCAATTACAAAGCCATCATAGACAGAATAGGCATCAACTGCCTCATTTAATTATGAGAATTTGTCATTCAAAATAGAAACCTCAGCAGAAACAAAAATTTTATTGCACATCTTCCATGTACTTAGCACAGTCTTGAATAGTGAGGGTAAAAAAACAATTCAAGTAACTTTTAGTTCAATTGGAGAGTAAACAAAAACATTAAATACCAAACACAATATAAGTAGTTGCTCCCTTGTGACCTTAGCAGATACATATTTTTAAAAATTTAATGTTATATGGCTAGGAATTGTTAAAATGGAAAATCCACAGTAAATGTTGTAGGTGGTGGGGAGAGGCCATTTCAGTATGGAGGAGATGGGTTTGTGATAGGCCTTTAAGAGGTGAGTAGGATTTGAGTAGACAGGGCATAATATCTGGACTATTCTGGAAAGAGCATCTGCTAATAAAGTAGCAGAAAACTGGAGACCATATTATCTCTCAAAGGCAAATTAAGGGGTGGGCTTTGACCTTATAGAAAATAGGATATCACAGAATTTATAAGTGAGGAAAAACTTGACAAAATATTGCCGTTCTTCAGAAAAGTGGCAGTGAAGGCAGTGGTAGGGACAGGAAGCTGATGGCAGGGACACTGCCTGAGTGGGTAAGAGAGTATAACCTTGACAACAGCTCTAGGAACATCAGAGGAGAGAAGTCTATTTGGTCTTATAAAGGTTGAAATGCAAAAGAGGTACTTGTTTAAATTTTGTTTTTAACGTGTTATTTAGGTAAACCAGCCATCTCAGAAAAGTAGAACAGAATTCTTGTCTAAGATACAGAAAGCTCCCTTTCCTCTCTGGAAGTAACAGTCTTCAGCAGTCTCCAGTGCTCTGCCATGAGAGTTCAGATGTACACCTGGGTTTGGAACTTGGTTTGCATTTTCCTATGGAAATAATGCCACATGCTGGAGTTTGATGCTTAGATCCAAGGTATTTAAGTATATATTATAACATTGTTGCCATTAGGAAAATACATTTTAGCTCCAAATCAGATACAGGAACAAACCTCTAGGCATTCAAGTACCACAGGTGGCAGCCAGAAGGGCTTTGGCAGTATTAATTCTTGGCAGTTTGGGATTGGGTTTCTTTTTATAAAAAGTGCCCTCCCTTGGTCAGTCACTGCCCAGGAATACTGGTAGCTGTTCCAGGAACAGATCTCCCCCACCCACTAAAGTCAGTGACAGGACACCTTCTGGTGCACACATTAGGGCACGCCCTAAATCAGTTGGTATATAATTACCTAACAAAAGTGAAAAAATCACCACTGAGATTTTGATAACTTACTAGGCACAAATACCCCATTTCTTTCTGGATCTGAACAATAAAATCCAATGAAGAGAAAGTAGTTCTTGCCTTTACATAACTGCCTGTTTCTAATACTATCCAGTCATGCAGTTAAATTTCACACAAAAATGTATGTGTAGATTTTCATCAAATAGCTATTCTGATAAAATTGTGAAATTATACATATATACATTTTAACATAAAGGTAATGATAGCACTCATCGTCAGCTTCTGGGCTGTCCATCTGGAGTCAGCTCATACCTGTAAGACAGTCGGGTTTGGACTTACGTTAGTAATGTGTGTGTGTCATGACAGTAACACGACAAACTGCCTGGTCCCGCCTGCCTGGGACTCTGCAGGACCAGCAGAACCCACCTCTTCGTCAGTTGGCCGGCCAGGGTTAAGGCTAGAGTTTACAGAGTTCCTTTAGGTAAGAGATATGCAGACAGTAAAGCCTGAAATAAAGGTGTTAGTCTGTCTCCCTTCTGATAACCAAAAAAGATGAAATAGTACTGAAAAGGGAGAAACATTGAATAGAGAATACGGACAGCTGTCTAAAAATAATGTCTTAAATAGCAGATTAACAGTGATAAAATGAAAGGGCACACTTACCATTGTGAAAAGCCCTTAATCAGGTCTTCTTTTGATAAGTCAATCAGAACCTAAACAATCACAAATAATTAGTTCCCTTCCAAAACAGTACATTAAATGGAAACAAATTGGGATAAACGGAGTTGATCATAAAAGGTCTCCCTGGGTTTCAGAGTTTTGAGCAGGGGCTCTTTTTCCTTTGGTTTTCAACATGGAGCCTCTTCAGAGAGACAGGGCTGACACTTACCGCACTGTCTTTGGAAAAGGCGAATTGCTGTTTGGAGTTGTACTTCAAGAATTTTTGGTAATTTGATTTTTTTCCTTTTCAAGTTTGCTTATGAATGTTACAGAAAAAGAACTTGCCTCATCTGTAAAAATGGGGATAATACCACCTACTTCATAGAAGTGGACTTTAAAAAGATGAGTATAAGAAGGTGTTTATTAAAATATTACAACTATAAGGTATTGTACGAATACCATTTTTACTTCTCTCTCCTTGGCATCTTCCTGGGGATTATATTTCCTCCACTTCTACTTTAGGTAAGTTCCTGTCACCACAAAAATCTTGACATAATACAGCTTCATACAATTCTGTATTTATCAAAACAGTACTTAATACCATAGAAGATGTTCAAATACTTGTGGAAGGATAAATTTGGATAGATTCTCAAGTTTGTTAAAATAGGTTTTATCATATTAATTTATACTCTATATTCTTTAGTTTCAAGAATAAAAAACAAACAAAAAAAACGCCTCCAAATGAGGCTATATGCTCTTTGAAGTCAATTCTGGTAATAGCCAGAACAATTCCATCAGAATTTCTGCAAGGATGTGTTCCACCAGTGAATTCCATTAAAGTACTTGGAAGGACAGAATGCCAAGAGTCCCTCTTATACTTACTTTTCCTAACTCCTTTCTTCTGTGTGAGCCAAGTGGCCTACTATTTTTCACTGCAACATCTAGTGACCTCTTCTTTACTTCTTCCATGGGAACAAAAAATTCAAATCTTTAAGAAGCAAAGAGTCAGGAAGTGAGATTTACATATTTTATTCACTTTTGTTGAGAATCTAAAGTGTTTCACCCATTTCCCTACCCATACAGAAGATACAGACTAGACTATTAAGAGTATCTAGAATAGTACTGGCTCGTAGGTATTCAGTTTGTCATAATTATAGATAATCACTGTCCACAAACCCTATAACTATCAACTCTGAACAGTTCCTGCTCATAGGACCACCTCAGCCCCTTCTCAGTTGGGGGGGTGTGAGTGTGGGTGTGGTATGGGGATCTGAACCCATGGTGCACTCCAACCAACTGAGCTAATCAGCCAGCCTTAGTTGGGTTTTTTTGATGAGCTAAGGGCTTGGATGCTGAACAGTTAGGTTCACTGGAGCTGCATGGAAAATATTGGCCACCTCCTGTGGAGTAAGGCAGAGGAATCTTTGTGTACAAGCTTTGTCATGTACTCATAAGAGGACCCTGGACCCATTACTTGTAGGTTTATTTTTAGGGTAGGAGTTGCCAAGTCTGCCTTCCAGATAACAGGCTTATCTTACTGTTAAAATGTGTGAGAGAATTACCAACAGATTAGATTTGTTAGAGAAGTCAAATGTTAAACCTCTCCCTCCTATGTTCCCACATAGAAATTTTGACATCCTTTTATATTGTTCAGAGCTGTCTTTGAGGGCAAAGTCTCTTACCTGTGTGACTCTAGAATATAGGATGGTGCCTGGCATAAAGTGTTCAGTAAATGTGCAGTGAATACTTTGTCTTCCCCACACCCTTTCTTGATATTCATGAACTCAAAGCATAGATCTTGAAGGAACATACTAGTTCTTAGATATGGCCCAAAGAGGATTCAGTACAACCCTAAGTTATTGACCCAGGATAAGAGGAAAAAATTATGAGGTATATCTTCCTAAGCTAGTTAGAAATGTCTTCCCTTAAGACACAAGCAGAAGGAAACAGTGATGAGATTTCTGCACCTTAAGGATTATCAAGAACAAAAATATTTAGGATAAATCTTGCCACCACTGACCCATCAAAGCAAGAAATGTAATTAGAGTCAGCTACTAGTCTTGTCCCCAAAGACATGGACGGACAAGCCTTTGTGGAGAAAGGGAGGGTATCTGTTTCACCTGCCACCTCTGCTTTGTTGCAGGAGGGAAGACAAGCCAAATAGCTTAGAACTTTGAAGGAAATTTTAGGTCTTTAGGTTCAAGGAATGTTCATTTGTAACTGCTGGAATTAAAACAAGTCCAGAAAAAAAAAAAACTTCACCAGATTCAAATCCTTCTACTGCCAGAGACTTCATTAAAAGAGAAAGACTATAAACATTGCATAATCAGGAAAACTGTAGCCCTTTTCTCCCACTAAAGTATAGAAGCTTCACAAAGTCAGAGACCATGTTGTCCTGTCCACCCAGACCCCTTCTCGCATCTGGCAAGCTGCCAGGCACACAACCAGGTGCTTAACAAATACTTGAGTGGATAAGGCACTCTAGTTAGGGCCAATAGTCCACTTACGTCTCATCAAACAGGGGTTCTAGAGTCTTCCGCTTCACTGAAGTTTTCTTACGACTTGCCCACCTCCTTTCTGGCAACAAGTAGACTCGGACGTAGGGATCAGCTCCACTGGTAGTACATGGTGTCAGGTTCCTGATTTGGTTTCAAAGACATTAAGAGAAAGGTCCCTGGTTTTCAAACACTGAAAATACTCACTGGGGAGAAACCTCTACTAGACATTCAGCTTAAGAAGGGCTTGAAGAGGGCCAGCCTGTGGCTCACTCAGGAGTGTGTGGTGCTGATATCACCAAGGCCACGGGTTTAGATCCCTATATATGGATGGCCAGTTAGCTCACTGGTTGAGCGTGGTGCTGACAACACCAAGTCGAGGGTTAAGATCCCCTTGCAGGTCATCTTTTAAAAAAAAAAAGGGCTCAAAGATAAAAATGCTCCATAGTCTCGATGACCAAAATATCAGATGAATGGTTTTGAAAATATGCATTTTTGTAAAGCTTGAAGAGCAAGTACTTTCCATCTAAGGGAAGGTGGAGATTCCCACATGGGAAGAATGTACTAGCTACCAGCCATCCCAGACAGTTTGCAGCAGTTGTATCTGAGCAAAGCCCTTAGCTCTTGAGCCGATTGGCACCACTGAAGAATGCCCACTAAAGTGCCCCTCTCAGGACATCATCACTCACAGCATGGAGGCCTTCAAGTGTCATTTCTTCCCAGTGTGTCATTCTATCAGGCTACACACCCCTGTCTTTGCTCCAAGTGCCCCTACTCTGATTTATGGTCACCTGATGCTCCCAAAGGACCTTCCTGGCCCACAGAATTCCTTTACCTGCAGCCATTGACTAACACGCTGAGGCAGCGCCGCAGACACACATAGCGCACCGTGAGCTGAATCTCACCCAGCCACCGCTGCCTGAGATTCCCACCTCTGTAAAGAAAGGGCTTGTCACTTCTCTTATCATTGCAAGTGTTGGCTCTCTTCCCCCTCCCCCAAGACAGAGAAGCTTGCCCTACTTGGGGAACAAAGAGCCATGTTGGTTAAACAAAAGAATTCTCAGTAAGTTTCCTTTTAGTCAGAAGTCAGTTCCATTTAGCACTCACATATAATTATCCTACTCCACAGTAGGAAGAGCATGAACCCTGGAGTGGGATCTGCATTTATCAGGATTCCTCATGGGACCTTGGTAGTATTTATTCAACCTTTATGATAGTAAGTTCTATCTTGTAGGATAATTGTGAAGATTGAATTAGATAACATGCTAAATAAGCCCATAGTAAACACTTAATAAATGGCAGCCATTTATTACATAATTCCACATCCCAGTATAACTCTTTAGAATTCAGTAATGTTTCTGCTGGAAGAGACCTTAACCTAAGTCCAACATTTTACAGTTGGTATGTAGTGAGAGCCGTAACCAGACTATCTGGCTCTCTCCCTGGTCCTGCGTTCTTTCTACCACACCATGCTGCCTCTCATGAAGATATTTTGTGAAAAAAACTTCCACAGGCTTATCTCGCTCACATCTACTTTTCCATCCAGGGAGATATTTTTCATGCAGGTGATTTTAGAAAAGATTAAGCAGAGAGGTGCATACTCAATGTTGAGGCTGATTTCTGTCAGGTCAAAGCAGGAAGAGGCCAGGGAGTTGAGCGAGGACATGCTGGGAGCCAGCCTCTGGGGCGGCCATGCGAGTGGGGAGGAGGCAGGGCATTTCATGGGTCTGGGAGACTTGATGGGCCCTGGAGAGTGGGGGCCGGGGACAGTCAAGAAGATGGTGGCTGAACTCTTCTTCTCCCCCATGGGCTCACAGAACCCTTTGGCACTGTCCTTGCCTTTGGGCTCTGGGCCTGTCTCTTGGGGTGCAGGTGCAGTGGCAGCAGAGGCAGCACTGGTGGTTATGTTGCTCGTTGAAGCTTCCTGGGTGTCAGAAGCAGAGTCTGGGGGGCACAGAAAATCTGCAGGACCTTCTCCCTGGGCTGGGGCCTTGGGACCCCGCTTGGTGGCCACCTTCTTGATGAACAGAGGGCCTTTCTTTAGGGCTTCAGGTCCCGTGTATGGGCTCCCCAGCTCTCGTTCCTCCACGCGCAGGAACTGTAAGTAGATGACAGCGTGGTTTATGGACTGGGCCCACCACTTCCACAACCTCAGCCATGTGTTTCTCCTTCCCCTTTTCTCCCTCAGTTATCAATTATCAAGACCTTTCCTAGGGACTTCCATTTCCAGGAATAAATATGGTGGTCCAAATATTCTGAAAAACCTCGTTAGAAAAAGCCCCCTAAAATCAAACATCCCTTTAAATCCTTAGCCAAATTCCTAATAAAGTGAAGATGATTCTTTTTAAAAAACTGAAAAAAGTTAACCTTTCCTAGAATCATTTATCAACCTTGGAATTCAAAGAGTTAGGAAAAGATGCCTTGGGTCGATGTGAGGCTGGGAGTAAAGTAACTCATGAAAGTGGGATCTCTTTAGTGAAAAAGTAGTCTAGAATAAAAGTTCCACCCATCAGCAAAGACTGATGACGAGATGTTACCTATCGGAGCCTGTACTCTGGTTGGGGGATAAAGTCTTCCCTAAGAATATGGCATCTTATAGGCCTTTCCATATATGAATTGAGTTCATATTTACACTGTCTGTGTGGTCTTGAAATCCAAAGTTAAGAAATTAACATAAAAGATAGGCCCAAGTTTTTAATGCCCCTGAGATGCTTGGCCTCCTTGGGAAAGAACAACCTTAATCCAGGTATAAAGGAACACTGAACATACATTTGCAACCCAAGTTACAAAAATGTAGAAATGAGTCACATGAAAAAGCATCAAGAGACAAAACAAACATCAAAATTTAACTCCTAGGATCTTCAGATAATAGAGTTAACAGACGTACATTATAAGTATTTTCTAATGACTATAGATTGAATATAAACATAAGAAAATAAAATACTATGAAAAAAGATCATGTGGATTTGGAAAATATAAAATTAGAACTGAAAAACTGCCATTGAAATAAAAACCATGAACAGGTTAAACAGCAAACTAGGCATAGCCAAAGAAAAAAAAAAGTGTACTGGGAGATAGCTCTGAGGAAATTAGACTGTAGCACCATGAAATAAAGAGATGGGAAGTATGAAGGTGAAGTCAAGAGACATGAAGGACAGATGAGAAGGTCCAGCATAGAAGATCTAGAAGGGATTTAAAAAGAATGGGAGAAAGAGACGATGGCTGAAAATATTCCGAAATTGATGAAAAACATGAATCCATCTCCTGGCTTCTTCCAGACACAAAGCCAGGTGCTTAGTGCTGGGACAATCCACCTTGCTCTATAGCCAGAGCGCCACTCCCCACTCCCTCGGGGGACAGGAGAGATTTACCCGAAGCACCAGCCTCATGGAGATGAGGCTGTCCAGGCCTGAGTGGTCCAGCTGAAAGCGCTGCTCAAGAGTGAGGTCAGCATAGGGGAGGATCTGGCACAGGGGGAACTCCAGCACTCCCAGAGCACACTCCTGGTCATCATCAAGCACCTAGGCAGCGGACCAGTCATAAAAGAAGAAGAAATCCAAGCCCCACCCATACCACCACTACTGTCTGGGCCCCAGCCAAGTCTAAGTTCATTTCAGTAAGTATGTGCTATGCTTCTATTGGCATCTGGTCCTATTCTGGAAACTGCCTTCAGTCAGGGGAAAAGAGTGACTTGGGATAGAGGCAATTTTTGATTTGTATGAGACCAATCTGTCAAATGCCTAGGGCTTAGGGGCTCAGAGCTCCAAAGGACCGCAGCTCCACCACTTGTTGGGCATGAGATCTTGGACAAGTCATTGTTTTAGCTTCTCTTTACTCATGTGTAAAGAAGAAAACTCTCTTCCACCGCTCTTTTGTGAAGATTAAATGAAAAAAATTTTTTTTAAATACACTATTATCCTGGGTAGATTCCAATGCAAACCACTCTGAGTGCTATGTAACAACTATAAAGACCATTTTTTAGCGAGAGCCAAGGGACTTGAGGGTTTGTCCTCCCACAGACTCCTACACGATGACCTTGGGTGCCAACCTTAAGAGATGAGAACTTGTGGGGTCTCAGTATAATCTCCCACACACAAGGGGCTGACTTTACTGCCGGGAGAACCTGCTCAAGGTGTACTTCAAGTTCCCAACCCCTCCTGGCTTATCAAGCTCATAACTGTTCAGGAGCCCAGCTTCAAGCAAACCTTCACATGGAGCTGCTCGGCTGCCACACTGTGCACAAAGAAGGAGAACACCTGACTCCACACGGGGTCCTTGCTGTGGGGACAGGTCTAGGAACAGAAGAGGAAGAGATCATTGAAGGGTCAGGTTGGGCAGAGCTGGATACCAGCACCCTCTGCTCTCACTGCAGCCATCTGGCACCACTGGGTACCTCACCTGTGTCTGCCCAGGGATCAGACAGACCCACACACACTACAGCTACGGGGAGGCACTAGGGCAGGACAGCAAGACTCAAAGGCAAGGAGTGCTTTGCCAGGAAGTTTTATAGGGAGCTGAAAATCACGCTAGCATTAGAACTCACTTCAGGGAAGGGGGACTGGCAGGATTCCTGCTGCTGGACTGAGAAATTTCATGGTGTGGTGGAAAGGACACAGGTTTTAGAGGCATGCCCAGCTTAAACCCTAGTTTGGCTGCTTTCTAGCATGTGCCTTTGGGCAAGTCGCTTAACTACAATCCTTGGATTCTTGAACTAGAAAACTGTCTTGTGAGGTTATAGTGAGAACTAAATAACATCAGGTGCCTAAGTAGGCATTCAGCATAAGCTTAATTTCTTTCCTTTTGCCTCTCTCCCCAAGGAGGCTTGAGGCCCCACTTCCTTACCTCAGGACTACACACCAAACTGTCTTACCTTACTTGTGTGTGTCTTCTTGCCTACAGACAGCTTGACATAGGAAGAAGGGTCTCTGCTGACTTTATTCTGTAAGGGTGCAAATGTACCATGAAGGCAGCCGTGGCCACGGCCCCAGCCCCACCCCCACCCCCACAGAGCATCAGTGGGACCTGGGACCATCAGTGGGACCTGGGACCAGCCAATTGCTTCCCTTTGAAGGAAGGCTGCCCTGGTACTCCCAGGCCCGCTGGGCTGCCATTACTGTGCAAGCACCAGGACAGGCCTGACACCAGGGAGAGGTTCCAAGTTAAACGCCAGAGACAAGAGCTGGGCCTGGCTGGGCACAGTCTTTTGTTCCCTGGGGTCATGGAAATAGGCTGGAGTCAAGTTCTGGCTCCTCCTTACCTGTGTGACCCAGCCACTTAACCTTCTGGGTCCTGTTTGTAAAATGGCAACAAAAACTACTGACACACAATCCTCACAGGACTCAGGGATAATCAATGTGAAGGACCAGTTGCCAATCCCAGTGCCTGGCACACAGTAGGACAGCACCTGTTGTTATCCCCAAGCTGCATGTGCACAGAACGTGGCCCAGAAGACACAGGGCTGGGGGAAAGAAGAGCCACTATTTAAACCTCAAATTTTCAGCCACATACACACTTACCTTGGCAAACCTGGAGAGTTTTTTGGCTCGATATTCACCATTCAGGTAGTCAAAAGGGTTTCTCTGCAGCCCAGAGAGAATGGGATTAAAGCAACACATGGACTTTTGAAAGTGATGGGCACAGGGCAAGGTGTATGTGACACTCTGGACATGTCACCACTCACCGGCAGGTTGCAGGCACTCTCCAAGAAGACCACAAGTATGGCAGTGGAGAGTCCACCATAGTCCTGCAAACAGACACAAACACTCAGTTGGTGTCCCCAGAAGCAGGACACGGACTGGTTTGGGAAAAGCTTACTTGTGGCAGAGGGAAGCCAGCCAACCCTTACACTCCAGACTAGCTGTAAGATTTCTCTCAACAGTTTTTTGTTGAGGCTAAGAATACAACTGCAGCATGACACATTTAAGTTAGAGGGTGGATTTCCCCTATGAACTGGGCTGGCAGGCACTGACACAGAGCTCTAAGGACCCCATCTTCCCTGAAGGTAACTGAGATGCTCGGAGGCTGTTTGCTGAGAGAGATGAGGAGCTGCCCTGTGTAGAAGACAAGGGGCTAAGTGACATGTTCTGCAGGTGAGCAAGAACTGGGGAGCTTCATCTCCCTCCTTCCTCCTTACTATTTTTCTGCTATGGAGCCCTTGACACCCTGGGCTCACCTCGGTCACAGCTTCCTGGTCAGTGAGCAGTGAAAGCCACTCCAGCCGCAGGTGCAGCCGCCCGCTGGTTGTGTCATTCAGGACGAACCACTGTGGGGCAGGGGTGGGAGAGGAAAGCTCAGGGAAAGGGCCCTCTTTGGGCAGCTCACTCCTGACACCTGGTTGGGCTCTAATAGGCACTCCAGGGAAAAGGTACCCCAGTCCAGACAGGGCATGCTCTGGGCTCAGAGGGGCTGGGAGATGTGGTTATAGGGAGGCAGAAGTGCTACACTTTGGGAAGGAAAAACCCAGGCCCAGCCTGCCCTCCCTGTAATGGGACTGTGCCCTGTTGGGAGTGTTTAATCTGTGGGTACTTCCCAGGGAAGCTTCTTCCAACCTGGGCCCTGGGGGGTTCCCTAGAGGCATCTGGGCCTCACCCAGCTGTAGCCCCTGAGGACAGGCATGTGCAGCCCAGCACACAGGGGCCCATTTCACAGTACTAGCTGGGCTGAAGCAGCCTGTTAGAGCTGTCCACAGGAAGAGGGCTACACTCTACCTCATCCACCACTCTGTTCGTCATGACATCCCCGAGGCAGATCTGCAGGCTGGAATACACAGGCAGAGGGGTCAGCTCAGCTCAGCCCAGCTCAGTGGAGGCAAGCAGCAGAGGGTGTGGAGGCCCACCCTGGGATCTATTTTCAAATATCTGAGTGGGGCCATTAAGACAGAGGATCTTATTCCTCTCACAGAATCAATGGGAGACCAATTTCACCTTAAGTGAAGGAAGGACTAGCTAGTTATCAGGGATGCTCCCATTATACATGCTGCCTAGGGAGGCAGGTGGCTCCCATCCCCAGAAGGGACAAGCAGAGGCTGCTGTACACATCACCTCTGGATTTCTCAACGACAGTGCTACTGGCATTTTGAGTGGGATGACTCTCATTGTGCAAAACTGCACATGCACTGCAGGAATTTAGCTTCCTGGTCCTGTGCCCTCTAAATGCCAGAGGCACCACCTCCCAAAATTTTAACCCAAAATGCCCCTCCATTCCAAAACTTCCCCAGGTGCCCGGCAAGGGATAAGTATAGTTGGTACGTGTGTGTGAGAGGAGATAACACCCACATCACAGCACACCCGTAATCCACCCTGAACCAAGCCCAACCAGAAGGTCCTGACAGCCAGAGGGAAAAACGTAATTCTGTGTAACTGTTAGAAATGTGCTGGAGCTCAAAACACACCTGGAATCAGCTACACAAAGCATGAGCCGTAAGCCAAACTTGTAATTTGCAACATTACAAAAACTGCAGCTTTTTCCATGAAGGTGAAAAATAAAGATTGATAAACATCTGATGGCGAGCTGTTTCTTTGGCTGTCAGATGGCGCCTCTCCTGATTTGTTTCTATTTTTTAAAATGACATACTCATGGAAACAAGCTAAACAACACAGGAGTATGAAGATTTGGGTAAAACACCCTTCTCTGCCTCCTAATCAGAAATACACAGTGTTAATAGTCTGCTATGTAGCTCCCATTCCTTGCTCTGCCCACACGAACCCATACAAAATATTCAAGGGTCCTCTCCTGGAAAGATCCAACTACACAGGTTACTCCCAACTGCTCACCCCCACTTATTGATATATTATGGATGTTCTCCGGGTCAATACACATAGATTCTACTTGTTTTTAAAAACTGCAGAATATTTGTAGTTTGGCAATGGTAATTTTATTCAAACATTCTGCCAATATCCTGAGGCTGGACGTTCATATTTCTGAGTTTTTTTATTTTGCTACCAGATACTTCTCCAATAAACACTTCAGGTACTAATGCTTTTATTTTATAGGAGATTCCTGGAAGTGGGACTGTTAGACCAAAAGACATATAAATTTGAGGTTTTGTTAGCTAGCCCCACCCTGGCCGTTTCAGTCCTCCTATAGCCCTGAGGGTCTGGGTTCTACCCCAGCGAGAGTGGCCAGGGTTCCTTGGGACTAGGCATCTGGCCATCCATGCCAGCCTTGCCTATTGCTCCAAATAGGGACTCTGGGTACATTATCAGGAGGGCAGAAAGCAGAGCCCATGGTGCATAAACCTTTGGGTCCTCTCTGTATCCCCCCAAGGACTAGGGCAGGGCTGGGCATTCAGGAGACATCTGGGAAGGTTTGTGGAAGAAATGTGGAACGGCAGGGTGGGTTGCCTGGCACAGCCATCATGTCAGAATGACTAGAAAGGGTTGCAGGTCATTGGCTGGTGGGAGCAAGGTTCCTGTGCACCAAGACCCAGCCCAGTGCCCTCAGGGAGGGAAGGCTTCCCCCAGGCCCAGCTCAGCCCTCCTCACCTGCCTAGGAAGTCATCCCTGTCAGGATCCTCATCATACAGGTCCACTTCCAGGTCCTGCCCAGGGACTTCATACACCATGAACTGGAAGGAAAGAGGTGTCTTAACCTGCAGGCTACAATAACCAAGGAATCCAACCTTATGTATGACCCAAGGAGAGCTAAGTCCCGGCTGGGAGCCCGGGCAGGTTCCCGGTCTTCTTGGTGCCCCAAGGACCCTACCTGTAAGAAGGGAGTGGTGCCCCTCCCGTGCAGGGCAGTCGGGGGATTAGAGACAACATGTGCAAGCCCATGGCAGAGCGGGTGCTCAGAGACAGTGGCTGCTGTTTGTCCTACATGAGGCTTGCAGCTTCCAGAGCAATTGCCCAGCACACTGCCATGGCCCCCATGAGTCTGAACAACAGGAGACTAAGCTTCCTTTTATCTCCCATGTTTCCACTGCCTCACCCCAAATGTAACAGGGCATGCCAACAGTGTGCTGGGAGGGGAGGGTGGAAGGGGTCACCTAGGAGGTGGCCCCTGGAACTTGTAATCTGAAGGCCTTCGAGGCCTTAATGGGCTGTGGGTCCCACCCTTCAAGTAGTAGGGATTGTGGCTGAACTTAAGGATGAACTTTGGGCTCCTGGGGTTTGGCTCTGGCAGAGGAGAGACTAAGAGGGGTGGAGCAGAACAGCCTCTGAGGTTTTCTCTTATTTTGATCTGAAAACTTCCAACAAAGCTGACTTTGGTGGGGAAAGGAGGTAGGAATTTGCCTACAGCTTGGCCCTCCAGTGGAGCCAGAGTAGCCCACCTCCGGAAGCCTGGTGGATGTGGGAAGTAGGAATTACATAGACCTGCCTGCCGTCTCCAAGGCCACTCCCTTGGCCCAGTGTTGCCCTGTGGATATGTGAAAGCCTCGAGAAAGGCCCTCCCTGTCTATGCCCAGCATGACCCAAAGTGGAGCCTGGGGGACATCAAGTGCAACTGAGGAGACCCTCACCTCAAACACCTCATTCCAGGTGGGGTTCAGGTTCCTGTAGATAGTCCTGCTCCGGAAATGCTGCAGGCCGATGCTCACCTTGGCATAGGGGTCTGACTTGCCTCGCAACCCCAGGAAGTTGTCCTTCTGGGCCAGCTTCTCTGCTTCCAGCAAGTGGACTCTGATCACACCCTGGAAAATGCCCAAGCCTAGGGTTCACGCCTGCTTCCTGGGCTGTGCCAGCTCCCAAGGCCTAGAATATCAGAGCCATCAGAGATCACTGCCACCACCATCTGGTTTCCTCCATGGTCTGGACAGAGAGATGGGAGCCAGAGAGGGCAGTGACCTGGCCAAGGCCACACAGCAAGTGATGGCAGGGCCCTGGATTCTCTGTACCGCATCAGGATGCCATGCCCACGTCCCTGGCTTTCCCACACTCCCTGCCTCCAAACTGCGACATGAATGGCTTCTTTACTGCAGCTACTTGCCCCTCCAGTGTGAACAGCCATGCCATCCAAGGAGGATTCCTTAATTTCTCTGTGTAACCTATATGTAGGCTGAGTCCTGGCATCACTTCTTCCAGATACCGAGGTGTGCACACCCTGTGGGCCCTGCCTGCAGCTGGCAGTAGGTCCCTGTACTCATAAAGGCCCAGCACTGAGTCTCACCCCACCACACCCTGGGTTATACCATAGTACAGACCCCTTTTCCCACATTCACGCTGATGGTTGTTCAAAAAATAAATGAAAACATAACTCTGTTAATAAAAAACAGAGCACAGGAATTAGGAAAGCATAGTTCATGCCTCCTTTCTAGAATTATTTTTTAATATCAGTAAATACATATACATTTACCCTTTGACCCAGCAATCCTGCTTCTAGTAATTTATCTGAAAAGCATACTGGCAAAAACACAGAACACATGCGCACAGGCTATTCATTACACTAGCACACCACCCACAAGCTGTATGACCTCGGCAAGTCGCTGACATCTCTGGACCTCAGTTTCCTCATCTCTTATACTACTATTTGTAATAGCAAAAGACCAGACACAACTTAACTGTCCATCAATAGGGAACTGGTTGAATAACCTTCAGAACATTCACATAGTGGAGTACTTTGCAGCTGTGAAAAATAATGAGGAAGTTCCTATTGACACTGTCACAGCATGGCCTCCATGATATATTTAGTGACAAAAAGAAGATGGGGAAAACTGTGTATGCCACTGTCCACCAAAAAGAAAGGGGGATTATGAATATAAACAAATAGGTACACATATGACCACATATATGTATCTGCTCATATTAAAAATAATTTAAAATAATGGAAGCTGGTCGGTTAGCTCAGTTGGTTAGAGTGTGGTGCTGATAACACCAAGGTCCAGGGTTCAATCCCTGTACTGGCCAACAAAAAAAGAAAAAGAACAGAAGGATAAACCATTTCTTATAGGGGAATGGTGGGGATTGGGTGGAGTGAACAAGGGATAGAAGCCTTAAAATATAATTTTTTATATTGGGCTTTGGAAACTACAACTATTTTACACAATTGTAAAAGAAGTTTAGGTAAAAGTTAAATAGAGAATAGAACGAAACAGATCAATGTAAATATTCATGGCCTGTTTTTGTCACAAACATACAGAGAGGAACTATTCCAAGTGAGTTTAAAATGTCATAATCTGCTACACCAGCGCCCCGGGGCCCACCCAACAGCCCAAGGCATGGAAAAGGGGACCGAACCTCCCTCCCACAAACAGGCACCTCGCCAGCACCTCAGGTCCTGCCCAGGGACCTGGGAAATCGAGAAGGGGACCGGACCTCCTTTCGACAACCAGGCACACTGTGCTAGCACCTTGGGACCTGTGCTGGGACCTGGGGCATGGAGAAGGGGACCAGACCCACCTCCCACAACCAGGCACACCACACCAGTGCCTCAGGGCCTGTCCTGGGACCCAGGGCATGGAGAAGGGGACCAAAACGCCCTCCTGCAACCAGGCACACTGCACCAGCACCTTGGGACCTGTGCTGGGACTTGGGATATGGAGAAGGGAACTGGACCCCCCCCCTCCCACAACCAGGCACACTGCACCAGTGCATCGGGGCCTGTCCTGGGACCCAGGGCATGGAGAAGGGGACCAGAACCCCCTCCCCTCCCACAACCAGGCACCCCATGCTAGCACTTCGAGGCTTTCCCTGGTACTCGAGGCACGGAGAAGAGGACTGGACTGCCCTCCCACAACCAGGCACCCCATGCCAGTGCCTCAGGGCCTGCCTGGGGATCCAGGACATGGAGAAGGGGACTGGACCCCCCCTCCCACAATCAGGCACACTGTGCCAGCACCTCGGGACCCACTCGGGGACCCAGGGCATGGAACCAGGGATTGTACACTCTCTACAACCAGGCACACTGCCAGCACCATGGAGCAGGCCAAAAACATCTCCTCCATGTGGGTGGCCCACCACAGCCACCATGATAACCATGGCTGCCACGAAGGCAACTATAGGCCACAACCACCACGCAGATGGTCCTCCAGCCACTGGAGTGAGTTGACACAAGAAGAGTCATCAGCAGAGATAAAGACAGGAGGAGGATGTCTGTCTCCACAGAGCCCATTTCTTAGTGACAGAAGAGACAGCTGCTCTATGATAATAATATTGGGGGACCTGAACACACCTCTCAGCATTGGACAGATCATTTGGGCATCAAATCAACAGAGTAACCATTATGCTTTCAGAGAGAGAGAGAAGAAATCTAGGCTGATTAGAGGGGGGAGGGGGGAGTAAGAGGGGTATGGGGAAGGATTGGACAAGGGGCATAAATAATAATTACAATTTGTAACAATATATATGCTAGTAATATTGATTTGATCATTATATCTCAATGGCGAACCCCCAAAATTTGTATAATCAATTTTGATTCAATAAAAATCAAATAAATAAATAAAAATAAAACGTCATAATTTGAAAGGACATCCAAAGAGGTAATATATCCTAAGGACCAAACGTTTTTAGTAATGATGACATGGGTGGTGGTGTTTATATTGTTCTGAGACCATCACACATGCAGTGTGGGATAAAGCCAATGTGCCACTGCGTGAAGGCTGGGAGGACTATGTGCTGCCTTCCAGCTGGCCCGTGTCCTGCAGGGCCTTCCCTCTGTGGGTGGCGCAGGCCTGAGCAGGAACGTGCATCAGGCTGAGTGCAAGAAGACGCTGCCTGACACCTGCCTCTGATGGGAAAATGGGTGCTTTCCCTTCTCGTGAGGCCCTGATTCAGCCCCAAGGGCTCAGGCCCACAGCCAGGGTGCCCATCTGTAGGGAGGTCACATGGCTGTTCCTTAGGGACCTCCTGAGCTGGGCTCAGGGTGGGGGGGGACAATGGGGCTCAATGCCCCAGGAAGTCCCATATCCTGACTCAACTGGGAATTCTCCTTCCCAGCAGACCCAAAGATTCTTCCCACCACCGAACTGATGGGAGCCTCCCATCACTCCTGAACAGAGGATGGGAGGCGCCTGAAGTTTCATGGGGGATGACCGCCCACAGTCTCCATCCGAAGCCACACTGCAGGGGGACCAGGAGCCTGAGAAGGAACACTGCCCTGGGCTCTGCCCCTCCCTGGACGGGGAGAAGTCACTGAGCAAGTCATTCAACCTCCCCAAACCTCAGTCTCTGCCCCATAAAGTGGAGATGCCGTGTCCTCATGGGGTGGAAGTAAGGATTTCCATCTGAGAATGCATTTGAGGTGTCAGGACACCTCCCCGACCAGCCTGTCTGTCCCTCAACACTGGGCCCAGTGCTCTGTACTGGCTACTCACGCAAGGCAGGGGGAAGCGCAGGTTGGTCACATCCAGCCCCTTCTTCACAGGCACAGTCACACGGTTGGGCAGCACCAGGTGGGCAGCGATGAGGTCCTCCAGCAGGCTGTCCGACACCTCGCTGGGACACCAGGCATGTCCAGCTGTGGAGGGGTGGCACTACCTCCCCCATGCCACCTGACCCTCCATCCATCAGGAGCCCTGCTTGGCAGGGTAGGCCCCGCCAGGAGAATAGCCCTGACCCCATTCTGCCTGGAGGGGGTGAGGGGTGCGTGTGCATTGTGGCAGCCCTCCACATTCTATCCCAATAGCAGCCATCCCACCTACATGCCCCCGTCCCCATGCGCCCCTCCTGCCTTGTTCTGCTGAGGCAGCACAGCGTGATTCAGTGTTAGAATCTCAGCTCCACACCCCTTGAGCTATGTGACCCTGGCAAGTCGCTAGCCTCTCTGGACCTCAGTTTTCTCATCTCTAACCTGGGGATAACAATGCCTACCTCCTAGGGTTGTTTTGAGGGTGAGGGGACATGTGTGAGGTGCTGAGAACAGTGCCTTGTCCACAGTAAGTGCTAGGTAAGCGTCAGCTAGCAGGGCCTGTCAGCATGGCGGACATTCTCCCCATAACTGCCTGGCTCCACCTCCCAGTACAGGCAGACGGGGAGGGTGCCTGGAACAGGACTGGCACACACTAAGTGCTCAATAAATATTTTTTGAATGAAAGAATGCATGGTTGGATTCCCTTCATCCAGGGCAGATGTCACCAGTAAGAGGTGAGTGGCCCTCCCTGTGGCCTGTGGCAGCTGCCCAGCTGGCCCTCCATCCTGGGGAGGCACATCCCACGGGCTGCAGCCCTTCACTGCTCCTCTCACGGCGCCTGGGCTCTGAGAACAGCCTTCACCGGCCCCAGGGAGGTGGGATCTCCCAGACCAGCTCCTCATCGCTGGCCTCTGCTGTTTGCCACCACGGCTGGAGGAGGCCACAGAGGCTTCTCACCACACACTTGGGGTAGGGAGGGGGCAGAATAAGGGAGAAAGGAGAACACGTCTGTGCCCACACACTGTGCTGCCACGACACATGCCTGAGCATTCTCCCAGGGACCCCAAAACACAGGAACCAGGCTCCTCTTTTATTGAGGAGGTGCCCAGCGAGGTGAAGTAACTTGTCCCGTCACTCAGTTGCTAAGTGACACAGCCAGGAGCTGGCCGGGTCTGGGTCCACAGCCGGTGCTGCTCTCACTAGCCACGTGGCCTCCTCTAGGCCCCCATCTCATCTACTCTGAGCCACTCTCCTGCACCAGGACAGGGACCTGGATGTCCCTCAGCACACCATTCAGCAAAGCACTTCTCACCCAATCGTGTGTGTCTCTGTGTGTGTGTCCGTGTGTGTCCAGGTCCGTGTCCGTGTGTGTGTGTTTTCTGGGCACAGGGCCTGCCCATGGAGGCCACGTGGCACAGTTAGCCTCACAGCCCCACTCTACACACAATAACGCTCTTCCCTCCAGCAGGGGAGGCTCGGTGCCCGCGCCAGTTCCCAGGCGGAGAGAGCCAGGAGGGAGGCTCTCCCAGGCACTTACTTGATCCCGGGCGCATCCAGCAGGTTGGTCAGGCCAGTCCAGTTGATCTGCAGGTGCTGCAGGGACAGAGAGAGGCTGTTAGGCTGGAAGAAGCTGGGAGATCAGGGCCAACAACCCCCTGCCAAGCACCTCACACCCACTTGGGAGGAGAACCCAGCCCGGTGGGGGACGCTCTCAGCAGGGGTGTCAGGCAAGCAAGGTCACCTTCTAGCCCTGTCAGGCCTCTAGGGGTACTGAGGGCCCAGGCCTTAGCTCGGGACGGGGAGGGGCTGTTGGGCCTGCTGTGTCCCAGCCAGGACCTCCACAGGAGTGGGCCAGTCCCAGTGGCTACAGGATGGCCTGGACTGGGAGAGCTCTGAGCACGCATCTCAGCTCCACTGCAGACGACCTGTGAGACCTTCTCTGAGCTTAGTTTCCTCAGTGTGGGGAGAGCAGAGTCTAGCTCCTCAGGCTGCCTTGAGGATTAAATAAAATAAGGTCTAGCTGGGCCTGGACAATGTCCATTCCTGGCTCAGTCCCAAAGTCTGGGGCCCACAGGATGAGTGCTTACTCCTAGGGAGCAGCAGAACTGCTGCTAGTCCCTGGACTCACCGGCTTTTGAAGGAAGAACATGGTCACAGCTCCCACGAAGGGCTTGTCCACGAGGAGGGGCTCCAAGATGATTCGCAGGGTGCCCTGCAACTGGATGGGCATAGAGGGCCCATGAGGGACCCATGCCTCCTTTTTTCCTATACCTGCTGGGCTCAGCTGAGGCCTCTTGCTGCCTTATTTCATACCCATGCCACCCCCAAATGTCAGGACCTCCCCCGCCCCTGCAGGCCACCTGCTGTCACAACTGGAAACACATTCAGGGTATAGAGGCCTGGACACAGCTGCCACCCCTTTGCCAGTTACCAAGGGGCCACAGGCTGGCCACCACTGCCTTCCACTGGTATGGCAGCCTGAGGGGCCGACAGCCCTGCCCAATTTCAGGCTGGTCCAGCCCGCAGGACCCAGGAGTGATTTCCAGCCCCAACTCAGCTCCTCTATGCCTGGAGTGAGATATTTCCACCTCCTGGGTCCACCTCAGTTTCTAAGCAATTGCTCTCCATTGCTCCATAAACATAACCTCTCACTTTGCAATCAAAGGCAGACTATGGGGCCCTGGGGCAGAGCAGCGGGTTGGGGAAGCCCAGCCACTGGTTCCTGGCCATGTGACCTCAGGGTCATCACCGCCTCCTACAGCCTGCTACAGCATGAGCCAGCTTCCCCTTCCCTGACCCCCACTCCAGGGCTGGAACAGAGGCAATCCCACCGGGCTCCACCCACCTGGATCCCGTTCACACCGGCCTGTATCTTCTGCAGCTCCACACTGATCTCGCAGTCCCCAATGTAGCTGAAATGGGGAGGGAGAAGGAGAGTGGAGAGGAGAGGCAGGTCCAAGTGATCAGAGAGATCAGGAAACTAGCCCAGTGTTGCACAGCCTGAACCCAGGCAGCCAGCCACCAAGCCCGAGCTCTGCACCCCTCGGCACGTGGCCTCCCTAACAGCCTTGGCCTTTCTCAGCTCTGCCCAGATCCTGACCCAGGCCCACACTCTGAGAGGCAGCCACCTGGGCCCCTGAACCCAGGTATCTCCCTACCTTTGGCCATGAGGGCAGTGACTCTGGACACCACCCTCCCCGCAGTACCCCGAATATGAAAAGTGGGGGCTCTTGGTAACTACATTTCCCACCTCCCCACCACCGCTGTGCCCCGGCCCTGTCTCTGCCCAGGTCTCTTCCACGAGGACAAAGCAGCAGCATCTGCTGCTTACATCCAGCCACTGTCCCAGGTTGTTGCTAGGGGTGGCAGAGGTGGGCAAAGGTTAACAAGGCCTCAGGTTGTAAGGACAGGGAACCCAGAATGGGTGGCCCTGAGGGTAAAGATCAGGAGACCCTGTTAAAAGACTAAAGATAATGGCTAAGGGGAGGGAGATGGCAGCCATCAAACATCAGCAGGACACAGGTAGAGGAGCCTGATGTCACCAGTGCCCCTTGAAAGGGTAGGAGCAGACAGTACGGGGGAGATGGCGACCCCAGGGGGTGCCTGGGAGGCTGAAAGGGCCACATGAACTTGATGTACCCGAAGTCTTCATATAAAGATCTTGTGGCAGAACCTCAGGGGCCAGGAGTGCCTGATAGTCCTTCATTATCCCAACACACTTGAGACCAACTCCCAAATGGGGATGAGTGGTCTCAGAACTGGCTCCTGTCTTCCCAGTGTGCTCTCAGTGCCAGCCTCTGGGCTAAGGACAGGAAATATGAGACATTGGAAAGAAACAGCAACACTCTGGAATCTTAGAAGTTGATCCTTTGTCTCCTAAAGCACAATTCAAATCTCACCACCTCCAGGAAGATTTCCTGGATTGAATCTCTCTTCTTCCTGACTCAAGCCCATTACGAACTTCATTTGAAAGAGGTGCCTTTGCCCAATGCCCTGAGCTAGTCAGGCACATGTCTTTGCATCTTCTTGTTTTCCTGAGATGTCAGAGCCCAGTTCTCCAGCTGGCCACTCACAGCCTGGGCTTGGAGCTCCCTGGGCCTCACCACAGGTCCCCACATCTTCTTCTCACACTTGCTCCCTCTATCCATCCTCTCTGGAGCAGATGGTCTGACCCTCCAGGTGACCTGGCCCCAGCTTCCAAGAAAGCTCAGCTGTGTGGGCCTTGGTACCTAGAGCATGCCATGAGATGGGAGAAGTCATGCCCAGACCTAGGGACCAGCCATTCCTCCATCCATTTTCCTAACATGCCTCCACCTTCTCAAGCAAGGACCTCGGGCCCCTGCCCAGGAGGGGGGCAAGGGTCCTGTGAGAAGTTTCATGCTCCAAATCAGAGTGTATATATGCCACTCCAATTCCAAATCAGCTGTTCCCACAGAGTGTCCCCTGAACACCCTGAAGCCCACACCTGGCCCCACAGGAAAGAGGACTCACCATATCTGCAGGTCCAGGGTCACCTGTCTTCGGTTGCACTTGTTAGTGTGTGCCTTGACACCGTTGACTCTGGGGCACTGGAAGAGATGCCACAAGGGCTAGGTCAGCAAGGCTCTTGCAGAAGGGACAGCTGCCAGCCCCTCACCCAGCACTGGGCTTTGTCAACAACAACAAACATGACCACTGCACTCCCAGGATGAGGCGCAAATGCAGGGATCCACCCTGCAGCCCCTGAGGCTTCTCTCCCTCCTTTCTCTCCCTTCCTGCCACAGGTATTTCCTGAGCTCTGTGCCAGGCACCAGACTGGGGAGAAAGCTGAGAGCAAGGTGGACTCAGCCTGCCCTAGTGGGCTCACAGCCCAACAGAAGAGACAAATGAGGCGGGCAAGGGGGTCTGGCCACAACGAGGAGTGGCCCATGCTGTCACATGGGGATCTCGGGAGGAACACCTCCCAACCGAGCCAGAGGTGGGAGGAGGTTAGTGAAGGCTTCCTGGAGGAAGAAGCCCTTAAGCTGAGTCTGGAGGTAGGTAGCAGCAGAGCCAGTGCTCACCCCTCCCCTCTGCGGCTGGGGCTCCGGGCAGGCAGCCTTCCCCAGGCCCTGTCTCAGCAGATGAGGGTCTCGGGGCCGGTCAAGGGAGGGAGGAAGGTAGGCTCCCTAGCTGAGGATCTGACCCTCGGAATTAAAGTGCCCCCTCCGGGACCCTGTGATCTGCTACTGTCAGCTCCCCCTTTGCCCAGGATCTTTCCTCCTCCTGTAAGGTATTGTTGCAGGGTCTGTTTATCATTTATCAAGAACAAAAAATAAATTTCATTTGAATTCAAGTTAATGATATGCATGCTGACGTGGTTGGGGTGAACTACACTGTCTATTTAGTTTGAAATGCATTTAAAAAAATGAATAGAGACAGATGCATAAATAT
The DNA here is from genome assembly GCF_027409185.1 of Cynocephalus volans. Lineage (NCBI taxonomy): Eukaryota > Metazoa > Chordata > Mammalia > Dermoptera > Cynocephalidae > Cynocephalus > Cynocephalus volans. The sequence goes on from NC_084470.1 coordinate 20,770,699, forward strand.
GTAATAAATCAAATATAGCAAAAGGTTAACCCTGTACAATCCAGATGGCGGGTATGCGATATTCACTGAATTATTTCAACTCTTTTGTATGTTTAAAACTTGTCATAATAAAATGTTGGACCAAAATACTCAATCAATCCCAGTGGAGGAATGATTCCATTATCTTTCTACTCTCGCCATCGAAAGTGACATTTACAAATGCAATGTCACATGAAGAGGTTCTCAGAGTATGAAGCCAAAAATGCAGGAAAAAAGTATTATAGGAACATGTTTAATTAAAAACAACATGTAGTTTTCCCAGAGTTTGTGACATGTCAGCTTTTTAAAATGTATAACTTGCTAGGATTTTTCTCATTCTTTTTCATATTTACTTAATATTCATTTTTGTCCTCATTTTGAAGTCTTAATTTTATATTCTTTTTCTTTAAGAGGGTCCCCCCAATTGTAGAAGCTTCAGATCACACAGCCCCTGGCTTAGTGGAAGCCTGGGCTGGAGGCAGCACGGTGACTAACATCCCACAGCCTGGGGCTCACAGGTGGTCCCGGTACCTGCACAAGCTCAGCCAGCCCCAAAACCCTAATCTGCTGAGACAGGGCCTGGGGAAGGCTGCCTGCCCGGAGCCCCAACCTCAGAGAGGAGGGGTGAGCACTGGCTCTGCGCCAGGCAGGGCAGCCCTGGCCGAGGGCTCACAGTTAGGTGAGGGGTGCCAGGTTAGAGTCTGGCCTTAACTGGCCCTCTCAGCCCCGTGCCCTCTGCCAGGCACTACTCACACAGCCACACAGAGCAGCCCTGCAGCCAGGCCTGTTCATGCTTTGCCATCAACTTTTAGAAGTAGGTCCCTTCCTTTTATACATATACACAGGTTAAGTCACTGGACCACAGCACAGAGTGGAGCTGACCATAGACTTGGCAATCGGAGGGAGCTGGAAACACTTACGGGTGTGAAGGAAGGGGGTGCGGTCAGTGCTCTGGGTCCTGGCCAAGCCCAGGAAGGTCACAGGAGAAGTTCTCTGTGACGCCACTATGGAAAGGAGGGAAGATGTGGGGAATGGGAGAGCAGAGGGCAGGTGGTGGAGGGGGGACAGGCCAGGACATGAAGAGCTTTGAATGCCAGGATCAGGAGTCTGGTATTTTTCCTATAGGGCTGAGACATCTGGTCAGCCTGCAGATTCCCCCTCCAGGTTCTCCTGGCATAGCAAAAATCATTCCTTAGGATCGCTGGCCAGCAGCAGCACATCCCATAGACAGCATCACTGGAGCAGTGGCCCAGCTGGGCAGGCTCTGCTACGAACCACACTCTGCAGGCTTCCTGGCTCTTAGCTGCTGAATTCTTCAAAAGCCAAGTCAGACATCACCTCCTCCTGGGAAGTGTTTCCTGACTACCTCAGCCCCGCCACCCCTCCGCCTCTGAACTCATGCATTCCTCTACAATCGCGCATCCACGCACTGCCGTGCTGTCATCCACCAGTTTGTGTGTCTGCCTCCTGAGGGCAGGGCTGCTGCCACATCTGACTCAGTCTACAGTGCCGAGCGCACAGCACCTGCTTAATAAGTCACATGTGGATGAAACAAGGAATGAACACATGGACCAACAGATTCTGGGACAGGCCAGTCCTGGCAGAGTGTGAGTGGCATAAACTGAACCCCCAGGGCTCAGGCTCTACCACCCACCCAGGGGGCTGGCCGGGCAGGGCTGGTGGGCACTGTCAGCAGACCGGCCTGCACTCTGACACCTGCTTGTCACAGAGCTGACTGGGTGCCAGCACCTCTCATTTACTCGGGGATGGACATCACAGCAGTTCTCTGCCTGGGGGATGCGTTCTGGATGATCAAGATAAAACACAGCAATGGGGCACTTTGGGGCAGGAGGAGCGGGGCACAGAGGGTGAAACAGGAAGCTGTCTGGAACAGGGACCATGACATTAGGTACACTAAACACAAACTTCTTTGGCCATGGTACATTTTACCCTGGGACACCTACTGATCTCCACAGAACTAGCATGGGCTTGTAACAGTGATTGCCAGAATCAATCAATTAGCAGAGGATTAGAAACTTCTTTGTGGCACTGACCATCTCAAACAATGAAGATGTGTTACCCCAGCTGACACCTGAAGTTAGCGACTACGACTTGTCCATCTTTGTATCTGTCTGGCTACCACGATGGCATGTTTCCAAATTTTGCTTAAGAAAAGTGGAGCTATTTCCCACCTCTCCTTTCTGCTCCCTCTGAGCCAGGCATTCTTGGAACCTGGAGAGATGGTGGTGCTGGGACTAGGGGTGAGGGGGTTTTTGAGGCTGACAGGCTGGGAAATGCAGGTGGGGGGCCATGCCCCCTTTGAGGTTCAGTGGGATCTTTGTAGTCAGGTGACTGACCTGGGTGAGGGGGAGGTGGCAGGAGAGGGAACAGAGAAAAGACTGCACAGCAAGTCCAGCTGACCTTCCCAGGCAGTACCAACCTTCTGTCCAAAGTAGAGCTTGGTGAAGGTGAAGGTTCTCAGGCGAATGCTCTTCTCTCGGATCTTGGGCTCAAGTTTCTCTCGGAACTTGTTTTCCATGATCATGCTTATGTAGGGCCAGATCTGAGAGATGATCTGTGGAGACGGACATGGGGAGAGGCCCTTGGTGGTCAGATCTGTGCCTTCACTGCAGACCCACAGCTGTCCAGGAAAAGGTCTTGATTCCCTGCCAGCTGGTCCCAGGATGGGGGTCCCACAGCACCCATCTGCCTGCCTGCCCACCCATCTACCCACCTATCCATCTGTCCATCAAACATGTTAACTATCAGCTGTCCCCACTCTCGTGAAGGCAGCGGGATCCCAAGATTTGGTGCCATTTTGCAGAGCACCATGAAATACTCATTCACTAAATTTAATACTATAAAGCCCTTTAATCCTGTGCTAAAACATAATCTCATTCTACATTGTGGTCTAAACAAAAAGTAGCAGATGCTAGAGGTTTCAGAAAAAAATTAGAGGAGAAAGTTAAATGTTTCCTGTGGATTTAATTTTCGAGCAAACAGAAAAAGCAGCCCTTGGCTGATGTCTGCAGCAGAATGACTCAGGGCCCCAGCGCAGGACCTAGGGATGGGGGCTGGCAGAGAAGGCAGGTGATGGTGGTGATCAGAGCGGGCTATGAGGGAGGGCGGGTTGGCAGATCTGTGCCTCTTCCTTCCTGTGGGCTCAGGCCTCAGTTTAAAGATGCACCTCCTTCCTCCACACACTAGTTCAAAACCCATCACTGGAGGAGCCTGAAGGCTGTGATTTCAGGGCTCATTGTCACCATCTCTCTCAGAGGCCTCTCCAAACCTCAGGTTCTACTTTCTAGGGGCCAGTCCCATTTTCCTGTCTCAATGATTTGTCATTCCCCTAGTGCCTCTTGAGTAGAAGCTCGTTAGCACATGCTGGGTGCCCTAGTATGTGGTTTGCCCACACAAACCTTGTCCCTGTCCAAGCCTCATCCCAACAGTCTAGTAGCCCCAGCGCCCTGTGTGGCCTCTGTGTTAGTTATAAAAGATGTAGCACCCTCAGAGATCCGCACACAAGCTAGCACACATGCAGGAGGAATTGTGGAAGATTCGCCCAGAGGCCCTGGGCCCTGCGTTACATTAATCCACAGAGTTTTGGTCTCTCCTCTCAAAGCAGCAACCTGCTTCCTCCAAATTTTACCCAGAGGCCCACAACAGTTTTTGAAGCCCTGGGCAAGGATTTTTCTGGTAATGATAAAATGCCAACCTTAGATCAACTGTCAGGAAGTCCTTTCTTACACCTAACCTATTGTGAGAAACCTCCTTCCAGAGCAGCTGTAAGGTTTATATTGGAAAAAGTCTTGAGTCAGGAGACTTGAGGTGGGGGCTGCAGCGGAGCCCCTCACATTTAGGGACAGGTTTGGGCAGATAGGAAGGGGCGAGCTCTGGTTCCTCACTGGAAAAATTGGGGTTCCTGCTGCACAGAGCACGAGTCATCCAGCCAGATGCTCCCCAGGGCATCTGGTAGCAGAGTCCAAGGGGGGTTCTCCTGGGTGACCTAACAGCAATCATAACAATGACATCACGGATCCTAGTGCTCAACCCACGCCAGGCATTGTTGCGAATTAATTGCCTCCTTAACCCTCACAACAGCCCCACCAGGCAGGAACCATAATTATTCCCATTTTACGGATAAGGAAACCAACCCAGAGATGTTAGGCAACAAAGTCGCACAGGCAGTGCTGGCAGATCCGGGCTGGGGACCAGGCAAAATCCAAATGCCACCGTCTAATTGGTGTCTTCCTCTCCCTAGGAAGTGCTGATCTTGGCCTGGTGCCAGGGGAGGGTTGTACTTTTCTCTACATTTCTAACTTTTCTGCTGTGGCCATGTATTAATTTAAAACTTATTAAAATAATTTTTTAAAGAGAAAAAGCCATTCTGGTGAATGAGGAAGGGAGGGCCACCCCTGCCCTCCCGGGCAAGGGAACTACCGGGTCCCCCGGCCTTTGCCCACTCGCCCCGCCGCCCTCTTGGGGGCTGCCACGGGTGACCCAGCCGCCGGGTGACCCAGCCGCAGCACTCGCGGGGTGGAGGCGAGGGGAGGACGAGGCCCGGCGTGAGTCCGGCCCGGCAGGCCCGCTCGCGGCCTTACCTTGTTGGCCCACTCGACCCGCTCCACGTCCGGGAAGTGGATCTAGGGAACAGAAGCCCCGAAGGGAAGTTAAACTCGAGCCGCACGGCCCCGGGAATGCAGCAGCTGCAGCCCCTGTCGCCCGCCTGAGCCGGTCACCCACGTGCTCAGCACCCACTCTGGCGACTCAGAGCCGGCCCTGCCTGCAAGGAGCGCCCAGTCCTGCGGTGCAGGCGGCACCCAGCGCTACCCGGCACCCGGCACGCGCGACTCAGCGCTGAGTCAGCTGCTGGGCCAGAGGCCCGCGTGGATGGGTCCGGGCCTGAGGCTGGGACACCGCAGGAAGGGACTAGACGGCGGGGAGGGGGAGGCCCCGAGGGGCGCCCAACCTGCTCGTTTACATATGCAAATAAGCCCCGCCTTCCCTGCGGAGGCACGGGCCCTCCAGAACACCTGAGTTTGCAGCTTGCAAATTCTGTTCCCCTTATTAGTTTTAATGACACAAGTAATACATAGCCTCTGTAGAAAAATTAGAAAATGCACAAATTAGCTAAGCAAAAAGAAAAAATATTTTATCAGAGAATTCCACCACCCAGTGATAAACCCAGGTTGATGATTTCACTGGCGATGGGTTTGGGGGGCTGTGGGGCACCCACCCTCCTCTCTTCTACCTTTGCTCACAGTAGCCCCACCCGAACATCCCCCCTTCCTCAGCAAGGAGGCTCCTCAGGCCCTGTCCTAGAGTCACATGACTTCCTCTAGGTCACAACCTCCAGCCCCAGCACCTGCTGGGTGAGTCCTGGTGAGCCACAGTGGGGCAGGGGAAGCAGGGCCTAGATGGAATAGGGTGAGGGACACGACATGATCCTGAGAGCGCTTTACCCCTCCCTGCAGGACTTGGTCTCTGCATCTGTCTGCTGAGCATTGCACTTCCCCTGAGGTTTTCTGGGAGGAAAAGGGGGTAAGTAAGAGTGTGTGTACAGGGCATTTGGCACAAAATGTGGATCATTAAAATGGCAGTGGCAGCCATCACTGCCACCATGCCCCAAGTCCCCTGAGTATGGGGCCAGCTTGGGATCAGATTCACAGTGGGCCTGGGACCACATAAGGCGGGGAAAGGAACTGCTATCCCCATCTGGGGACTCGGAAGGCTCACTATCCGGGACTGAGTGGTTGTGTCCATACAGTTCACACCCACCAAGCCCCAGGCCCTGGGCTAGCTTGGGGTTGCCCTGAAGGCTCACACTCACACCTGGCCTAGACTGCTTGCCCAGGAGGAAAGCCATTCCTGAAGGGGAGAACAGAGCAATTTAATTCTCTTAGAAACACAGTTTCTAACTAACTGCCTTGAGAGGTCAGAGGAGCCTGGTGCTTCTGAGACTCCTAGGACACCATGCCAGCCTCCCAGTCTCAGTTTCCCCAGCTCTGGGTAGTGGGCCATACTAACTCAGAGAAGCATCTAATATTCCTAGGTACTGAGGGAAAGTACTGCCTGGTTCCCAGAGGGGGAACTGGCCCAGCCCACAAGAAGGAATCTCGGGGGGACATGGGGCAGGAGCTCGGGTCAGCCCTTCCTGTTCAGATGGGAGAAGCAACCAGCTCACCACACATATGCTGCACCTGCCCTAGCTCAGGTCCCAGGGTGGGTACCAGGCAAGCGGAGGGTGAAGCCCTTTCGTTGTTTCCTGCCACACTGCCCAGTACTAAAGTAAAAACTCCTGCACGTGGGCAGAGAGATGGGCTCCAGCTCATATCATAGCCTCATTCCTCATGACTCCCCCGGGACCTTTCAGTCCAGCCACTGTGAGTTTTCTGCTCCCCAAAAGGCCGGCACATGCCATACTCTGTAAACTCTAAGACAGTATTCCCCATTCCCCTTAGATTGCTTTATTCATCACCATCCTAGACCTTACTTTCTCCAGGAAGCCTCTCCTGGTCTCCCAGCTTGGGGAAAGGTGTCCCTATTAGGTGTCTGCTGGTTCTCCATCCCAGCATTTCATACACCTTAATAGAGCTGATTGGCCTTACTGCCTGCCTCCCTACTAGCTCTAGGAGGGTTGACTGAGCCTCGCTCCCTATTACAGCCTTTCGCTGGCATGAACGTTTTAATAAATATTTGTGGAATGAATGAATGTATGAATGAATGCAAGGTTCTTGCCCCCAAGGAGCTCCTAGGCTCTTGAAGGAGTCAGACAATTAACAGGCCATTCGAGTAGAGGATCAGTGCCAAGGCGGGAGGCAGGGAACATCCCCAGAGGAGCTTGGTACAGCAGCCCCCACTGGCACTCCTGCATCTTTTCTGCCCAAGCCTGCTGGGGGTCCACTCACTCACCTTCTCCTTCGACCCCAAGCCACTGCGCTCCCATCCTGCCCTGGGCACACCTTATGTGCATACCCCTCCCACATCCCAGCTCAGGTGCTTCTGCATACTTGGGAGCTGAGCAGTTCTAATCTCTGGACCCTGGAAAGGTGACCCAGATTGGCAGGTCCAACCCCAGCCACCCTCAGGAGCTGGTCAGACGAAGATTCCTGAGCCGCCTCACACCTACTGAATCAGAGCATATCGGGGTGGGGCCCTCCCAACTTATTTTTAACAAGCTCCTGGCATGATTCTGGAGTTCAGTCAGGTATCAACGACCAGCCCACCCTCACATTAGGAGAAAAGTGTGGGCGGCAGCAGAATGACCAAGGCCTGCACTGATGAAGTTCTCATGGTCTCTCTTGGCTCCCCCCACCTCTATCCTCACACCGAGCTTCCTCCATACATGAATCTGAACCCCCTGAAAAGAGCAGCAATTTAGCCCAAGAAAATAAGAGTGCATCAAGTCACCCTATCTGCCATAGGACCCTGAAGATGCTCCCTCAGCCTGACTCGCACCCCGGCATTACTCCCAGCGAGCCCATACACAAGAGTGGAGCACATTCTTTGTGACTGTCCCTGAGTAAGTTTGGAGCAGAGGATGAAATCATGGAGACTGATACTTATGGAGCAGCTACTCATACCCGATGCTTTCCCATTCTGACACAGACAGATCTATTTTTCCTTTGTAAATGGATTTTTGGGGATCTTGTTGAACTCTCTCTCCACTCCAAATTCTCGAAGTTATTCTATGTTTTTATCGATTAGCTTTCACATTTAGGTCTTTAACTCTCTGGAATTTCTTATATAGGGTGAGACAGAGATACATATAATTTTATTTCTCTCTTTCCATACTTTCATTAAGGCAATTTTCCACCATTACATACCAAAACAAAAAACAAAAAAAAATCCCCCACCATCTATCCCCCTTACTTATGAAGCTACTTTGCTCAAAAACCATCTTCCCATAGGCACTTTGGTGTTTCTGGATTTGGCATTCAACTCCATCAATCTGTCTGCCTGTTTCTGTGCCAGTGCCACACTGTTTTAATCACTGTGTTTTTTTTCAAAATGATCTGGGCTAGGGTTAATTCCCTTTTGCTTTTCTTTTTCAAACTCAGGCATTTATTCTTCCACGTGAATTTTAGAATCAGTTTGTCAATCTTCAAAGAAAAAAATCCTCCTGGGATTTTGTTATGTTTTTGAAGTTATAAATTAATTAATTTGTTAGAGAACTGATATCTTTATAATATTAAGTTTTTGCCATGAAGAGAATATTTCCCTTTATTTATTAACATTTTATTGTATTCACATTTAGGATCATAAACTTTAAAACTTTTTTCTATAAAAGTTCTGTATATTCTTTGTTAGATTACTTTGTGGTTTCTGCAGTTATTAAAAATTATATTTCATTTTCTGGCAATTTTGCTGAAATTTGTTAATAATTCTAAGTGATTATCCTAGGTTACTGATATACCTTTGTAATCTTCAAATAATTTCTGTCTCCCTGTGCTTATCTTTCTTTTATTTTTTTTGTTTTACTTGTGGCGGGACCTCTGGTGCGTGTTCAGCAGTAGTGGTGACAGACAGCATTTCTATTTTCTTCCTGACTTCAAAGGGAAGCTCGTAAAGTTTTTCCATTAAGCACATTTTGACTATAGATCCTGGAGGACAGCATCTGTCAGACTGAGGAAGTTCTTTTGAATTTCTAATTTTCCAAGAGCTTTCATTAAAATGAGCATTGAACTATATTCAATACTTTCTTTTCTTTTTTAAAGATGACTGGTAAGGGGATCCTAACCCTTGACTCAGTGTTGGCGGCACCACACTCTCCCAAGGGAGCCATGGGCCGGCCCTTCAATACTTTCTTAAAACCATTAAGATAATCATTTTTTTCCCTTTAGTCCATTAATGGGGTCAACTTAAGTGATGTTTCTTTCCAAAGTAGAACCATCTCTAGTTCCTGGGATAAACCCCACCTGATGTGATGTATTTAGATGGCTTGATGTTTCACTTAGGTATTAAACACCTGTGATTCCAAGTGATACTTGTGATTTTTGTTCCTGGATCGCTCACATCCCGTTTTGGTATAAAAATTTTACAATAAATCATAAGATGAATGAGACAGCTTTTCCTATCCTCCTATTTTCTGAAACAACTTGTAAATATGGAAATTATATGATCCATGAAGTTTAGTATATCTTACCCATAAAACCATCTTGGCCTGAGACTTTCTGGGGTGGTAAATTTCCATTTAACTACTAATTACCAATAGTGATTAATGGTGTATTCAAGGTCTACTTATTTCTTATTGTGGTAATTTTGGCATTTATATTTTTCCAGAAATGTTTCTATTTCATATGGGTTTTCAAATGTATTGATATATAATTTATAATATTTTATTATTTAATCTGTTGTATCTGAAGTTATTTCCTTTTTCATTCCATGTTTTGTTTATTTTCATCTCTGTTATTTTTTTCATGATCAATCTTGCCAAAGATTTTGCCTTTTATACTAGCCTTTTCAGAGGGCTAGTTTTTGTTGGTGGTGTTAATAATTTTATTTACCATTTTCCTTTATTTTTAAATACTATTCATTTTTATCTCCCTTTTATTATTTCCTTATTTCTTTGATCTAAATCTGTTGCTCTTTTATGTTTTTAGAGTTGAACTTCATGAGTCTTAGAGTCGAATCACTTATTTCCAAATTTTTCTTGTTTTATGACAAATAAATTCAAAGTTTAAATTCCCCTATAGTTTTCACATGTCTCCATTGTTATTCTGCTCAGTTTTTTTCTAATTTCCACTGACTTCCTCTGAATGAGTTTTTTAAATACTAATATTTTAAAATGCCTAGACATGTGAGATTTCTGTAGCTATCTGTTATTGTTTTCTCATTTCTCAGTCGGCAGGATGTCAATTCATCGGAATATATTGATAATTTCCTTGTGGCCTAGTACATGATTAATTTCCATAACTGTTCCCTGTGTGACCAAGTTATTAATCATGTCCTTCCAATATGCTTTAGCACTGCTTACTTTTTGTCTGCTTGATTTATCATTTTCAGAGAGTGATATATTAAAAATTTCCAAGACCAACTGTTAGTTCATCTACTTCCTTACGTCAACTGTTGATTTATATTTCAAGTTTATATTACACAGTACATATATCTCCATGATTATTACATCTTACTTATTGTCCTTTATGAGCATACAATATCCTTCTTTGTCTTTATAATACATTTGAGTTATAATCTGATATGAAAATTGCCACCTCAGCTTTCTTTTTTTTCAAAATTGGCCAGTTGTATTTTTTTACACCAAATTTTCAACCTCTTGAGTCTATGTTATCCCATGTCATTTAACACTCAACTAATCCATTATTACCCCATTTTACGGATAAGGAAACTAAGGCTCAGAGAGGTTTTGTGACTTACCATCACTAGCTATGGTATGCTAGAGCTGGGCCCAGACTCAGGTCTGTCTGACCACAAAGTCTATGCTTTTACACAACACTCTGCCCTACTCACTCCTCTTAAGAAAACCTCACATACAACTACGTTTCCCTCTTTTACAGAAAGTCTAATTTAGCAGAAGATCGCCCTTATGGGGCCTAAGCTCTCATCGTAGGCCATGCTTACAAAGGTCATTCTATAAACACTTTCATTTGATCCCCCTTTACTCTGCAAGGCCAACAGCAAAGATATAATTATCCCTGTTTTACAGATGAGGAGAGGCTCAGAGTCTAGTTAGTACTTGCCAAGATTACCCACGTGACCAGAACCCAGATCTTCTCATGGGCATGTGATTTGAGCCCAGCCCTTCAATCTCTTTCTCAGCCATTTCCCCTCCCCCTCCTCCACCTGAAATGTCAGCATTTGAAGTCCCTTTGTTAGTGTTTTTCTAAGCTATTCTTCGTGCATTTAAAATTTCACCTCTCTAAGCCTCAGTTTTCTCATCTGCAGGATGGGTGCAATGCCACAGACTTCACAGTCCCAGAGAAGAATGAAGGAGATCATGCAGCAAGGAGCTTAGCACCCTTCCTGGCTCAGAATAAGTGCTCCAGAAGTGTTAACTGCTGTTGGGAGTTGTTCAAACCCTAGAGGTACAGACACTCTGACCCCTTTGATCGCAGGTACATGCAAGAACAGGGTCACCTGAGCTATGTCCAGTTCTGCCTGACCCAAAGCCCAGCAAATTCTCTGCTGAGTCTTCGGGTTCGCCTGGCTCTGTACCTTGAGAGACACCGCTGAGGGGGATTAGGGAGTGAGAAGAGGATAAGACACAGCAAAAAATGATTGAGGTAGGAGGCAAAAACACGGTTGGCGGTTGTTTCTGCAGCCTTTGCTAATTGGCTGAGGGATCCGCGGACCAGATAAAGACAGCCACTGATAGGCTGGGCCCAACGCCTGCAAGGCTTCATGTGAAACTCTGCCCAATGTGGGCGCTCCATGGTGAAGCCTGACCAAAGGACCCGATCAAGAGCCTCTGTCTTGTGTCCTTTCTCACTAGGGAAACAAAGAGAAGGCTGAAAAATAAGATGGTGGCTCACCATCAGACTGAGTTTTAAGTCACTGAGCTTTTGTGCCAATTCCGCCCATGAGGCTCGGTGTCTCTGGCACCAGCTAGGGGGGAGACACCCCACACCACCTGGCAATGCACAGAGCTAGACTGGGCATTATTCTCAAACTTTCATGTGCAAAAATACCACCTGGAGAGCTCATTACAATGCAGATTCTTGGTCAGGGCGCTCAGAGATTTTGACTCAGGAGGACATGGGCAAGTCCTGGAAACCTGCATCTTTAACAAGCTCCCCAGGTGTTTCTGATCTTGATGGAGGGTATGGAAGAATGAGAGGACAGGGCTTCCCAGGCTGGTGGGCCTGCACAGGCCTGGAAGGAGGTGGCTCCTCTACCCACCGAGCCTCCTGACGAGGGCTCCAAAGTCACAGCCTGGGTCTCCAGATGTCACTCCTGGGAGAACACAGCTGTGTCACCAAATTCTCACCAGCAGCCAATGCACCTCAATTCTTTTACAAAGGGAACTCTTCCACAAAGAGCAAGGGGAGACAAGAGCTAGAAGGCAGAAAACGCTTACGACATTATCATTTTGCCTTGCTCCAGAGATTGCTCTTCCCTCCAAAAGGTAAGCCTCCCCTACCGCATATCTGCTTTTGGTGCCCAGGCAGCAGCAGGAGGAGGTGCAGCAGGTAGAACAGGTGCTGGTCCTAACTTCCTTCAGCCTCAGGCTTCTCACTGATTGATAAGTGAGTCTGTTAATTCCCATTCTGCCTAGATCCACAATTGAGCGAGACCTTGGACATGAATCTACTTGTAAATGGTTTAGTGCTGGAGATAAAATCAGTGCTCTATCAAGCTTCATCCCTGTAGAAACATGTATTACAGATGGAAACATTTCCCCAGAGCAGGCCTAGAACCTTCCAAAGATGCCCAGGCACACGGTCAAGTCACCAGGATCTCAGAACCCTGCTAGTCCCCCCACACTACCTGTCAAAGAAGTTTAAATAGTTTACAGCCTCCCACCTACCTCTGAGGCCTCCCTAAACTAACACACCTCTTGATGCTGTTACTTGAGCCAAAGCCTTCCAGGCAAAGTGGCTAATAGTTTAATGACAGTGTTTTTAGACATTGCCAAGGGAGTGGTGGTAATGAGAGTGCAGAAAGGAGATGCAGGCTGTAAAGCACACTCAAGTCCATGTCAGAATTCCAAGGCAGCAGAGGCCACCAGGAGGCCCGCATCAATACTCCATCTTCAGGTGGTGATGTCTGTGCTTTATTTCTTAAAGCTTTAGGAAAAATGATTTCACAGCAGAGAGGAAATGGAGCCAGAGTGATGGTTGCATTCCATCTGGGCCAAGGCCTTGGTGGGGAGATCCAAATGGGTCTGGGGTTGGGGAGGGAGACCCTGACAGGAGCTTTTGCCACCAGACCCTCTCAGGAGGGTCTTTGACTTGAAGACCCTCCCTGTCACTAGGTGAATTCTGCCCCTTCCCTCTCACAGGGATGGGAGCTTCTCCCATGGGCTCAGACACATGCACACAAACACAGAGATACAGAGAAACACAAACACGTGGATATACACATGCAGACACACACAGACAGACACATACACAGCCACAGAATCACACATACACACAAAGACACACCCTCTTTCCTAAAAAAGCCTGGCTCTTCTCTGTCCCAAAGAGCATTCCTACACCCACCCACACCCCCTGCTGACTCAAACTGACGTTGCCAACCCCACTCCCCATGCTCAAACAAGTGGAGAACCTACGTTCTGCATATTCTACAGAGATGTCCTACAAAAGAAGGCCACACTGGACTTCAGGTTGGCTCTTGTGTTCCTGAGAAGGGCCACTGCTCTGTGGGTCCCCATTCAGTGGTTCCTGCTTTAGGACAGTGGCCCTCAGTTTCACTCACTCTCCTGATGCACAGCCTTCTGTCCCTTTTTCTCTCTGTTCTTCAGAGACAAACACTAAACCATGAAAACTGCTTTTAAATCTGCCCACTTTTCTGCTTTAAATTATCCTGTAAAAACTGCTTTAAGGGAAATAATTGCTATGCCATCAGGAAATTGTCTAGCACTGTTCTATAATCCACAGGCTCCTTAACAACACACCCAACTGGCAAACTGACCTAAATCTGCTGGACCCAGCAGCAGCAGCTGAACTGAGCAGATGAAACTCCAAAGGTAGTTATCGGTGAGGAGAACACTGGTGCCCAGGAGCCTGTCACCTTTTGCTAAGGAATAAGGGCTCAGAGCAGAGTGGGGTGGCCCTGGGCTGTCCGCTGAGTAGTTTTTTAAAGGACACTTGAGTGATAATGGTAAGCTGCTGGAGAGTTCAATGACCCAGTTAGGTTTGGTAATGCTTAAAGGTTAAAAAGCTCGTCCTGGCTGGCTGGTTAGCTCAACTGGTTAGAGCACAGCATTACAACACCAAGGTCAAGGGTTCGGATCCCTGAAATAGGCAACCACTAGAAAAAAACAAAACAAAAACTCAACTTGCTTATCAAACTAGGAAAGGCCCCCAAAAGATAAAACTCAGTGCTGATAAGGCCACAGTGAAGTGGGCAAAAGTGTCTTTAAAACGTTCCTAAGCTTTGATATATCAGTTTAACTTCTAGGAACCTATACTAAGGAAACTGAGAAGCATGGATTAAGATTTATATAGCAGACATTCACTGTAGCATTCATTCAACAGATTTTTATTAAGCACTGAGCTAGGAGCTGAGGGTACAGAAATGTACAAGAAACATGCCTTACCTTAAAAGAACAGTCAGTCTAGAGGACAAGACAGACATAAAAATAGGTAGGTGCAAATCAGTACAGGAAGTGGGGTGATAGAGACATGCTCAGGGTTCTGGGGGTGCCTGAGCTTGGTCTTGCAGGATGAGACTGGATCCAGACTGGCGGGTCAGAGGGGGAAATTCTAGACAGAGAAAGGAAACACCACCCATTTCAGATAGCCATGTGAATTGGGAAAACTTGGAAATACCCAATGTTAGAAAAATGGTTAAGCAACTTATGATATCATAGTCCTTAAAAGTGTTCTTGGAGAATGTTTATAATATATGTAATGGTTTTTTGGTTGTTTTTTTTCCCGAAACCCCCCTCCCTCCTCCCTCCCAACAATGTCCTTTCTGTTCACTTGTCATATCAACTTCAAGGAATTTCAATTGTTATGTCTTCTTCCCCCCGCCCCCGGTTGTGTGTGTGTGTGTGTGTGTGTGTGTGTGTGTTTATTTATTTATTTTTAGTTCCCACCAATAAGTGAGAACATGTGATATTTCTCTTTCTGTGCCTGACTCATTTCACTTAATATAATTCTCTCTAGGTCCATCCATGTCATTGCAAATGGCAGTATTTCATTCTTTTTTATAGCTGAGTAGTATTCCATTGTGTAGATATACCACATTTTACATATCCACTCATCCGATGATGGACATTTGGGCTGGTCCCAACTCTTGGCTATTGTAAAGAGTGCTGCGATGAACACTGGGAAACAAGTATACCTTCGACTTGATGATTTCTATTCTTCTGGGTATATTCCCAGCAGTGGGATAGCTGGGTCATATGGTAAATCTATCTGCAATTGTTTGAGGAACCTCCATACCATTTTCCATAGAGGCTGCACCATTTTGCAGTCCCACCAACAATGTATGAGAGTTCCTTTTCCTCTGCAACCTCACCAGCATTTATCGTTCAGAGTCTTTTGGATTTTAGCCATCCTAACTGGGGTAAGATGGTATCTCAGGGTGGTTTTGATTTGCATTTCCCGAATGCTGAGTGATGTTGAGCATTTTTTCATATGTCGGTTGGCCATTTGTATATCTTCCTTAGAGAAATGCCTACTTAGCTCTTTTGCCCCTTTTTTAATTGGGTTGCTTGTTTTTTTCTTGTAAAGTTGTTTGAGTTCCTTGTATATTCTGTATATTAATCCTTTGTCAGATGTATGTTTTGCAAATATTTTCTCCCACTCTGTTGGTTGTCTTTTAACTCTGTTAATCATTTCTTTTGTTGTGCAGAAGCTTTTTAGTTTGATATAATCCCATTTGGTTATTTTTCCTTTGGTTGCCTGTGCTTTTGGAGTCATATTCACGAAGTCTGTGTCCAGTCCTACTTCCTGAAGTGTTTCTCCTATGTTTTCTTTAAGAAGTTTTATTGTTTCAGGGTGTATGTTTAATTCTTTAATCCATTTTGAGTTGACTTTAGTGTATGGTGAAAGGTATGGGTCTAGTTTCATTCTCCTGCATATGGATATCCAGTTCTCCCAGCACCATTTGCTGAAGAGGCAGTCTCTTCCCCAGTGTATAGGCTTGGTGCCTTTGTCAAAGATCAGATGGCTGTAGGTGTGTGGGTTGATTTCTGGATTCTCTATTCTATTCCATTGTTCAGTGTGTCTGTTTTTATGCCAGTACCATACTGTTTGGGTTATTATAGCTTTGTAGTATAGTTAAAAGTCAGGTAGTGTTATGTCTCCAGCTTTTTTTTTTTTTGCTCAGTGTTGCTTTGGCTATGCCTGGTCTTTTCTTATTCCATATAAATGTCTGGATAGCTCTTAACATTTCTGAGAAAAATGTCACTGGAATTTTGATGGGGACTGCATTGAATTTGTATATCGCATTGGGTAGTATGGACATTTTCACTATGTTGATTCTTCCAATTCAAGAGCATGGGATATCTTTCCATCTTCTTGTGTCCTCTCTAACTTCTCTCAGCAGTGGTTTGTAGTCCTCATTATAGAGATTTTTGTTTTTGTAGAGGCTTTAGGCTGTTTGATATATAGGATCATGTCATCTGCAAACAGGGACAGTTTGACTTCATCTTTTCCAATCTGGATGCCATTTATTTCCTTCTCTTCTCTGGTTGCTCTGGCTAGTACTTCCAACACTATGTTGAATAGGAGTGGTGAGAGTGGGCATCCTTGTCTAGTTCCTGTTCTTAAAGGAAAAGCTTTCAGGCAAAGAATCAGCAGAGAAACACAAGATCTAAACAACACTCTAGACCAACTGGACTTGGCAGATATCTACAGAACATGCTGTCCACCAACCTCAGAATATTCATTCTTCTCATCAGCACATGGATCATTCTCCAGGATAGATCACATATTAGGTCACAAAGCAAGTCTCAACAAATTCAAAAAAATTGGAATTGTCCCATGTATTTTCTCAGACCACAATGGATTAAAATTAGAAATCAATAACAAACGAAATTCTGGAAACTATACAAACACATGGAAATTAAACAGCAATCTACTTAATGACATATGGGTCCAAGAAGAAATCAAGCAGGAAATCAAAAAATTTGTTGAAACTAATGAAACATCATACCAAAACCTGTGGGATACTGCAAAAGCAGTACTACAGGGGAAATTTATCACATTAAATGCTTACTTCAGAAGAATGGAAAGATGGCAAGTGAACAACCTAACACTTCACCTTAAAGAACTAGAAAAACAAGAACAATCCAAACCTAAAGTTAGGAGACGGAAAGAAATCATTAAGATCAGAGCAGAACTGAATGAAATTGAAACCCAAAAAACAATACAAAAGATCAATGAATCAAAAAGTTGGTTTTTTGAAAAGATAAACAAAATTGACAAACCATTAGCATGGCTAACAAAAAAAAAGAAGAGAGAAGACTCAAATAACAAAAATTAGAAATGAAAAGATATTACAACTGATTCATCTGAAATACAAGGAATCATTCGAGACTACTATAAACAACTATACGCCAACAAATTTGAAAATCTGGAGGAAATGGATAAATTTCTGGACACACACAAGCTCCCAAAACTGAACTGTGAAGACGTAGAAAATTTGAACAGACCAATAACAATAAAGGAGATTGAAACTGTGATCAGAAGGCTCCCAACAAAGAAAAGCCCAGGACCAGATGGATTCACAGCAGAATTTTACCAAACATTCAAAGAGGAATTGACACCGATTCTTTACAAACTATTCCAAAAGATTGAAACGGACGCAAATCTCCCAAACTCATTCTATGAAGCAAACATCATCCTGATACCAAAACCAGGTAAAGATATAACCAAAAAAGAAAACTACAGGCCGATATCCTTGATGAATATAGATGCAAAAATCCTCACTAAAATACTAGCAAACAGAATACAGCAACACATACGAAAAATTATTCATCACGATCAAGTGGGATTCATCCCAGGGATGCAAGGTTGGTTCAACATATGCAAATCAATAAATGTGATACACCATATTAATAAACTCAAACACAAGGACCATATGATCATCTCTATAGATGCTGAAATAGCATTTGATAAAGTTCAGCACTCATTCATGACAAAGACCCTCTATAAGTTAGGTATAGAGGGAAAATATCTCAACATAATTAAAGCCATATATGCCAAACCCACTGCCAATATCATCCTGAATGGGGATAATATATGTAATGTTAAGAACATAAAAAATAAGGAAGAAAAAAAGGGTGCAACTTTTAAAAAAACTGTTTTGATATATCTTCTATACTAGGGTACTTCAAAAAGTTCATGGAAAGATTACTACGTTCTCTTAATTTTACTTTTCTTTGAACTTTCTGAATTGCCCTTGTATAAAGGAAGTATAGCCAAATATAATGACGTACCTCTGGATGGTGGGATTGTAAACGCTTATTCTACTTTTGACTTTTAGGCCATTTCCAAATATTCTACGATGGGAATATGTTTACTTTTATAACCTGAAAAACCAGATTTTTAACTGGTTTGTAACCAGCTATGTTTAAAAGTAAATACAATATTAGCAAAGAAATGGAGTAGGTGAATCTGGGGTCTTGAAACACCCTATGACCCAGGGAAGTTCCTTGGCTTTCTACTGTGAGTGTTTGGAGGACTATCACTCACGGCACACAGGCTCTGGCTTCTTGGGCAGGAGTGGTCCGGCCTCCTTCAGAGATAGGGCTTGTAGGACCTGGCCCTGAGTCCCTGTGTGGCCTGAGGGAGTCAAGTCTATGATCCTTGGCTTGATATACAGGGCATGTACAAAGAATGTTGCTTTGTCCCTTTAATAGTTTCCAATGGGGCAGAAAAACACCTTAAATCCCTCTTCAGTATTTGCAGTAAAGGAGGAGGAGGAAAAAGGAAATCACTTGCCTCGAGTACATGCAAACACTTCTGTGCTGTAAGCGCTAGGTTCCCAGAGGTTTAGAATTCCCAGGAATCTGCTGGGAGGAGTAACTCTGAGTGGAGGGTAGAAGACAGAGGGAGGGAGGCCAAGTCCTAGGCCCCTGCTCCCCTCTGTAGCTGGGCTGTGGCCTTCACAGGTCCTCAGGGGGCAGCTCCCATCCCCCAAAACTCCCCCAAAGTCACCGGGAACATTCCCATGGCAGTGTCGTCTGTGCCTGCTACCAAGGTTCTGGGCCAGGAGCCAACAGAAGCTCATAATTGGCACTCCTCACCTTCCTGCCCACTGAAGAGGGGTCTGCAACAGAGGAGGACAGGAGCTGTCCCCACCCTTGGCCCTGATTCTCATGCACCGTGTGACCTCCCAACTACTCAGGTCCTTGGGCACCTGGCTTGCAGAAAAGGTTGCCCTGGACACTCTTGTCCTGGAATGATCCAGCCCCTTAAAAATGAGGCAATGGGCAGTCTCGTGTCAAGTTTCAGTATTGCAAACTGCTATCCCATAATCTGCTTCCCCCAACATGAGATGATGAGCTCAAATGACCAAACCCGTGGAAAACAGTGGGCCCAGAGTCCCCCAGCCCATACCAAAGCCAGCAACACCATAGTGCCTCTTTCTCCAAGAAGGATTCCTGGACTACTTCCAGCCTGGGTTAGATCCCCTCCCCCATGCTTTTTCAGAACCTTGAACTGTCACCTTGGACTGGCACCTCAAAGGAATAATCTCACTGGATCAGGATCAAGGCTGTCCTCCTGGACTTGAGTCCTTGTCTGGCTCATGGTTCCTCAAGGGCAGGGACCATGTGTCACTCATGTCTGTGGTCCATCCTGCAGCACTGTGCCTGACACACTGCAAGCCCTTGAGAAATGTTTGCAAAGTGAGTACAAGAATGATCACACAGATGCCTGAGATCCCCATGTTGGGCTTGGAGTAGAGGAGGCCCACACACTGTTACTCCTATTGCCCAGTCCTGGCCCAGGACATGATAAGTCCATGAAGCATCATTGAGACATGGGGCAGAAACCCGAGGGGCATGACTAAAGCCTGCCTACCTCTTCCTTCCTGAGGACAGGCCTGACTCCAAGCCAACTTGAATAATTTCACAGGGCTGCAGGGACCTCCAGGGTAAAAAATCCCAATCCCAAAAGGCCCCCAATCAATCCTGATGTTTAAAACCAGGTTCCATGGCACTGGCTCCAAAGATCAGGCTTTGTGATCTAATTTGAGAGTGCCCAGGCTAGCTCAGAGCTGGCACTGCATTTACCTCTTCTAATTAACTGAAGGATCAGTACAGGACAGACCGTGTGAGCCTGGGCACCAGAATGATTCCTGCTCCACCCACGAAAAGAATGTCAAACTGTCAGCACCAGGAAAGCAAAGCACTCAGCCCCTGGTTGTCTGCCTGAATGGCTGGCAGGGAGGTTTGGAGGGGACAATACCAGACACACTGCCGTGAGCCTGGGAATGCCCTTGCTTCGTGTGAATGGGTCACCTCTCTCTGGTGCTTGCCTCAGCTGGCATCCCCAGAGCACACCCAGTTAGACAGGGGCAGGCAAGGAAGGCTGGGGAATGGGGTCCTGTGGGGTGGGTGACACCAGAGAAGAGCTGGCTTGGGACTGGTTAACAATGGCAGACTCCTACAGCTACGATGACTCTATGAAGCATCTCCCACAACTTTGTTATTTTCAGAGGAATCAGAGGCCTACAGAGGGAGGCGATCTTCTCAAGATCTCCCAGGGAATGGGCATCAGACTCCAAGTCCACAGCCCACCACATCACATCAGCACTGCCCCGCCAGCAGACACCCAAGGGTTAACTATCCCTAACAAAGCTGCCAACTGATGGTTATCAGCTGGCAGGAGAGTAAGCCAAGCCCCAAACCACAGACAGACAAAATGCCAAGTTTTCTTACAGTTCTTTCTTCTCTCTACCCTGCCTCAGGCTATTTTCCTACCAACTGGTCCTCATCCTCCAAACACATCCCACCTGACCTGGAGCTAGGTGAGGCTTTCATCAAACTTCCCTCCTCATACCAGCCCAGTCATGGCTGGGGCAAAATAAATATCTGATAAACAACCAATCGACCAGTTGATGCACTGCTCAGTGGCTCAGTGAATAACCCAGAAATGCACAGAGCAGTGGAGGGCCAAGCCAGCGCACAAATCCAAGAATAAAGGCTGCAGAGTGCACAAATGGGGCCCTCGCCAGGGGACGTGATCAGGGCAGTGAAGCAGCAGAGGTTACCCCAAGAAGGGTCTCGAAGAGCCCAGATCTGGCATGAAGGACAGGCTCTGAAGACCAGAAGGGAAGCCCTCACAGCTGGAACTCCATGAACCCACAGGGGCAGGCGCCAAGAAGAGCCAGGGGCACAGGATGGAGTGTCACTGAAGTGCCCTGCACATCCTTCCTACGTACTCCACCCCTCTGCTGTCATCCTGCTCCCCGAAAAACACCTTTGCTGCGGGGACACTTGCTCCAAAGTTTCATATTAGGAAAAGTAGAGTTATGAGACCTGGAAAATTGAGGAGCACAGAGTGACAGCCCCCACCATGTGCTCACTTGTGCTGGGCTCTGTACAAGCTGCATCTCAAACACTCAACTCACCACAACCGTGAACAGAAGCTGACAGCGTCAGCAGTTTACTGAGGCCTACAGCTAAATGAGTGATATCAAGGGCTCCACACTTGTCACTCTGCTGTACACAGTCCCCACCCCTGACAGGGCAGCTGACTGAGGTGGCTCTTAATTCCTTCAAAAATACATTTAAAAACTGTGCCAGAGGAACACATTCATGTACACGTGCAGCCGCCACTCTGTTCAGAGGGTGAGCAGATACCACCTCTGCCTTCTTCTTCATGTGTCCAGGCCACCTTCAAAAGACACAAGGGGCCCATAGGTTCTTTACCTGTGGCCCTTTTTAAAGCAGAAGAATCCTTCCTTTGAGCTGTATCTTCCATGAACTTTGACCAAAAATCAGACACCAGGGCTGAGATGGCTTTGAAAAGCTGTCCAGTACAACCTCTTGTACATGTGGGGAAGCAGGTTCAGTAAGGAAAAGCGACTTCCGTGATCACCTGGTGGCGGCAGCTTGAAGCAACATGTGAGAAGGAGCTTAGGACCTGGCAAGGGGTAAGTGTGTGGCTGAGAAATGACTGATGACAGCAGCCAGATCCAAAGGGACGGCATCTCTGCTCCAGCTCACACTGGCCTTGGCCTCCACCCCTTCACAGGGACGTGGTACACATTGGAAAAAGGTGTCCCTTCCAGATAGAACACAGCTTGACAAGCAGCAGGTGAGCTGGATATCTGTTCCCACCGACTAGGTGCTCATGTACAGGGAACACTTGTGTGACTGTGCAAGGTGAGCCTGAGTGTAGTGACCACATAGGAGGCCCTCAGCCCGCTCAGCTTTTCTTCAGCCCTCCCACTGTTGATTTGCCATCTGTTAATTTGTAAAGATATTTGATACCAAAGGAGGTCATAAGCCATCATCCCCTCTTTCATGCAAGGAAATCAGTTCTCAAAAGAGGGAAGGCATGCCCACGTGTTGGCATGCAAGAGCAAAGACATCCATTCATCCACGCTCCAAAATCCTGGGCAAGGGTCATGCTGCCCCCCACACCCAGAGCCCCATTTCTTATTGCCTTCACAAACAGGATGAGTTCCTAGTCAGCCAGCAGGCTCCAGACTTTTCACATCATCCTGCAGCATGGAAACCATGAGGCGGGTCAAAAGCCCACACAGGCACCTATTTGCATGTCCTTCACAGGTGTTCACACAGACATCCAGCCTCCACAGACTTGCTTCTCATTCTGGAATCCCAATCTCGGCAAGGGGCACCCAGCTCTCCAAACCAGAAAGTATCCTGGAAGACCCCTGGATCCCTCCCTCTCCCCCACTCTAGAGGCCACCAAACATCTAGACCCCCCTTCCCACACACCTCCCTCCTCCCAGTCGCACTACTACCATCTTGGCTCAAATCAGTTTCTCAACTGGTTGTCTCCTCCAGCCGACTGCGTCCCTCCATGCTGCTTTCTGCAGGGCCTTTAAAAACCTTGTGCAGGTTCCCTGCAGCTTTCAGAACCAGGCCCAGCCTCCATCAAGCCTGCCTCCACTTGGCCCTGCCCATCATCCCCTACCACACACATCAGCCAGGACAACGCAGAGGGCTCTCTCACTCACAGAGTGGCCATGCCATGCCTCCATGCTGCGCTCACAAGCCTCCCTCGGCCTGGAACGCCCTTTGCAGCACCACTGCCTCAATCCAAAAAGAGTATCCAGGCCCTGGCCCTCCAAACTGTCCAGCCAAGCCAGTCAAGCCAGCCGGGGAGTCTGGAGAACGCAGACTGAGGGCAAGACCAGGACCCTGCCAAGGAGGAGGGAAGCCATGGTCTGGGGACAATCTAATATGGAAAGCAGGTAGGATGTCCTCCAACCCGACTGGACCCTGTTCACAATCCTTTCTCCAATTTCCCTGGGACCTCTATGGCAACTACCTGTTATGCATCTGTCTCCCGTCCAAAACTGCCCTCTTTGTAGGAGTCACACTGTCACCTTTCTCTGTGTGTCCCTAGGTTCAGCTGGGTCAGGCTGAGCTCCCTGTTGGCTAGGTTCATGTTGCTCCTAAGGTCCCCTCCCCCAACAAAGACCAGATTTGTCCCTATGGGGGGGGGTACAGGGGGGGTTAATGTACCTACAGGATCTGATTCTTGGCCCTATTTCAGAAATACTGTCTTTGCATGCCACTAAGTGTCTAGAGGCTTCCCTAATACAGGAAGGGGAGAAAAGGAGTGCTGCTACTTGGCAAGGTCTTCTGGGCTCACCCTCATGGGCTGAGGCCACTGTAAGGTCACAGCAGGACTCCAACAGGCAGCCTGGGCTCTCTCAACAGTGGGCAAGTGTGTGCAACATTGAGGCCTGCTCTCTGGATCCACACCTTTCAGTCACAGGCCCCACAAAACAACCAGGGTGAACAAGGTCTGGGGTAGACAGGCCCCAAACACTATCCCATGGCTCCTACCCTACAAGTGGTCGTTACAACTATTCATTATGCACCCTGGTAAAAGTCTTATCAGTAAAAGTCTTTGTCCCCCTCACCGCCAATATATGTAAACCTATTTACAAAGCTTTACCGTCAATCCATATATTAAATATTAGTGTTATAGGCTAACTTGTGTCCCCCCAAAATTCATATGTCCTAACTCCCAGTACCTCAGAATGTGACTATTTGGAGATAGAGTTTTTAAAGACATAATTAAGTTAAACTGAGGCCATCAGGATGGGCCTTAATCCAATATGACTGGTGTCCTTATAAGAAGAGGAAATTTGGACACATATACAGATACGGAAAATCACGTGAAGACGGAGAAAAGAAGTCATCTTTAAGCCAAGGAGAGAGACCTCAAAGAGAAACCAGCCGTGGGGACACCTTGATCTCAGACTTAATGGTCTCCAGAATTACGAGAAAGTAAATTCCTGTTGCTGAAGTCGCCCAGACTACTGTACTTTGTTATGGCAGCCCTAGCAAACTAATACAGTAAGGCTTAATTTCTCCTTCTCTCTCTTTAAGATAAAATAAACATAAATAGGCCTTTCTAATATTTTCTTCTCAAACCCCACTCTGGAGGCTACTGAGATGGGCAGATGTAAGGGGAACCTTAGGGCCCAGCTGGATTTGAAAATAGGGGCCACAGCAAGCCAGGGGTCTGGGGGCCTCTGGACTTCTCCTCTTGTGGGCCTGAGTGTATCTGGAAGAAATCTGAGAAAGCCTGAGCCCCCAGCACCAGAGGGGTAGTTTTGTCACAGACCAATCCTTGGAAATGGACTGAACCCCACTCTTGCCAGTGTTTCCCAAACACCTGACCATAAGAATCACCCAGGTGCGTGGGTCCAACCCTGGGAGTTGTGCGGTGGGGCCCAGAACTTGCTCTCATTAAATGAGCCAGGTGATTCTCCGGACCAGAAGCGTTTGAGAAACCAGGCCATTCGGCCCCTGCAGATGGGTTTGTCGCTGCAGTGTGAGTGCGTGCGTGTGCCAGGGCGTGTGTAGCTTCCCGCCCAGGCGGAGGGACAGAGCAGCCTGCGGCCGGGCGCTCCCGGCCGGCCTCTACTCCGCCGCTCTGCCCGCCCCGGCCTCAGCGGGAGGCAACGAGAGTCCGCCGTCTCCGCTACGGCTCGATCTGTCCGTCTCGGTGTTGCGCGCTGCGTTCGTTTTTGAGTCCACAGGCGGGTGGAAGAAAAACCCTGTGGTCACCTCACGAGTGACTGCAGAGTCCCAGTCACCCTTGTTTTTCTCCCGGTTGTGGCCCGCCCGAGACTCTTTCTCTGGGTCCTTAACTGAAACCCAGATTCCCTGCTCCCTCCGCAGTCGGCCCGGAGGTGGCGGTGACGGCCACCGCCCCAGGGTGTGCGCGCCGGGCGCCGTGGGAAACGGGGTGTGTGGGCCGCTGGGCTCCCGCCCGCCCTCCCCTGGGCTGCGCGCCCAGCTCCCCGGCGGACAGCAGGTTCCTCGCGAACTTGGAAAGGCATCCGCCCCACTCTGCCCCGCCCGACCCCCGTCCGGCTCACCCAGGCGGGCAGGTGCTGGCCCCGCAACTCGCGGCTGATGAACTGGCGTTCGTTGTCCAGGAATTCGAAAGCGGCCGCCAGGCGCCCGAGCTTCCCGCGGCGGTTCCTGCGCCACCACATCCACAGCAGCGCGCCCAGCAGCATCCAGGTTACGCTGAGTCCCAGGTAGCCGGCCAGGTAGACGGGCGCCAGGTAGAAGAGAACACGAGACACGAAGGTGTAGAGCTCGGGCAGCAGCTGGCCGGACACGCGCAGCTTCGGGCCAGACGCGCGCTGGCTTCCCTGGGCTCCGGGGGCACCAGGCGCACCGGGGGCGCAGGCCTCCTCCGCTTCCATCTCGTCGCCGTCGTCTTGCCCTTTCCAAGAGCCTCACCCGAGCTCAGGTCCGCGCACCCCGACGCCGCGGCACATCTGTCCTCCCAGCCCTGCGGGACTCGCCGGCGCCGTCCCTGGGACTGGAGCTAAGAGCCCGCCGCGGCGCCCTGGAGCGCGTCGTCTGGGAGCAGACCGAGCCCAGCTGCGCCGCCCCGCCCCGCCCCCTGACCCGCCCACACCCGGAAGTACCCGCCCCCGGGGCGGGCCCAGGTGGGAGAAGGCGGGGCGAGGCTCCAGGCGGGGCTCCACAGAGAACCGGCCGGCGGGGGCGCCCTCGGACCCCAGCGCCTGCGCAGGCGTCAGCAGGAGGGGCGCAGTCGCCACTCGGGGTGGAGCAAGTGCTGCTCCTGGCAATTTATGACTCACCGCGGCATGTGTGCAACTGGCTTACGATGGATAAACACCTGAAACCTGTTTCCTGAACCCAGTCTACAAGGTGCAGTCTAGTCTAGACTATTAGCTGGGCCTTCGAGGCCCCCGCGGGCCGGCTCAGCTTGGCCTCCCCAGCCCCAGGGTGGGCCCGACCCTGCGTCTGTGCCCTCCGACTAGCTCCTAGAGCCTACCACGCTGCCCCCTCTTCTGGCATCTGTAAAGCTTGGACCTGGCCGCCAGCCGAGCCGAGCCGAGCCGAGCTCAGGGCCCCTCACTGCTCCTCACCCCCAGTGCAGGGTGTCAGTTTGGATCTTCATTCCCTGCATCGTCAGACCGGGAGCTTCCGAGGCCTGCCCGTTCTGCTCATCTGTTGGGCACCCAGTAAGGGCAAGTGACCAATGAATGACAAGAGAAATGAAAAGCAAGCCCCGAGGCGCTAGGGGGTCAGAGGTGAAGCTCGTGGTCCCTAACCCTTTCTGAATGATCAGAGCAGGGAGAGCTCTGAATCTCTTAAGCTCAGAGAGGAAATTACCTTGTGGATGGCATGTATTTTAGGCAGCTCACATGAGAGGGCATATCAGTTACCAGAATGTGAATTTGGAGTTGAGAAGTGTAATGGAATGACTTGGAATGATTCTATATTCTCTCAGCAGTTTTATTGAAAGACTGGACCCAATGGACAGCAATCAAAAGACAACCGTATTCTCTTTCTCTTTGTCCCTTCAGGCACCTCTCTGTCTCTGGCTTTATCCTTCTCTCCTGGATTAACTTACTCACTGCAATGAGTTTTTTCAACAATGGGTGTGTATCTGGTGGGCAGACTATGTAGACCCTCCTGAATTGTTCTTGACCTTCCAGGACTCAGCTAAAACAGAGGCTGAAAGCCCTCCAACTTAACATCCTGTTTGTTACACTGGCATCTCCCAGTGGGACCTGGGAAATCAACATAAAAAATGCTGCTCACTCAGTTCCTCTTGGGAGAGTCACATATACACAATCCTATTAAAGGTTCTGAAAAGTCCTTCAGATTAAAAGCTGTTAAACTTTGTTTAGCCTAGTATTCCCAAAGTATTTTACCACAGAACCCTTTCCCCAAAACACTTTTCTATTGGTGTACTCAGGTCAGCTGAAGCTAAAGAAATGAGAATGTATGATAGGGATAGAGTGAAGTCTCCTGGAACCTGAGGCAAAATGTGGCTGGCTCTCAGGATGGATGGAGCAGGAAGTTAACTGTCAGGACTCAGCTCCTCATTCCTGCTTCTCTCCCTGCTGAACTGCCTCCTCTGCCTCTCTGGATGAAATGCAGAACACAGCACCTTCCCCCCAGCATCCAGGGTTGCAGGGCATGGGTCTCACCAACCCAGAGAAACTGCCTTGACCCTTACCCTGTCCCAATTCCAAACTCCTTGGAGAGAGAATCCAACTATATCTATCTTTTTCTTCCCTCTTCACACACACACACACCAGGCCCACACCTCATCCCCCACCTGGGTTAGTGTGATTGGGGATGGGGTGTGGAAGGTAGTGTGTCTGGGGGAGTGTTACCAGAGAAAGGAAGGTTGTTGGTTTGTGAACTGGATGGGACACCCACAAAGACAGATGTCCAGCACATGACCTGTCCACATCCTGCGGAACATTGCTACCCCAGGCTGCACTGCCTTTTCTGTTCCTTGATCACACCAAACTCATGTATGCCTCAAGGCTTTTATACTTGCTGTTCCCTATACCTGGAATGTTCCTCTCCTAAATCTTCCCCAAGGTACATTAGGGTGGTGAGATTATGTTTGATTTTCATCTCTCTCTTTTTAAATTTTTATTTATAATGTCATTAAATTACTTTCATAAATTAAATATATGAGAATGTTGAAAATAGGGCATCTAAAACTTCATACCCCACCTGAGGTCGAATCTGTGCCTAGAACATTGGAACCATTATTTCCCTTGACCTGGACATGCTAGTTACTACAGCCAGCAAAAAATGTTTTATGGACAGTGTGATCACAGCAAAACCTGGGGAGAACGATGCCTCCCAGATCCTTTGCCAGAACTTATTTGAGAGTTCATCATATCACATCCCAGCTTTTCAGAGAACAGTAGCTCAAATATTTATTGGTCACTGTTGTGGGTTGAATTGTGTCTCCCAAAAGGCTATGTTGAAGTCCTAACCTCTGGTACCTGCGAATATGATCTTATTTGGAAATAGGCTCCTTGCAGATGTAATCAACTTAAGATGAGATCATACTGGATTAGGGTGGGCCCTAAATCCAGTAACTAGTGTCCTTATAAGGAAAGAGAGAATTGGATACAGAGGCATAGAGAAGAGACAGAAAGGGAAGAAGACCCTGTGAAGACACAAGTAAAAACTGGAGCGAAGCAGCTGTAAGCCAAGGAATGTCAAGGACTGTGGCAACCATTACATGCTAGAGCCTTCAGAGAAAGCTTGGCCTGACTGACACCTTGATTTTGGACTGCTAGCCTCCAGAACTGTGAGAGAATAAATTTCTCTTGGTTTAAGCCATCCAGTTTGTGGCACTTTGTTACAACAGCGCTTGGGGTGAACACAGCCCCCTACTGAGTGCCAGACAGTGTTCTAGTCACAGGAGATTCAGGGTGAACAGAGTAGACAGGATCCCTACTCTTGTAGAGCTGACAGTCTAGTGGGGGAAGTCAGACAACGAACATTTAAATAAAGAACAAGAAAACCACAGTTCAAGAAGAGGGCTCTGAAGACCATGCAGTAAGCGGTGAGAGAGGGAAAAACCGGCATGGGGGGTGGAGAGCAGAGTGATTTGGAAAGGAAGAGGGGACATGTGAGTTGAGACCTAAATAAAAAAGAAGACTGAAAGTGCATGGACAATTTCATCTATTTAAAACTTAGTATCTCATAAAATCATCTCTACTTTGGAACAGAAAGATAAATATCCTCCACTATGCAGGGGTCATTAGTTTTACTTTTGCATTTCTATATGGGGTTAGGGTAATGTTTTATGTCTGTCCTCTCTGTCAGACTGGAATTCTTTGAGGGCAGCAGCTGTATGTGATAGGTCTTTAGGCCTCAGTGCCGAGGTCTGAGCTGGACACGCAGGAGGAGGCTAGAGCGTGGGGTTTGCCTGGGGTTAAAAAGACTCAAGCCCTTGCTGACTCTGCAACTCGGGAAGGTCCTTAATTCTCTGAAGTTGTTTCCTCATCTGTAAAATGGAGATCACAGTAATACTTAAACCATAGGGTTGTCGTGAGGATTAAATAAGACAATGTGTATAATGTTGTATATCCAGATGGGGAAGACCAGGAACAATTAAGTATTGTCCTTAGTGTCTGACTTTTTACAGGAATGTATTTGTGTATTATCTGTAGAATTTTTAAAAGTTTTTAATTGTAGTAAAATACATATAATATTTGCCATTTTCACCGTTTTTAAGAGTACAGTTCAGTGGCATTAAGTACACTCACATTGTTGTGCGACCATGACCACCGTCTGTCCCCAGAGCTCTTTTCACTTGGCAAAACTGAAACTTTACACCCATTAAATGATAAATCCCCACTCCTCACCCCCCCGCCCAAAGCCCCTGGCAACCATTATTCTGCTTTCTGTCCCTGTAAAAATTTTTTTTTTTTTTCCAAAAAGATGACCGGTAAGGGGATCTTAATCCTTCACTTGGTGTTGTCAGCACCACGCTCTCCCAAGTGAGCCATGGGCTGGCCCTCTGTCCCTGTGATTTTTGACTACGCTAGGTACCTTATGTGGACCGAAATCAAGGCTGTCAAGGCAGAAGTAATTTCATAAAGGTTTATTGAAAGCCAGGCTTGAGGATTGGCTGGGGACACGCAAGCCAACAGAGCTGGGAAGTGGTCCAGAGTCTGCTACAAGCAGAGGCATTTGATAGGGGAGCTTCCACAGGGAGGGGGAAAGCTCCAAGTACAGTTGTCCTTTTCTCACAGAATATAAGAATCACAATCACTAAACGTACGTTCAGATTCTTTATTGATTTTTCAAATTGTGTTAGTTATGTTTTTATTATTGATTTGTAAGTATTCTTTTTCTTATGCTGGATACAAATCCAGTCGTTTTTATGCTGTATCCTATATATACATGATTTGCAAATATTTTCTCCCATTCTGTTGGTTATCTTTTCATTTTCTTGCTAGTGCCTTTGAAGCACAAAAGTTTTAATTTTGATAAAGCCAATTTGTGTTTTTACTTTTGTTAATTTTGCTTTTGGTGTCTTATCTAAAAATAAACTCCTAACCTAAGGTCAAAAAAAAAAAAAAAAAAAAAGAATCGCAGTCACTGATTGCTGATTACAACACAGGAGCAGAAGCATCTGCGTTCAGCCTGCAGGAGAAGCTTCAGGCTTCAGCTCTTCTGAACAATGTCTGAATGATTTGTACAGAACAAGCAAGTTATACACTAATTAATAAATCAGCAGTTCTAACCATATACATTGTTTATCTTAAGAACAAGATGTTAACACCAAGTTCATGAGACTTACCCCAAGGCAGTGAGTTTCGGAAAACCTGCCTCATTTTGATTATTTCCATCATCAGTCATATAAATGGAATCACACACCATTTGTCTTTTAGTGACTGGCTTGTTTCACTCAGCATCACGTCCTCAAGGCACGTGTGAAAATTCCCTTCCTTAGAAGGCTGATGTTCCATTGTATGTTTCACCACATTTTGCTCATCCATTCATCTGTCTATGGACAATTGGATCACTTCCACGTTTTAACTACTGTGAATAATGCTGTTACGAGCACAAGTTACAGATACCTATTTGAGTCCCTGCTTTCAATTCATTTGGGTATACACCCAGAAGTGGAATTGCTAGATCATATGGTACTTCTATGTTTAATTTTTATATTTTTATTAGCATATTCATTGTTACAAGTCATACTTATTCTTTATGCCCCTTATCCAATCTCCCTCTCCCCGCTCTAATAACCATGTTCTCTCCATCTGATAGATGAACTGCTCCTCTGTGGGTTTGTTGCCTGGATGGTCTGTCCAGTACTGAGGCAGGTGTGATCAAGTCCTCCCCTATTATCACAAAGCAGATGCTTCTTCTGTTACTCTGGAGTGTGCTTAGTGGCGAGAGAGAGGATCTCTTCTTTTTTTTTCTTTTTTTTTGGTCCCCACTGGTGCCTCTCCTTGTGTCAATGAAGTTGAGAGTCTGGCGGGCCACCCGTACAGTGGCTGTGACTGCTGCTATAGAGACTAGCCACTTTCACGGCAGCCATGGCCCTTGCAGTGGCTGTGGTGGACTACCTGTGTGAAAATGGTGATTTTGGTGAGCTCTTTACCTGGTTGCAGCTGGGTTCAGCTTCCCCGGCTCCATGCCTTATTCTAAGATGTTGTTGTGGAGGAGTTAGGTGGAAGAAGGAAAAGAGGGAGGGGAAATTGGGTGGGAAGAGGAGGAAGGAAGGGGAGCGTGACTGAGGCCAGTTGCCCCCGCCTCATTCTGGCAGTGGAGACCATGGGGCTTCCAGCAGTGGCTGGGTGATCACTGAGCTGCATACAGATGTCAGTGGGGTGTGGCTGAAGCCCTCATTCCCCCACCGCCCCACCTTGGGAGCCCGGGGCACTTTCTGCAGCAGCTCAGTCGTCAGTGGTCGTCACTGGGCTGGTCGTGGGTGTCAGGGGGGCGTGGCTGAGGCCCTTGGCCCTCCCCTCCCCATTGGCTTGGGAGCCCAGGGGGCTTCTGGTCTTTTTCGGTTTTATAGGTGTTCTTTGGTGGTGTTGGACCTTTACTAGTTAATATCAAACTTTGTCTCTGATCTGTGGGTATTTCATATTTGCTTTCAGTTCTGTGTTGGATTATTCACTGTTCCTACCACTTAAACTCTGCACTGGAACTAATTTGTTGTCCTTTGCTTACTTCTAAATGGGGGAACTTCCTGTGGACCAGCACTTGAGTCCTGTGGTTGAGCTCAATTGTTGCTTTGCTGCTGATTCTCTGGGGAAGGCTTCTGTGCATCTCAGGTTTTAATTATTGACCTTGTGGGTACTTCCGGGTCCTGTGAGATCTGGTACCTGGGTTGTGTGGAAACTCTGGTCTGGGCCTGAGTCTTTTCAGCAAACTGCACCCCCTGCAGTTCTGTATTCCTGACCAGTCTCCACTGAATGGGCCTGTGCTGATTGGGGGCAGATCAGCTGTCCTTGCTGTGTCCCAGTGTTCTCCCAGTGTTTCCGTCTCCCCCACCACCCATGCTCCAAACACTTCCCATGGGATGGTCTGTGTGCTGGTCCCTTGCAATGACTCACCAGCCTCTGAGTGGCTCCTTTTTTTTTTTTTTTTTTTTTTTTTTTTTTTTTTTTTGTCGTTTTTTCGTGACCGGCACTCAGCCAGTGAGTGCACTGGTCAGTCCTATATGGGATCCGAACCCGCGGCGGGAGCGTTGCCGCGCTCCCAGCGCAGCACTCTACCAAGTGCGCCACGGCTCCTTTTTTCAGTTGTCTGTGTCTCCTTGATCCTATGTGGGTCCACGGAAACATTGTTAGTGGTCTTGCTAGCCTGGGGGCCACCAAGGCCCCCTTCTCCCCTGCCACCTCCAAGCAACTCCATCCGAAGGGCACAGCTGTGGCTTTTACCAGCTCCTGCTCTGTGCACTCAGCAGCTCCAGCCTGGAAGTGACCAGGGCTCAAAACGGTCAGAGTGGTTTTTTCTTTCTCTCATTGTGGGTTCTCCCACCTTCATGCACTCTGTAGGTCTCCCCTCCTCTTCCCCTGAGCTCCAGCGGCCCCAGCTTGGCTGTCGTTGCTTTTTTATAGTTGTAAAATTGGTTGATTTGTGGGAGAGAGTGATGCTGGGGACCATGTATTCTGCCATCTTGACTGGAAGCCCCTGTGTTTAATTTTTTTAAGACCTGCTATACTGTTTTCCACAGTGGCTGTACCATTTTATATTCCCATCAACAGTGCACAAGGGTTCGGATTTCTGTACATCTTCACCAACACTTGTTATTTTCTGTTTTGTTTTGTTTTTTATAGTAGCCATCCAGATGAGTGTGAAGTGATATCTCATTGTGGTTTTAATTTGCATTTCTCTGATGATTTGTGATGTTAAGCATCTTTTCATATGCTTGTTGGCCATTTCTATATCATCTCACTAAAAAACACAAAAACCATGGTTTGCTGTATGACCTTGGACAAATCCCATTCCTGCACCAGACTTTAGCAACACCTTGGGTCAACTGAAGGGTTTAACTAGAGTATCTGTGAGGTCTTGTACTGCTAAGAAGCTTCAATTGTCTGAGTGTATTTTAATCATTTACTGGGGTATCAAGCTTAGCACCTAGCAGAGTGTTTAGAATGCAGTAGGTGCTTGATGTTTGTGAAGGAACACACAATGAGAGAATACGTGAATGTGTTTGAGCCAAACACAGGACAGCCCTTAATCACATCATCTGATGAAGATCCAAGAGGAAGCTGCAGACCCTTAGCCTATAATCTCTTCAGGCCATGCCTGAAAACAATATAATAGCCAGTGAAATTTGGCAGCATTTGTAGAGCACTGTTTGGGGTCCTGGGGCTGAGGGCAGGTGCAGAGGTTGCATCTAAGAAGTCAATTATTTTACACTCTCATTATGAAAATGCAGTGGAAGTGAGTGTGGCAAAGGTGGTAGGCAGCAGGGAGACGTCAGGGGTGGGAGATGGGGAAGACTCTACAATGTCCCGCACAATCTGTCCCCTGCCTACCACCCCAAGATCACCTCCTGATGGATCCTGCCTGCACTCGTGTCTCCAGTCCCACCACACGTCCCACACACTCCCACACCCTAAGTGTGAAGAAGGTGGCCTGTGGGCACTGCTCCGGGTAAAGGTGAACATGCTGGCCTCTGAGTCAGGCTGTCATGTTTCTCTCCTTCTCTGACAGGGTGTGGATGGAGGCCAGGCACACAACCACCTTGCTGAGACCTCAGCCAGGCCTCTGTTCGAGGCCACCATGGCAGAGTCTGTGACCTCATAGCCCTCCACATACCTCTTCTTTCCACCTGCCCACAGGTGTGGTTCCAGAACTGCTTAGATAGGGCCTAAAGCTGAGGATCGGGGAGCCCTGCCTTGTTTTAACATATAATATGAAGCTGTATGAAGGAAAGGTTTAAATCACACACCCATTGGTGATGAATGTTACCCATTTGGTTTCTAGCCTGTCTGTACAGAGACATACAAGCAGAGGTGGCTTTAGTTTGGGTACTTTTTCTTTCTTTTCTTTTTCTTCTTTTATCAAAAATGGAATAGAAACTCAAAAGCACTTCAACATCACTCCCCATGAAGTCTCTATGAGGAATGTATTTTATTGAAATTATTTCACAGTTGGTTATTAAAACAGATCAAATTAACATTCATCTTCTTGTTAAAGTGGGGGTGGGGGAACAATGACTAGAGAGGAAAAAAAATAGAGGAAAAAAATCAGAATCCAGAATAGTCTTCCAGGTCATTCATCATTCATGTGTTACTCAGCAAATGGTAAATAAATTTTAAACGAGGCTGGTAGAGAACAAAGGTCCATGTTTTTTTCCCATAAAAGTAGAGATGAGATTTGTCATTCAAATTATGAAATGAAATCTCACCTGACTCGTAGTCCAGAAAAAAATGCCAGGAAAGGTAAGAATAGGTCTTACATTTAGCAGAAGGATGGCACGTGACCAGTGCACTGAAACCTTCTTGATTTCTTATTCGAATTCACCAGCATCCAGCCTACTGTGTGGACGACCTCTCCCCATGTCTGGGAAGAGTGTCTAAGACCCCCAACCCCACCCCTTCTTCCATCTACACTTGTCTCTCATTTCTGCCTCCCAGTCACCTGGCTGAAGCAAACCCCTGATGAACGTTGTCACTGGTGGGATAAGGAATCGCTTTGATTACAAGGAGAGTTTTGTTTGTCTTTCTAAAAGCTCTCTTCAGGGATAATAAGATAGGGTATGTTATTTAAAATCTATAATTATGTCTGCATTAAATGTATTGATAATTTCTTTTAGACCATGCTATGATGAAGGAAAACTGCAGCCATCATTCCTTAATTAGAAAAAACAGGTTGCTGGGGTATATGAGTATCAGATTTTTATACAAGCTATGGTAGATAATTGTTTAACATCTGCCACGTTCAAATTCTGCCTGTACACACCTATAATCGGTTAGATTTTTTTTAGTGTGGACATGTGATCTGCAAGTCTCAATATGTTTATATTTGGTTTTTGTACAATATCCTTTCCTTTATTCTGTAATGTCTGAAAAACTGACTCCTCTCATTTTCTAAAGAGGCCTAACTCCTTCAATCTGGTGTTTAGTTCTTCCTTTGTTCTTAGCTATTTTATTCATTTGTTCAAAAAGTGCCAGGCGTGGTCTAGAACACTGGAGCTATAGCAATAAATAAACCAGACTAAGCCCCTACGTTGGGAAGTTTATGTTCTTTTTTTTTTTTTTTTTTTGGACCAATAAGGGGATCGCAACCCTCAGCACGGTGTGGTCAGCACCACGCTCAGCCAGTGAGCACACCAGCCATCCCTATACAGGATCCAAACCTGCGGCCTTGGCGCTCCCAGTGCCGCACTCTCCTGAGTGAGCCACGGGGCCGGCCCAGGAAGTTTATGTTCTAGTTTTGGTTTTCTAGCCTAGCTGGCTGGCTAACATCTTCCACTCTACTCTTTACGAGACTAATAGAACTTCTGAGTTTCTACTTCCTGTGGCTAAAAGCAGGCAAACTCTCTCTTTTGACCTCAGACCGCAGTCCTAGTTATCGGCAAATAATCTCTGTCTAGAGGCTTCTCACACACCAGTGTCAGAAACCGACTGTTCTGTTTCATATGCAGTTTGTGTTTCTTTGGTCTGGTTTCTTTGGATTTTTTGCCAATTCCAACTGTTACTGTAAAGCTAGGGCTAGGACTCACAGACCCCTCGAGCCCATTGTACAGACTGGGTCACAAACCCTCCACACGCAGGTCTACGAGCTCGGTAATAGGAAAAGGTCAAGGGAGCCGTGGGTGAAAAATTAATAGGTTTTATTCAGAGCTAGGAGCAGCCGCCCTAGTGGCTTCTTGGAGCATCCTGAGAAGCACCGTGTGTCAGAGTCATTAGTCCTTTATACGTAGATCCATAACCCAGGACACCTGGGTGCCCATATGCAGTTACATTAAATAGTAACCAAGGAACGCCTGAGGGTATTTTCAGCAACTGCTTGGCAAGATTCTGAGCATCTGAGGGGCCCTGACCATGTTCCTATATTTTCCCAACAGTTATCCAGCTGAAGATTGCTCCTCACATTCCTCTCTGGGTGACACCCAGGACACAAGATCATATCCCACAGATCCTCCTAGGGCTGGCAGATGCAGGAATGACAAAAGATATGTCCACTGTGGAAGGTCGCTGGTCTCTCAGATAATCCACTGCAGCTTTTCCCTACCTGGAGGTCCATCACAGCCACCACAGTCACCACTAACTGATGAATGCTAGTGCTGGCCATGGAGCAAACCTGGCTCTGCAGGGCAAGGACCAAGTAAGAAGTGGGCAATCCCCTCTGCCCTCACTGCTCTTCTGGAAAACTGGCAGGCTGTCCAATTGCAGAACTCCATGCTGGCAGCAGTTTTACCTCAAGCCCCTAGGTGCCAGCCTAATAATTCTATATTTTCATATTCAATTGCTTTAACAATTATAAGACTTTAAGATTTTCTCTTTTTAAAATCAGTTTCAAAACAGACCATGCGGTTGTTTTCAAGGAATTTTCCAATTTTATGTAGACCATAAAATGTGTTGGCATAGGGGTGTTTATATTATTCTTTCTTTTTTTAAATGTCTGTAAGGTCTATAGCGGTGCTCCTTTTAAAGTCGTGTTACAGGGCGCAAAGCCTGCATCCTGGACATGCTGGCAGCTCAGCATCTGCACCGCACTGAGGAGCTCTGGCAGCTGGTAAGGGAGGGGGTGATGCAGCAGCCCTAGAGCCCTAGGCCCAGAGGAGAGGGAGCCGGCGAGAGGCGCCTGCACAGGTCTAGGAGTGAGAATGTGGAGGTCTGAGCCGGTGCAGTTTGAACATATCCCACAGGAGAATGCCTTGGAGTTCAAGGAAGAGGAAGATTTGGCCCTAGGTCATGAAGTAGGATATGCCTTTCTCAAACCCCAAGGCATTCAGAGCTGGGATGACTTAGGGTCCATAGAGTGGGGCTAGGCAAGCCTCAGCCTCCAGACAGAGGCCCCTGGCTCCTGGGAGAACCACCTGGGGCCAGGCTAGTAGTGATAGGGCCAGTGTGTATGGTGAGTATGCCAAGAGCTTCTGACAGATGTCAGATCTGGTGGAACACCAGGGGACCTACACAGGGGAGAAACCCTATAAGTGCAAGGTCGGTGGCAACGGCTTTGGGAATAGGCCTGCATATTTCAAACACCAGTGAACTCATAGTGGTGAGAAGCCCCACAGAGCCTGGCCACCAGCCCAGAGGTCCCCAAAGATTCTTGTCCCTGGATCCCTGCTGATGAGCACCTCACTATTTGCAGTGAATGTGACAAGAGCTTCTGGCAGAGTTCTGACCTGGTGAAACACCAGGGGACACACACGGGTGAGATACCCTACAAGTGTGGCATCTGTGTCAAGGGCTTTGGCAACAGGTCTGCCCACATAAAGCACCAGAAGACGTGCCAGGGGGAGCAGCCCCCCGGTCAGTGGTTCCCCAATGGCAGCCATCATGAGCAGCCATGGCAGCCTCACAGGGACCCAAGGCCCGGGACAAGCCATATATCTACACTGATTGTGGCAAAAGCTTTGTGCTCACCTGCAGCCTCCTGTGCCACCAGCACAGTCATCTGGGGCCCAAGCCCTCTGGCTGTGACATGTGTGGAAAGGAGTTTGCCCGGGGCTCAGACCTGGTGAAGCACCTGCGGGTGCACACAGGAGAGAAGCCCTACCTGTGCCCTGAGCGTGGCAAGAGCTTTGCTGACATCTCTACCCGGGTCCACACCTCTGCACCCACAGTGACAGGAGGCCTCACACCTGCCCAGAATGAGACCGCACCTTCAGCCTCAGCTCCACCCTTCTTTGCCACCGCCTCACTCATGTGGAGCCCCATGACTTCAGCTTCCCAGGCCCCACCTAGGCCCCCTGATCCACAGCCCATCTCCCTCCTCCTCTTGGAACCAGCCCACCACTGACTCCTTGAAGCCCTTTGTACTCGGGTGGCCTGCCTGGCTTGGAGCCAGAGCCTGGGGGATCACAGGCTGGGGAGCTGCCCCCACCACTGGCAGGTTTCAAGCCCCGCAAGTGCCCTGAGTGTGGGAGGACTTACACCAAAGCTCTGACCTGGTGAAACACCCCCACCTCTGTCCTGTATGCAGCAAGGGTTTTACTGACAGCTTGTCCCGAGTCAAGCACCTCTGCACCCACCATGCTGAACGGGTCCGGCCAGCACCACTGTCCACTCTCCTGTGGCCACATAACCCTCCTGGCCCAGCACCCACAGCCTCTTGACCTTGAGTCCAGGCCCAGCCCTCTGGACCCAGCCAGCCCCATGTGTGTGGCTTCTATGGTAAGGAGTTCCCCAAAAGCTCAGATCTGGTCACATGCAGCCACACACACACACTGGGGAGAAGCCACACAAGCGTGCAGAGAGTGGCAAGGGTTTTGGTGACAGTTCTGCTCGAATAGAGACCTGTGTGGGCACCTAGTCCTGAGGACCTTTGGTATAGGAGATGGTCGGGCAAGGTCCCTCAAGGAGGAGCCACCAGCAGGACAGGAATGACAGGGTCCAGGGAGGGTATCTGCTGCTTAAGCAGAGAAGAAAGGGCCTGGAGGCGGTGGGAGGGGGAAGGAGCCGAAGGAGCAGGAGGAAGGAGTGAACGGACAGAAGCAGAGACTGGAGACAATGACCCTGAAGCTCAGGAAACTGTCCTGGCTGGGCTTAGGACCGTGCCAGTATGGGCTATACCCCAGCTTCTAGAACACTGCCCAGCACACAGTAGGCACTTAATAAATACTTGCTGGATAGGAAAAAATAATTCTTATTACAGATAAGAATTTTTCTTCTTTTGTCCCCTTTATGAGTCTTGCTGGGGGCTTATCAATTTTAATTAATCTTTCCAAATAACCAACTTTTGGCTTCCGTTATTTTCTCTGCTGTATGTCAGCTTATGATTTCAGTGATTCTGGTCTACCTCCATTATTTTCTTTATTCTACTTTCTTTGGGTTTGCTTTGCT
The DNA here is from genome assembly GCF_027409185.1 of Cynocephalus volans. Lineage (NCBI taxonomy): Eukaryota > Metazoa > Chordata > Mammalia > Dermoptera > Cynocephalidae > Cynocephalus > Cynocephalus volans. The sequence goes on from NC_084470.1 coordinate 20,809,819, forward strand.
GTTTTTTTGTCAGCTTCTTGAGACAGAAATTAATTTTCAACTTCTTTTCTCTATGACATATGCATTTAGAGATAGAGGTTTCCCTCTAAGCACAGCTAGAATTACATTCTGCACGTTTTTTAAATAATAAATTGCTCACATTTATTAAGATCATACTATCCAAGACACTGTATTAAAAACTATAAGCATTCTCTATTTGTATATTTATTTTTATTAAATATAATTTACATATAGTAAAATACGCAAATCTTAAAGGTACATCTCAATCACCTTTTACCAATTATACATCTATATAATCACCAAATCCAGATAGAATGTCTTTATGACCCCAGAAATTTTTCTCAGGCTTCTTCACAGTAAAAACCCATGTTCATAGGTAACACTCTTCTGACTTCTATGACCATCGAGTAGTATGTGCCTGTTCTTGAACTTCATATAAATCAAACCCAACAGTAATCCAAGAGGATGCATACTTCTGTGTCTGGATTTTTTGCTTAACTTAATGTTTTTTTTATAATCATCTGTATTGCTGCATGTACGAGAATTGTGTTTTTAAAATTGCTATGTAATATTCCATTGTATGGATATACTACAATTTGCTGACCCATTCTCCTGAAGATGAAAATTTATATTTTTTTCTTAGTTTTTGGCTATTATTATTTTTGGTTATTTCATTATGAATAAAACTGCTAAGGAAATTCTTATACATATTGTTAGGTGCAAATATGCTCTCTTGGTCTTGTACACAATTATTAGATTAAGGAATTTCCCTTCTTATATTAGTTACTGAATTTGATGTTGAATTTGATTAAATACTTTTTCTGAACCCATGGAGGAGATCATACGGTTTCCACCTTTATCCTGTTTAAGGTGATTTTTATCCTGTTGTGGTGATTGATTGATGGATGTAAATAATTATCCCCGCATGCCTAGGATAAAACTCAGTTGGTCATCAAATATTATACTTTTATTAGTGGATTTGATTTGCTAATATTTTGTTTGCCTTTACATTCACGAGAAATATTGGTCTGAAATTTTCTGCTCTTGTGATGTTTTTCCTAGTCAGTTTTTGAAATCAGGATTATGCTTGCATCTTAAATAGGTTGAGAAGTTTTCTTTTTCCTCTATGCTTTGAAAGAATTTGAATATGGTTGGTATTACTTCTTCCTTCGATGTTTTGCAGAATTTACTAGTGAAACCACCTGTGCCTAGAGTTCTTTATGGGAAGATTCTTCGTATTGATTTAACTTTGCTAATGCATGACTATTCAGACATTTTGTTTATTCTTATGCTAGGTTTAGTTTGAATATGTTATAGTTTCCTTATTTGTTCAGTTAAAAAACATTCTATTTTCCACTGTGATTTTCTCTTTGATTCATTAATTATTTAGAAGTCTCTTGTTTAATTTTTAAATAGTTGGGGATTTTCTAGTTTACTTGTTATTGACTTCTTACTTAATTACATTGTGGTTAGAGAACATACGTTGTATGATTTAAATCCTCAGAAATGTGTTGTCTTGCTTTATGGCCCAGCATGTAATTTAACTTGGTTCCATGTGTGCTTGAAAAGAAGACGTATTCTGTAGTTATTGGGTAAAATATTCTGTAAACATCATTTATACTGAAAGGATTGACAGTATTTTCAGAACTTCTGTATCTTTACTAATTTTTTTGTCTAGCTATTCTATGAGTTACTGCGAGGAGGGTTAAAATCTCCAATTGTGCTTGTTGGTTTGTCTATTTCTTCTTTTGTTTCTGCAAATACTGTTTCACGTATTTTGAAGCTTTGCCATTAGGCACATACACATTTATAATTATGTCTTCCCAATGAATTCACCATTTTGATGTTATAAAATTTTCCTGTTTATTTTTTACTATTTATTTTTAATAGTTATCCTTGTCTTGAAGTCTTTTGTGCCTGACGTAAATATAACCACTCCAGCTTTCTAGTGCTCACTGTTTGTATGATATATCCCTTTCCATCTTTTTACTTTCTTTTTTTCCCCCATCTTTTTACTTTCAGCCTATCTGTGTTCTTATATTTAAAGTGTGTCTCTTATATACATAAAGTTGGGTCATTGTTTAAAAACAAGTCAGATAATCCCTATCTTTAATTGTAGTTGTCCTTTTGTATTTAATGTAACAACTGATACATTTGAGTATGCTGTATTGCTCTTTGTTTTCTCTTAGCTCCGTCTGGTGTTTGTTCCCTTTTTCTCCTTTTCTACCATTAAAAAAATTAAGCAAAGGGAGAATTGACAATTTTTCAATCATAATTGGAGGTTTTAATACCCTTCCCTCAGCAACCAATAGAACTATACAAAAAATCAACAAAGACATGGAAGATCTGAAAAATACTACCAAACCTTGACTTTGACATTTGTAGGACACTACACCACGAAATGGCCAACTACATTCTTTTCAAGTATATTTGATGTACCACAGGGTAGGCTCTAAAATTAAAAGGACTGAAAGTATATAAAGTATATTCTGTGATCACAATGGAATGAAATTAGAGCTCAATAACAATAAGATAACTACAAAAAGAAACACAAAATATTTGGAAATTAAACAACATACTTCCATATAATCCATGGGGCAAAGAAAAAACATAAGAGAAGTTGGAAAATACATTAATCTAATTATAAAAAAATGCAATGCATTAAGTTTTGTAAGATGGAGCTAAAGCTCTGCTAAGAGGAAAATTAATAGCTTTAAATGTTTATATTAGAAGAAAAACCTAAAACCAATGATCTGTGTTCCTACCTCCAAAAATTGGAAAAAGAAGTATAAATTAAACTTAAAGTAAGTAGAAGAAAGGAGATCATAAAAACAAGTACAGTAATTGATTAAAACATAGATCAACAATAGAGAAGATCAATAAAATCAAAAGCTGGTTCTTTGAAAATATCAATACAATTCATAAGTTTTAGCTAAAGTGACCAATAAAAAAAGGGAGAAGATATAAAAATATTAATATCAGAAATGAAAGAGGGACATCACTATAGTCTCTACAGATGTCAAAAGGATAATAAGAGAATAAAATATCATGAACAACTTTATGAAAAAAAATTGTACAACCTTGATGAAATGGACAAATTTCTCCAAAGACAAAAACTACCAAAATTGGCCCAAGAAGAAACAGAAAATTTTAATATCCCTATATTAATTTCAAAATTGAAATTTGTAATTTAAAACTTCCCATAAAGGAAACTCTAGGCCCAAAAGTCTTAATTCAGGGATTCTATGAAACATTTAAAAAAGAAAATGCCAATACCATGCAAACTCTTTTTAAAAATAGAGAATTACAGAACTCTCCCAATTCATTTTATGATGCCATTATTACCTTAATACCAAAAACAGATGAAGATAGTATAGGAAAAGAAAACTACAAACTTCTTTTTTGCATCATAAGCATAGATGCAAATTTAAGTAAAATTAAATGTATGTATGTATGTATCTCTAACATTCTTTCTGTAAATATGTATTGTAAGATACCTGAAATAATGTTTATTTAATATTAATAATGACTATTTCTGGTTGGTAATTTTTAAGAAAATTATTGTACTTTTTTTCATCGTTTGAATTTTTCTTTAAAAAAACAGAAAATATGCCAACTTATTAGATCTAGGTGATAAGAATGTGAGATAGTTTTGTTTTTCTTTTACTTTTCTGCATTTTTAAAACAAAAATAAATATTAGTTGTTGGTTTGGGGTATACAGTCTTTAAAAGTTTAGGTGATTTCTTTCTACTCCTATTTCATCCAGTGTTTTCTATTAGGAATATATACTGAATTGCACTGAATGTCTTCCTAGCATCTATAAATATGATTACATGATTTTTATTTATTTATTTTGGCAGCTGGCCAGTAAGGGGATCCAAACCCTTGACCTTGGTGTTAGAAGGCTGTGCTCTAACTGACTGAGCCAACCAGCCAGCCCCGATTACGTGATTTTTAAATTATCCTGATACTGAGCCACACATGCATTCATGGTGGAACCAGTCTGTTGCACAGATGTCTACTTTTCCTACTGCCTTCAAAGCCCACCCTCTGGGTGTGTTCTTCCTCTTCTAGATGAAATTGTGGGCAACTTTCATAGCTTTTCCAATCATTTTTAGTCTAAGAACAGTTTCATTTTAGTTATCAAAAAGCCCTGTTCAATTCAATATTAAAACTCCAATCTTTTATCTAATTTAAATTTCTTTTCTCCTTTAGCTCTGCCTTTGGCTGGGAAATCTGCAATGGGGACAGTGGCTTTACCTCTTAGGTGCTGTTTTGGGGACTGTATCAGTCAGGGTTCTCCAGAGAAACAGAATCAATAGGATATATATATATACACGAGGAGGAGCTGCTTTTAATGTCCTTTACACCGGCATAAATTCTTCTGGTCATGGGAGATTATTCTTTCTATATCTGTCAGGTTTGTTAGTATTATATTTTAATGTTTACATCTATTTTCCTTTTGGTGGCAGGCCAGTTGTCGGGCCTTAAAAACTAACGCCACCTTAAGTGACATTACAAGTGGCACCATTATAGGCCCACAAGGGTGTATTAACGTGGCAGCCTAAGACAGTGCCAGGAGGAAGTAGGATGGGAGAGTCTGTGGGAACCTTGCCTTAGCCCTTATTGGCCAAATACACGTTTCCGTGCTCGTGAACACTGCGTGATTGCAATAGCTAGGCATTGAGACAGGATGCATGCTCTTGAGTGTTAAGCTGATAGGATTATGTTAAAACCTCCCCTCCCCATCTGCCTATAAAAGCAAGTGCTTGTGTGATAATAAACGGAATTGCTCGACAGAACCCCCGCCACGTCTGAGTGTCCTTTAACGGGCTGGTTGGGGCCGGTGGCTGTGCTCACCTCTCTTCACGGCTCTCTTCCCCTGTCTCCTTCCAAAGGGGACTGGAGGGAAAGAGGAATCCGGGCCATTCGCTCGCCTACTGAAAGGAACGAGGTTAGGGCTATTCGGGTCGGCCAGCCTCAGATCTGACAGCCAGTAAGGGCATCCTACGTCTATTTTCGAAGTAAAATTTCTCATTTATTTTTTCTGCTTGCTTTACCAGACATTGATACTAAGGTATTTCTAGCTTTACGAAATAACTTAGGGACTCTTCTCTCTAGTCTTTTATAGTTTGAATAACAGAATTGTTTATTTGGGGAAGTTTCATAAAACTTAGCTATAAAGCAATCTTGGCACAGTGCTTTATAAAGGGAGAAATCTTTAACAAGTTTTCCAAGTTTTTCTATCATTGCTGAACCATTTAGGTTTCTACCTCTTTCTGGGTCTTATTTGGCAATATAAATGTTGTTAGAAAACCATCCGATTTTCTTTCTAGACTTTCAAATTTATTGCCATAAAGTACCACATTATGTTCTTGTGTTAGTTTCCTAGGCCACCCATAACATTGGGTAGCTTAAAACAGCAGAAATTCATTCTCTCACAGTTCTGGAGGCCCGAAGCCCAAAATCAAAATGTTGCCAAGATTGGCTCCTCCTGGAGGCTCTGAGGGAGGGTCCATTCCCTGCGTCTCTCCCGGCTCCTGGTGGCTCCAGCAGTCCTTGGTGCTGCGAGTCTGCAGACATGTCACTATAGTCTCTGCCTCTGTTTTCACCCAGCATTCCCCTCGGTGTGTCTGCAGTCTCCCTTTTTCTCTTACAAGGACACCAATCTTCAGATTTAGGGCCCGCCTGAAATCGGGGATGATCTCATCTCAAGATCCTTAATTTATCTGCAAAGACCCTCCTTCCAAAAAGGTCATGTTCACAGGTCCTGGAGGTTAGGACTTGAGTCTGTCTCCTTGAGGCTACCATTCAACCCACTATACTTCTATTGATAGAACCATGATGATTGGGTTGGGGGTTTCTGAGAAACACACGTTTATTTGTAATTTAAAAAAGAAAATTATTTTCCAGCAGCTCCCAGCATCATTGAGAGTCTTGTTCACATCATGCCATTGGATCCATTTTCACAGGAAATAAGTCTTTCTTTTCTCTCTTACTACATGTGAGTGGGGGATTTGGATGCAATTATGAGTTCTATGAAACTCTTAGTGGAGGAGACCAGCAGGGAAGGGAATTAACTGTTCACACCTTCTACCAAAAGTGCATCTGTCTATGTGAGGTCGTGAGCTTCCTAGAGAATGGGTCTGTGTCTCTCATTCCTCCAGGTACCATGCTGCTCCCACCTGAGGCCTGGTCCTTCCCCAGGGCAGGGCTCTTAGCAGCATCACGGGAGGGAATGAAGGAGGGCCTGCATCTCCTTTCCTCACTTCCCCACTATAACAGCGCAACCTCCCCCTACCTCAGAGAAAAAAATTACAGCTGTCAGAAATAAGATAGACCATGTAACCTGATCATCCGTGGAGTCAGCTGTCACAAGCCAGGGTTCTATTTTGCTAAGCAACTGTAATGGAAACATTACGTATTTTCATCAAGATTAAAAGCTAAAACCATGACAGCTTTGCACATCATCATATGGGAAAATACTACCACAGCGCTGTCAGGTGGTGTGCCACACCACCTTTGGAAGTGACCAGTGAGACCCACGGGAAGGTTGGAGGGGAGATCTGGCAACATTTGCAGAGAGGGATCCTACAGCCACAGAAGAGGGCAAGAGTCCACGAGGCTAGTGGGTCTCAAACTTCCCCAGGCAGCAGCAGCACCCGGCGGGCTTGTCAATGCACAGCTTTCTGGGCTGCACAACTTGCTGGAGTTTGTGACTCAGTGGGGGTGGGGAGAGGTAGCCATTTCTTACAAGTTTCAAAGAGATGTGTTGCCCTAGTCCTGGGCCTACGCTTTAAGGACAACTGGACCAAGGTGGGACTTTGGAATCTGCCCTTTTAACAAGTTCCATCCATGATAAGAGGCAGAAGCTCCCCACACAACACTTTGTGAAATGCTGGGTGCAGAGGGAACAGACCAGAGGCCAGAGGGCAGGGCTTGGGGCTCCCAAGGTGCAGGTAGTGTTAGGACGGCACGTGTGCATGGATCCCGTGAGAACGGAGCCAAGAGAGGCTTTCTGAAAGTCCTTCTAGGGGGCCCCACATTCCTATGTCTACCTAGAATGCTTGAAGCTGATGGAACAACCAATCCCTAGATGTTATTTGAGGTCAGCTGGGAGGGGCTTGCACTCAGCTTTCAGCATGAAGTGTCCAGAAGGAGACAGACTGGCCTCAGGTGGGGAAGTTGAGGCCCAGAGAGTTCATCGAGCAGTTCCCAAGAAGGTTCCTGGGCCTGGCCCTGTGCTGACCATTTGGCAAATACAAATGGTGAACTTGCTACACCCCAGACCCTAGATCCCTACGGTGTACATTTATCTGGGTACATTTATCAGGAAGTCACCAAGGGCAGGGGTGAGAGCAGGGGCGGGTGGGTGGAGGGGTCTGACCTTTGATATCCCCTTTCAGAGGTGAGGCTGTTTCCCAGGTCCCTGCAGACAAACATGTGCAGAGGCAGGTGGAAAGGGGCCCATGGCTCTGCAATGGCGCCATCTGGTGGACGCGAGGAGCCCTGGTCCCGCCTTCTGGGTTTTCTCTGGCTGGCAGGGGAGCCTCAGGTGGGGTCATAATACCAGCTGCTGCTACTACCATAATAAGGCTGGTGATACTAAAAGTAGCAACTATGAAGTATTGAGAGCTTTCTGTGGGTGTGTCAGCCACTATTCTAAGCTCTTTAAATGCATTAACTCATTTAATCCTCACAACAACGCTGGAGGTAAATACTTGTATGATTCTGTTTTAAGGATGAGGGAACACAGGCCCAGAGAGTTGCAGTAACTTGCCCAAGGCCACATACTTAGTGAGGAAATGTCCTCTGATCCCTGTTTGGGGTTGTCATGGAATGGAGTCAGACACACTTAGGTCAGGCCTGCGAGACCTTGGGAGAGTTTTTAGATCTGTGAAGCTCGGTTCTTCCTCTGAGAGAACGTCTGAGAGTTTAATGTCCTCATCGGGACGCAGTGGGAATTAGCATAGTGAAAGCTGTCAGCGTTGCCTTGGCTGCTGCGAAGGCCAGAGGGCGCCATTCACACAAATGCCATGTCAGTAGTGCCCCTACCCCAAGGCTGCACAGCCCCAGCCCTGCCCGGCACAGAGTGAGCCTTCAAAAGTGGCATTTCAGCTCTTTGCCTCACAGAACAAGACAGCATCGTCAATTCACCCCATCTCCTTCCCTAACCTTTGATACCATGCGCCCCAGAGAGAATGTGTTACTTCTGAAGAACCGCCTTGCAGGGAGAGGGATGAACACGGCCTGAGCTTCACACCAAGGAAGTCTGGCTCTTCCTTGGGCCCAGGAACCGGCAGTGGCCAGAAAGCCTGGCTGGGTGTCCCCCAGGGGAGGAAAGCACCCCAGCCCCTCACCATCCTCCAGTGCAGGATGAAGGGATCGTTCTCCTCTTGGCTCCTACCTGGGGATGCTGCCTTGGGTAGAGGGGCCTTAGGTGACCTTGGCCAAGCAGTCAGTGAGCTGAGAGGGGAGAATGGTTAAGAAAATGGATCTTATTGGCTCCAGGGCCAAAGTGAAGGGAAAAGGAGGAGGGTCTGTGGAAGGACTGAAGCTATGAGGTCCTGAACCCGGGCTGGGAAAGGAGAGAGCGGTCAGGCTACGTCCTGGCTTGTGCCCTATCCTTAGGGAACCCGTCATGAATTTGGCACAGAGGAGAGTACGCGCAGGGGGACAGGGTGAGCAGGGAGCTTTGGAGTAGCCTCACCCCAGCTCATATTTCTGTAAAGGAAGTTCCTCTTGGGGCTGGGGTCAGCAAAAAGATTGCATTACAGCCACAGGCTTTCTGATGAGCACAGGATGTATTATTGAATAAACGATGTTGGGACAACCAGCTTAACACAAAGCTAAACCCTATTTCACACCTAACTCCAGAATAAATTTGAAGTGAATTAAAGTTTACATTAATAATAGCTAACAATGAGTTAACTCTTATTTTTTTGAACAGTTATTGTTTTTAGAACTTTCTGTGAATTAGTTCATTCACTATAGTGGTATGAGGTATAGACAATTCCATTTCTTCGTTTTACAGATAAGAAGTCATCTGTAAAAATAAGATGTAAATATAAAAGTACTGGAAGAAATAATAATAATTGGATGAGAAAAGATCCTGTTAGCATTAGGCTAAAGACAAAAACCATAAAAGAGAAAATTATAGCTTTGAACATTTAAAATTATGAATGTCTAGAGCATAAAAATAAATCATTATTATAGCAAAAAGAAAAATTACATTCTAAGAAAAAATTTGCAATAAGTATGTTTTTTAAGTGGTCAATAAACTTAATACATAAAAACCAATAAATAAGAAAAATGAAATCTCCAATAGGAAATTGAAGAGAGGGCATAAATAGGCAATTTATGAGAAATAAAAATTAACAAACCTCAAAAAGTCCAACCTAACTGGGGGTCAAAGAAATGAAAATAAAATAGAAATGCAATGCCATGTTTTTCATGTTTCCACTAAGCAAAGATTTCAAAAAAGACGATGACACTCAGGGATTGGTGACCGTGTAGGAAGTGGACATTTTTTCTGTGTCCACACATCAGCTGCATTATCCTCCGTTATTTATTTAATCACTCCCCGATTACTGTGCACTTAGATCCTTCACAATGTTTCATCTTATGAGTGGAAAGATCATCTTTGCTCATCATTTTTTGCTTCTGTGGTTATATCTTTGCTTATTTCTTTAAAGTCCTAGGAGTGGCATTTTTAGGACAGAGGATTTTAAGTCTCTTGTGTGTGTGTGTGTGTGTGGATTCATTTTATTTATGCAATCATAAATCATACTTTTTATTTAATTAGAATATAAAGAGTTCTGTTATCCTCCATTAGTTAGGCGTGACATGTCTTTTTTTTTTTTTTTTTAAGCCTCTTGATAACGATGCCAAATTGCTTCCCATGAAGGCTGAACCTGTTTTGATTGACAATGGGAGCTGGGCCAGAGCAGAGCTCAGAGTAACCCTGGGACCCAAGAGAGGAGAGGGCAATAGGGGGCTGCCTTTTGGGTGAAGAGCAAGAAGCAGGCAGGGGAGAGGTGGGGTCAGGAGCTGTGTTCAGGAGTGAGGCCGAGCCTCCTTGCTGAGTCCAGTGCCTGCCCGGTGGGACTTCCTGCCTGGCTTACTAAGTGCTTAACAAAATGTTAGCTGATAGTTAATACGGTTGTTGTGCATTTATTCTGTGCCAGGCTCTTTGCTGAATGTGTAATGTGGATTAACTAATTCGGGGTTCTCAAAGTGTGGTCCCAGACCAGCTACGCCACATCAGTTGGGAACTCATTAGAAATGCACATTCTTGGGCCCCACCCAGACCTGCTAAATCATAAAAGCCTGTGTTTTGACTAGTCTCCCAAGTGATTCTGATGGTTGCTAAAGATTGAGAACTGCCAGCTAATTTGCAGTTTGTAGTACTGTTCCTCTAGAACAAGGCGAAAATTTTATTCTTATCAGTAGGGTGACTGTATTAGTCTGTTTATGTTGCTTATAACAAAATACCTGAGACTGGGTGATTTACAAAGAAAATGAAATTTATTGCTTACAGGTTCTGAGGCTGGGAAGTCCAAAGTCCATCTGGTCGTGGCGACAGTGACCCAAGGGTCTCACATTGCAAGATTGTGGAAGCAGAGAGAGCAGAGAGAGGCAGACTCTCCTCTTCTTTTAAAGCCCTCAGAACCACACCCCTGGCCACCATTTTTAATCCATTCACTACTGCAGTCCTAAAATCCAATCACCTCTTCAAGGCTCCACCTTTCAATTACCATAAATGGATTTCCCACCCTCTTAACAGTCACAGTGGGGGCTAAATTTCTAATATATAAAAGTTGGGGGACACAATTCAAGCTTCAGGGAGTTTTGGGGGGACATAATTCAATTCACTACATGACCAATGGTCCTGGTTTGTCCTAACAGTCCCAGATTTAGCAATGAAAGACCTGTGTCCCAGGAAACGCCCAGTCCGGAGCTGGAAGCTTTGGTTACCTTATCAACAGTTGGCACCATTTTTCATCCTAGGAAGAGGTTGTGGGATTATGGCTAAAGAAAGGAGACAAGGGTGGGAGAGTTGGAGGCATGGGGGGTTTGGCTCACTGGGGGACTGATGCTGGGGGGGAGCCAGGGTTGGTGGCAGGTCTGGCATGGCATGGGGTGAAGGCTAATTGAAAAGCCCCTGATAGCAGAGGGTCCATCCTTGAGACCCCCAAGTCCTCAGCAAAGCTCAGGGATGATTACTGAGAGTGTGTTTTCTTTGCAGAAACTGAGGAAGGAGCTGAACTTGGTGGAACAGGTGGAAGCAGAGGTAACTATGAGGACCTGACCCCCAGGAACTATTTGAAGTCTTCAGCGGGCCTGGAGATTGCCATAAACCATGGGATTGGGGGTGGAGAAGAGGGTGGTTTGTGACCATCTGACTTAGGGTTTAAGGAATGGAGGCCCCTGCTCATAATCTGTAATAATTACTAATTCATTAAATAAACATTAAGTATTAACTATGTACCACCAGGCCCTTCCTTGGGCCTGAGAATTAAAAAATGGAAGGCATATGGACAAATGAGATACCACTGTGATTTTGACCAGATAAATCAACTAATCAAGGGGCTGGGAGGGGACCTGCTTTGATGAAAGGACAAGAATTGCCTATGATCAGTGTTCATTTACACACCAAGGGCTGGGAAACCACATTCCTTTAGTAACTTCTTACCTTGGCTGCTCCAGGCAGCAATTTTTTAAATTGACCAGTGATGACTGAAAAGCCACAGTATTCAAGTGGTGGGGGGGGGGAATAAAATGCAACCCAGCTCAGGGTCTCAGCGCTGGCTGCACAGTGGGATCGCCTGCAGAGCTTTAACAAGTCTTCATGCATGGATCTCAACTCAGACCAATTGCACCAGACCCCCTGCAGGTGTGGTCTGAGCAAGAAGATGATCTTCCAAGCTCCCCAGCTCCCTGCGTGATTCTATTACGTAGCCCAGGTTGCAAAGCTCTGGTCTAGGTGGTTGCAAATTCGAGTCAATGGCATCTGACTTCAAGTGCTTTCTCTCCATTCCTCACAGTTCTCCTTGGCCCGTTTACCAGCTGGGCTCCCACCCTAGTGATAGGTTGCCATGGAGTCCTGGAGCTGTCATGGCATCCTGAATTCCCTTTGCCAATTTTGGACCAGAATGTTGGGGGCCAGAGAGGCAGGTGGTATTAACTACAGTGGGGGAGGAGGTGGCAGAGTCACGTGTGTGTCACACACTTAGTCATGTGGAGGGAACTGGGAGAAGAGGGCAGCCCACCCTCTGCCCCTCCCTCAGGATATCGTGCGAGTGAGTTCAGGGCTGTGTCCACTAAGTGAACAATTTTGTCAGAGCTTCTTAGAAGTCGTGGAGTAGATGAATCTTTGCTCCTTTCAATTCCTCTTCCTACTCGCTGTTGTTGTGAAACTACCAGAAGGGCCTGAAGTCAGAAAAGGTTAAAGAGGCTGGTTCATTTTTACAGTGGGCAACACCCAGTGGTACAGTGAGACTCATAACACATTATTGTCTCCCTGCAGAGTCCATGTACACACATAATTTTGCATATGATTTCAGGGGCATCAGACTGTAACTCCATGGACCCCTGGACTGGGGTCCCTGGGTTCCCTACCTTGAAGGACCCTCATTGATCAGCTGCAGGAAGGAAAGAGGGAGGACTTGGGGCAACTTTGCCCAAAAAGCCAGCAGCCTCTTTGCAGGTAAGAACAAACTGAGACAGAATAGGGCTAGGCCTGTGAACCAAACTGACCCCATTTTCCCTGCAGAGGACACTTTGTTACTTTTCCACTTCTCAGTCATGAGACCCCCCAGAGCACATGATTACCCTATGGCCCACCCTGATAAAATAAACGAAGATAAGAGAGGAACAGATATTCACAGAGTTGCAAAACCCCTTCCCCAAGGCTTGTAAAATATAACTGTTAACTTTATTTAAAACTTATCATTATCTGTTCATTCTTTCTTTTCCTGTAATTGTAAAAATTAAGCTACAGATTAACCTTAAGACCCCTTTGGGAATTGCATGCAGGATGTTCCTGAAACTGACCCCCCTCACAACCCCTGTAAAGATATCAGAAATCATCAAGGCAAGATGCCTACCTCAACTGAGGAACTGCTTGCCTTTATAAACCCTTCACCAACTTCTCTCAGTGGGGGGCACAGCTTTTCTAATGCCGACTCCCTTATGCATAAGTCTATCTCTTTTTAATAAAGCTCTGCTTGCCTTAGATTCTGCTGGTAGTTTGTTCATTTCAATGACATTGAGACCCAAGAACCTAAAGCAGTAACAAAACTAAACTGCTATTTACCTTCATGTAATAGGAACTTTTATTTTTACCTACATTTAAGTAGTTCAATGGTTCTCAAACTTTAGGGAGCATCAGAATCTCCTGGAAGGAAAAGTCAAATCACCCTAGTCTGGTCAAGATGGCAGAATAGACAGTCCCCAGCATCACTCTCTCCCACAAATCAACCAATTTTACAACTATAAAAAAGCAACAGCAGCCAAGCTGGGGCCGCTGGAGCTCAGGGGAAGAGGAGGAGAGACCTACAGAGTGCACGAAGGTGGGAGAAGCCACGATGAGAGAAAGAAAAACCTGCTCAGAGTGTTTTGGGTCACAGCCGTGTCCAGGCTGGAGCTGCTGAGTGCATGGAGCAGGAGCTGGCAGAAGCCACAGCTGTGCCCTTCATATGGAGTTGCTTGGAGGTGGCAGGGAAGAAGAGGGCCTTGGTTGCCCCCTGGACAGCAAGACCAGTAATAGGGTTTCCGTGGACCCACGCAGGAGTGAGGAGCCAGAACAGCTGAAAAAAGGAGATACTCAGAGGCCAGTGAGTCATTGCGAGGGACCAGCACAGGGCCCATCCCATGGGAAGTGTTTTCAGCATGGGCTGTGGGGGAGATGGGCCCACTGGGAGAACACTGGGACACAGCAAGGACAGCTGACCTGCACCCTAATCAGCACAGGATCACTCAGAGGGGACTGGTCAGGAATGCAGAATTGCATGGGGTGCAGTTCGATGAAAAAACTCAGGCCCAAATCAGAGATTCTACAGACCACCGATCCACCAGGTCTCTGGAGAGCTGTAAGTACCTATAAGGTCAACCATTAAACCCTGAGCTGCACAAAAAGCCTTCCCTAGGGAAACAGCAGCATAGCAGCAATCTAGCTCAACCACACAGCTGGTTTCCACAGGAAGTTCCCCTATTTTAGAAGTAACCAAAGGAAAAAAAATTAGTTCCGGCCCAGGCACACCACCAGCACCTCAGGGCCTACCAGGGGATCAGACCCCCTTGCTCACAACCAGGCACATTGCCAGTGCCTCGGGCCCACCCAGGGACTCAAGACATGAAGCCAGGGACTGGACCCCCAGTTCAGGCATACCGCCAGTGCCTCAGGGCCTGCCTGGGGACCTGAGGTATGGATCTGGGATATGGACTCCCCCCAGCCAGGCACACTGCCAGCACCTCGGGGCCCGACTGGGGTCCTGAGGCATAGAGCTGGGAACCAGTCCCCTCACCCCTCAACAACTAGGCACACCACCAGCACCAAGGAGCATGCCAAAAACATCACCTCCATATGGGTGGCCCACCACAGGCACCACAGTAACCACAGCTGCCGTGAAAGTGGCTAGACGTCACAACCACCATGCAGATGGTCCACCAGCCACTGGAGTGCATTGACACAAGGAGAGTCACCAGCAGAGATAAAGAAAAGAAGATGTCTCTCTCCACAAAGCCCATCCCAGCGTGACAGAAGCGGCATCTGCTCTATGATAATATTGGGGGACCTGAACACACCTCTCAGCATTGGACAGATCATCTAGGCAACAAATCAACAGAGTAACCATTACTCTTTCAGAGGGAGAGAAGAAATCTAGGGTTATCAGCGGTGGGAGGGGGAGGGGGGGGTAGGGAGAGACTGGACAAGGGGCATAAAGAATAAGTAAAATTTGCAACAATATATATACTAGTAATATTGATTTGATCAACATGTCAACATTGAACCCCCAAAATATGTATAATCAATTATGATTCAATAAAAATTCAAAAGAAAAAAAAAATCTCCCGGAAGGTTCATTAAACACGGATTGCTGGGCCTAACCTCGGAATTTCTGATTCAGTAGGTCTGGGAGGGTGAGGGGCAGGTAATTTGCATTTCTAACAAATTCCCCAGTGATGCTGAAGCTGCTGGCCTAGGGGCCACGCTTTGAGAACCACTTATCCAGTGGTTTGCCTCTGTTCGCCAGCCAGCTGCAGGTCTCATGACTGATAGAGCACCTGAGTTGAATCAGAGTTAATGGTTTACCACATAATTGCCAGGATGTACATTCCACTGAAAGCATCCATCAGAGCTTTGCTTGGCATGAACTCAGCTTTCCTTTTCTGTGTTTAAATTTTCATATTAGCATGATAATGAATTATTTGGCATGATGTTGGAGCTCAGAAGCTACACAAAATGAATATCTTGGGCTTGCATAGACTATCTCACCCTTTACAGTGCTTGAAGATCACGGAACCTTTAAGAGTTCTTGGCTCAGATCTTAGATTTCTCTTGTTTTACATTTAATACAGTTGTCCACATTTTAAGGAAAAGTGTCAGTGTTTGAGAAGCAAACTGGGAGCCCATTTGCCTTTGTGCAAAAACTTCCCATTATTAAAGGATGCACATACTGACTGTGGGAGGACACTTCTGAGCTCACCACCTTGCAAGGCAGAATCTTGCAGCTGTTAAAGGCAGAGGAGTGAAATCTCTAATTGTGGGATGAATGCAGATGAGGCTTCCTTTGGCTGGACATTTGAACTGGGGCCTGAGGCACAGCGAATCTAGGGCTGGATTTCATGCGGATGCCAAGCCTGATGTTCAAGGGCAGTGCTACTCCAACTGTATTGTGCACACAGTCACCTGGGGATCTTGTTAAAATGCAGATTCTGATTCAGTAGGTCAAGACAGGGCCCAAGAGTCTGCATTTCCAGCAAGCTCCTGGGTGACGAATGCAGATGTCGGTGACACCTGGCAATTTTTATGCACAGCCTCTTCAGAAGTATGTGGAGATAGAGGTGGACTTTATTTAAAATAGTCCTGGTACAGACCTAGAAACCTGGGCATGCTTTAGAAAGTGGAACCTTTAGTCTTCAAAAGTGATGTAATCGGGCTGACCCCATGGCTCACTCGGGAGAGTGCAGTGCTGGGAGCACAGTGGCGCTCCCGCCGCAGGTTCGGATCCTATATAGGGGTGGCCTGTGCGCTCACTGGCTGAGCGCGGTGCAGGCGACACCAAGCCAAGGGTTGTGATCCCCTTATGGGTCACAAAAAAAGAAAAAAGAAAAAAAAAAAGTGATGGAATCATTGGGCCCAAAATGTGACTAACATTTTCGGGTAGTCAGTGAAAAACCTCCTCATCTACTGGGTACAATGAGAGCCTGAGATTTACAAGAGCCCACTTTTTTGCTCTCCCAGGGCAAGAGGTTCTTCTTAATGCACAGAGCACGATGGTTCATCATCCCATTAGGCTATGAACCCCTGTGACAAAGTGACTGGGTTTTAATGTTCTCTGTAGCACTGATGTGTGGCTCAAAGTGCAAGAGTATTGGGCCGGCCCCGTGGCACACTCGGGAGAGTGCAGTGCTTGGGAGCGCAGCGGCGCTCCTGCCGCGGGTTCGGATCCTATATAGGAATGGCCGGTGTGCTCACTGGATGCCCGCGGTGCGGGCGACACCAAGCCAAGGGTTGCGATCCTCTTACCAGTCACAAAAAGACAAAAAAAAAAAAAAAAAAAAAAAGTGCAAGAGTGTTTGTTGCCTGAATGTACAGACACATCTGACTTTCCTTCTCTTGTGGCTAATGAACATCAGCCCATTCCTAGGTGTACAGTGACATGCCCATTCTCATATATCTTAAAAATGAGGTGGGGGAGTGTTGGGAAAATAGAATTGTTTAATCAGGCCCCCTTGCCTTAGGTCTGGTTGGGGGTGGTGCGGCACATTCTTTGTAAATAAGCTGTGTATGGGTGGAGTTAGTGTGCATGCATGGCACTGGGACTTGGCTGGCGTCTACTGCCTCGGGCATCTGCTTGCGCGGCCATGCTCTAGGACCTACAGCTTCCAAGGACCTGTTTGCAGGTTACCTCGCTCGTAGACCTGTGTGGGGGGGGTCTGGTGACCCAGCCTGGCATTTGAGGGGTCTGGTGACCCAGCCTGGCGTGTGAAGGGTTTGTGACCCAGTCTGAACAATGGGCTTGAGGGGTCTGTGAGCTCCAGACCCACCCTAGCTCGACAATTGGCCCAGTTGGCTGGATTACGGGCAGGTAAAAGAGCAAGACAGGGAGCAAGTGGGGTAAGGGGTTTGTCAGAGTGGAGACATAATTTGACTTCTATTTTACCAACAGTTCTCTGGTTGCTGTGTTGAGAACGATCTGCAGAAAGGGTGGAACAGGCACGAAGGAGGGAGGGCAGCTTGGGCTAGCGTGTCAGCATGGAGGGGGTGGGAAGTGGGTAGATTCTGGACATATTTTGTAGGTGGAGTCAACAGGATTTGCTGACAGATTGGATGTGAAGTGAGAGAGAAAGAGAGGAACGAAGGACAACTCCAAGGCTTTTGGCCTGAGTACCTGGAAGCATGGAGCTGCCATCAGCTGAGCTGCGGAAACTACAGATGGAATCGGTATGCGAGGGTGAAAATCAGGAATTCACTTTTGGACACATTAACTTTGAGACACTGTACTTGAGATATGCAAGTGGAGATGTTGGGAAAATAGAATAGTTTGGTCAGGGCCCTCGTCTCGGGTCCAGTTGGGTGTGGTCCAGCAGTCTTTGAAAGCAAATTGTGTGTGTGCGTGGAGTTAGTGCACATTCACACCAAAGTATCTTTTTAGTTTTGTTGCTATTCTTGTGTTCTTCAGAGAGAGAGAGAGAGAGAGAGAGGTTCTAGTAAAGCAGGCAGGTGGGCATCTGCCTCGGGCGTCTGTCTGGCGCAGCCATGCTTTCCAAACTATGGCTCCAAGGACCGTGTGGCCGGTTACCTAGCTCATAGGACTGCATGATGGGGTCTGGTGTCCCAGCCTGGCGTATGAAGGGTTTGTGACCTAGTCTGTGAATGGGCTTGAGGGGTCTGGGAGCTCCAGACCCAGCCCTAGCTTTACAATCGGCCCAGTCGGCAGGTAAAAGAGCCCGACAACTGGTGTGTTCGCCTAGCTTTACAACTGACGTCACGAACAGGATTAAGAGAGCGAGACAGGAGATGTCAAGTAGGCAGGTGGATATGGGGGGCTTGGGAGAGAGTTTCAAGCTGGGTATATACAACTGGGAGTTGTCAGCACATAAAATG
Source organism: Cynocephalus volans (assembly GCF_027409185.1). NCBI lineage: Eukaryota > Metazoa > Chordata > Mammalia > Dermoptera > Cynocephalidae > Cynocephalus > Cynocephalus volans. The sequence goes on from NC_084470.1 coordinate 20,828,154, forward strand.
CATTTAAGTCTCGAGATTGGATGAGATCACAAGAAAGTGAGTTTGGGTAGAGAAGAGGATCAAGGACGGAGCTCTGGGTGCTCCAAAGTTGACAGCCAGGTGGAAGAGGAGAAACCGACAAGGGAGACTAAGAAGGAGTGACCAGTGAAGGAGAAAATCCAAGACGTGGCAGCAGCATCCGAGAAGTCAATGGAAGGAAGTTTAACAAGGAGGCAGGAGTGACCGACGGCGTCCTGGCTGGAGGGAGGCCGCGGGCAAAGGCCTGGGAGCCAGGCTTTGGATTTACCAGATGGAGGCCGGTAGTGGTGGTGGAGTGGCAAGTGAAAGCTCATCTGGAGCAGTTTAAAGAGGAAAGAATGACAGGAATTCATGATGGTGAGGGTGCGTTACTCTTTTAAGATGGTTTCCTGCAAAAGACAGCAGGGAAGCAAGAGGTATGTGGCAGAGGAAGTGGGTCAGAGAAAGGTTTTGTTTTAAGATGAGAAAGATCTAGTAGAGGGAAAAATTGATGACAGAGAAGAGGAGTGAAGTGCCAGAGTCATGTCTTGGTGTGTTCTAGTGCCCAAAAGAAGGGCTGGGCTTTAGCCAGGAGCATGGATGGTTCATGCGTAACAACCAAGAAGGCAGTGCATGTGGGTGCAGATGCCGCCGGGTGGTGGGGTGGTGGACGGGGTCTGTGGAAATTCTGTTCAGCAGATGCTTCACTTTTCTTAGTGAAAGAGGAAACATCAGCTGAGAGGGAGGGAGATTTGACACACACAGAGATAGCAGTGCGAAGATGGAGAAGAGACACTTGAAGATGTTGGCCTTGAAGACTGGAGAGATGTGGCACAAGCCAAGGAATGCCAGCAGCTGCCGGGAGCTGGGACAGGTGAGCAGCAGATCCTCCCCTGGAGCCTCCAGAGGGAGTGTGGCCCCATTGATACCTTGATTTCAGCCCAGTGATACGGAGTTTGAAATTCTGGTCTCTAGAACTACAAGAGAATAAATTTCTGTTTTAAGCCACTGAGTTTGTGGCAATTTGTTACAACAGCCACAGGAAATTAACATAAGACTAGAGGAGAAAGAACTGACCATCAGAAGACCCTTTGCCCTATTCACCACCATGTGCCCAGCCCCCAGCCTAATGTCTGGCATATGGTAGAGCCTGTTGGCCTACACAGAAACTGAGGCCAAATACATAGAGCAAGGCTTTATTGAGCCAATACAATGACTGCAGCTGGGGAGACACATAGTCAGGTTGCCTTCTTTAGAAATAGGACTGCAGAGCTTAGCATTTCATAATCACAAGAAGGGAGAAGGGTCAAAGGGGTGGGGGGGGAGAGAGAGAGATTGATTCTGTCCTGCCTAATTACTTTACCAGGTTTTCTATTGGTTTTACATTGCATATAGATTTGGAATTGTCACTACGTTACATCCTACATGCAGGGGTCTAAGATAAGCATTCTAGGTTATTTTATGGTGTTCTGGTGCCATTAAGTCTGCTTCTAAGTAAAAATGGTCTTATGGTAACGTTTTCCAGGACAGGCGGACAGGACTACTGACTTATCCCAGATTTCCCAAGGCACTATAATTTAGCTGACCTGGTTAGAGCAGCTTTTTTGGTTATCAGGCCCAATACATATTGCTGGAATGAATGAATGAGCAGGAAGCCAGGCCTGAGCCGTCTACCACATCACGCCCCTGGCCCCAGTGCCCCTCCAGTCTGTAGACCAGCCTTCTCTGCTCCCAGCCCAGGGTGTGGGAAGTTTGGCTTCTATTCCTTGGAAAAGAGAACCTGAGGAGCTCAGCTTGGTCAAGTACCCATCAGGTTCAGTCAATAAAGAAATAAAATCTTACTGTATAAAGACTGTAACCCTGTGGATGGGGGCAGGGGGCGGTTTCCATGAAAAGGAACGTCAGGCAGATAACCCAATAGGTGTCCTGTACAAAGAGCACCACTTCTGGGCTCCTCACGCCGTGCTCCTACATTTAGTTTTAGTCCTCGAGCTACTTAGGAGGTGCCTACTGTCCCATTCACAGGCAGGGCAGCTGAAGGCTAAAGGAGGTCAGCTGCTCAAAGCCACACAAAGGTGGGGGACAGCGCCGGAATCCAGGTCTGCCCAGCATCAAGAGGCTGTGCCTTTAAATGCTATGCTAACCTGCCATCATCCTCTGGCCCCGTGCAGGAAGGAGACACCCCTCACAGCCACCAGCAGGCCCCTCCTTACTTTAAGTTTGGCTAGGACCAAGGTCATGCTCTGTAGGAGGTGGGTGTACTGGGCAAAACAGTGACAACTTACAATGTTCTCAGGAGAGCTTTAGGAATACTGAATGAATTGAAATAAGTTAGACAAGTGTTTCTCTTTATTTAATGAGTCAAGATACACAAAGACTTAATAAAAAGTTACACAAAAGGCTCAAGCATCATCGAGCTCTTCAGGTATCACTCATTTTACGTCAACAGCCACCTGTTAATACTGTGTAACAGAAGCTGGGCACTCACAGGTGCTCAACAATTCAAGTATCTTTCCTTCTAAGTAAACCCAACATAGAATTGCAAACCCAATGGGCTGCTAATGGAGGGAACCTGTCTGCATGGCTCTGGATTTACTGGAACACGTCTGAGGGCCCTCTGGGTCAGCATTGCCACGTGTTAGTGGGTCACGTCTCCTGGCAGAGTGAGACAGGCCACACTTGGCCAACCAGGCACTCTCCACAGTAAGTGCCATGAGAAGGTGGTGGGCAAAGTCCTAAGAGAAAACACCCAGGCATCTGCCTGTGGCAAAGTGCACGGGAAGTAAGTGGCCAGAGCCCAGGCTGTCGGGGGTGCGTGGGGAGGATGGCTGGGGGAGACGAGAACAGGAGCCCGCTAAGGAGGGTGTCAGAACAGTGAGAGGAGATCTGAGAGCACACAGCGGCGAAGGCGTGGGGTGAGGGGATCCCAGGAAGGGTGCGCTCCAGGGATGGGAGACGCACCATTCTTTGGAATACCGGTGGGAACATGAGCATGTCAGCACAGCCACAAGTTCCAGTGGGCTCCTCAGTCATGGAGTAGCGTGGCCCAGCCAGCCTTCCCAGACTGACCCTGCCAGATGACAACGGAGGAGGAGCACTGGGGATGCACCTGGGTACACTGTACTCTGGCCTATCTGGAAGCCATCTCTGTCACAAGGGTCCATTTCTAAAGATGAGGCATTATTTACCCATCTCACCTATGTGGAAAACGAAGTCATGAGAGGTGAAAGCTTACCATGAACCCAGCAGCTGAGGCTGTAGAAGGCTGGCCCTGAACTAGATTATCCCCACCCCTGGTTGTGGAGTTAAGCTGTGGGCCAAGCACAGGACAGACACACAGATGTGTCACCCCTTCTGTTTGGGGGCAGGAGTGATCGGAACCCCTATGTCTGGTTACTTTTATGGCTAAGGACTTTGTTCTAGGTCAACTGATCTGCTTCTAATATGACCCCCTGGCCCCAGTGCAGTTGCGGAGTTGCAGCAACACAGTGGGCAAGGGGTGTGCTGGTGGGGGCTGGTGCCTGCAGAAGTTTCCTGGCACTGGATGCTGCCCTGCGTGCAGGGCTCCTTGTCCTACTCCACCACTCTCTTGCTGCAGAGCTTCGTCATCCTCGCCTCCTCCTGCCAGCCCTTCCTCCTCCTCCCCTCCTGTTTGCAGCTGCCATCAAATTGCACACGTGCCTGCTGCAGACGTGACTTAGAGAGCATAAGCCTTGGAAAGAGCCTTGTCCTTTTAGTGTCTAAAATATCCATTAATGTTACAGGCTCTTGGGAAACTCTGAAGCGCCTCATCTGGAATGCTCTCTTTCATCCTTCCTTTTAGGAACAGAAAATAGAGCCCTTTAGACAAATAAGAAGTTTGATTTCCAGCTAACAGAAGTCTCAGCTGTTTCTTCTACAGCAGAATCACTCTTCAGCTGGGCCCTCGTCAGTGCTGGCGATCTTGCCAAGTTGGGAACTCAGCACACTTTCAGAACTGGAGAAGATGGGCCGAGCCCGTGGCGCACTTGGTAGAGTGCTGCGCTGGCAGCGCGGCGACGCTCCCGCCGCAGGTTCGGATCCTATATAGGACTGACCGGTGCACTCACTGGCTGAGTGCCGGTCACGAAAAAATGACAAAAAAAAAAAAAAAAAAAGAACTGGAGAAGAATCCAGATGTCTTGGTGTCCAGGCGGGTGTTCACTTTCCTTGGGTTTCTTTCATCTACCTGCCTGGGATGTTCTGGTTTGCACAGTGACCTGATTTGTAACATCTGGAAAATATGGTCACTAGCCATGCCACCTCACCTTTCTCTTGGGGGTACACTGTTGTCCCTGCCGACCACCCACCCCCACCCTGACCAGAAGAAATCCAGTCACACCAGCAGCTCCGGGAGAGAAGTGGGCACCGTCAGGGAGTGGGGGGCTGTCCCCCACACGCACAGACAGGTGCATGGAGCCACGCCATCACCAAACCTTCTTTTCTCCTCTGATTCCATACAAGGGGTCTTCAAAAAGTTCACGGAAGATTCGTATTTTTCCACAAACTTTTAAAAGTACCCTCATATGACAGTCGAGATCTGAGAGGATAGTAAAAGTGTGTACCAAAAAGGCAGCCTCCCACTAAGTTTGCACATTCTGGAAGGGGTCTGTTCATCTACTGGCCTTCCAGAGGTCGCAGTCGGTTGACTCAAAGGGAGAATGGCTTCAGGTCGTGGTGCTGTGTTAGTGATAAAAGTATTGAATCATTTTCGGTTAAAATTCAGCATGAACTAGTTTTCTGGGTGGTGTCCACTGTAGGTTACTGTGATGTATCAGTGTGTACCAGAGAGGCAGCAGGCAGCACAGGGGCCATGAGAGCGGCAAGAGACAGCTCTGAGAAGCCAGGGTGGTCTCGCACAGCTGGAAGAACACAGAGCTTACCCACGCCGTCGGAAAGCAGATGAACGCTTTGAGGAGCCAGTCGGCGTACTTTCATCTACACACTTCCAGGACAATGCAAACCCCTCCTATAACTGACGTGCTCGTGCCAGCCACTCCCCTCAGCAAAACAAAATTCTCTTGTCTGATATCTGCATTCTCAACCATAGCAAAAGCCTCTGGGTCAACATCTCTCTCCTCTCTCCCGTTTCTAGGCCATGAGTAGGGTCTGTTTCCCTCCAGGTTTCACCCATGGCCTGAGGCCTCCAGCTACAGTTCCCATTCACTTCTGTCCCCTCAGTCACTCTACTTTCATACTGAGTTGAGTTTTGGCACTGCTGGGAAAACTCAGTTAAAACAACAGCAACAACAATATTCCAGACATGTTACCAGAAAGGTCTGCTGAAGACTTGAAACTTCACCAGGCAGTGGGTGCAGACCCCTTTAATAAAATAATAATCATGAAAATAATTTAAAAATCTACAAAAGACATCCAAGCTCAGACACTGTGGACTGGGGACGAGGGGGAGAAGCTTGTTCATGGCTTGTTTCGTACTTTGTACGTGGATAAACACTTCCACATCAAACCAACACTATGCAGTTAACAGAAACAACACACCCACCGGGAGGGCCAGGCGCGGGTGAACAGACACGTGGGGCTGGACGCTGCTGTTTCTGGTGGCTTCCTGGTCTCTTGTGAGAGACGGGAAAGCCTGTGCCCTCTCAGCAAAGCCAGACCTGTCTGCTCCCTGCCACCCTCCCTTTCTCCCTTCCCGGGCCAAGTCCTCAGGCCAAGGGTCGTGGTTAGAAATGGTTTTCAGTGCAGTTAGGCAGAGGAGGGGTCCCTAGGGCTGGCCGGTTCACGGTCACTGTGCCCGGGGCCTCAGACCCGTCACAAGATCACGCACTGCAGTTTGTGGGTGCCTGTGGCCCGGTCTCCCCGCCATTTGGTTTTCTTCCTCTTCTTCTGGCTTTTCTCCGGTATCTGTTGCCTTTGGAAACAGTGAAGGACGGAAAGACAAAATCAGAATGGGCTCGGCTTCCTGTCTGCCCCTCTCCTCCCCTACCCCTGGATCTGGGGCCCAGGAGGCCTGTTCTGGTGGGATGGGGGTGGGGGAAGGAGAAGGGGGTGGGGACAGACGCGGAGATGCTGCTGTCCTAGCCACTGGACGAGGGCCCGCCGGGATAGCGTCTGGAGGCCAAGAAACTGGGGAGGGAGAGGAGGGAACACCTAAATCATCCTACTGATGGAGATCACTGACGTTATGCTATGGCTACATTTATTTAAAACATAAGCTACGACGTGTTTTATGTTTTATAGAGTGTTGGCCTCTATTTCTGTATTTCATATTTTAAATAAAATGACAGGTCAACTGAGTGCAAAAGCTTTTTACATGTTTTCTCTTAACTTTTCCTATGTCTGAAACCAAGACATTACCTCATGCTACCTGGTGGTAGTATATTCTAAGTGGAGGCAAAATGCCCAGAGAAAACCATGTCACGAGTGCAAATTGCCAGCAAAAACACAAAGCGAAGGCTGCCAATATTTCTCATTACGCTGGGGAACAATGAGAAAATGAGGATGTTGGGCGTGTGTGTGTGGGGAGGGGGGTGTACAGCAGGGGGAGAGTGGTGGGAAATGGGACAGTGCCCTTGAGACCCCCACTGTTCAAGCCCCGGGTCTGACTTCACGGCTAACCAACAGCATAGAAGCCACACGCTCAGTGCATGGTGTTTGAGAACCATGGGTTAGGCTGCTCTGCATGTTGAAGATTTGGGAAATGGGATAGATGGGTGGCAGGGAATGTAGCCAGGAGGCTTTTTCAGTCTTGTGAGCACAAGGTGATTGAGGTCTGGATCCTGACTGTGCAAAGGAATATACAAGACCATTCATCAGGATTGCTGACGACACTTGGAGATTGACGGCGAGCGGGTCTGGAAAGGAGACATGTGCAATGCCTCTAAAATTTGAGCCCCTGACTCAGAATGTGGCTGTTCAGGGGAAATATCAAAGGATGCTCTGCTATCAGGGCGGGGAAGAGGAAAGAGACCTACTCTGTACTACGGTGAAAGTTCCAGTGTGTTAGGAGAACACAGAGGAAGGGCTGGAGGGAGTTGCTTTCCTGGGAGCCTGAGCTGCTGCAGAGCCGACACCTCAGGCAGGAAGCCGTGTGCTGCCACGTAGCAGTGGACAGCAGGCTTTGCCCACAAACCCTCTGTGGTTGGGGGAGGGCAGAGATGGGTGGAAAAGGCAGGGGAAAGAAATGGAAGGAGGAACACGAAATCCACAAACAGGCCCAGAATTGCCCAGCCTCATGGCCTCAGAACATGAGCTGCAGCCAGGTGCCTGTCCGTCCTGCAGAGGCCGATTTCCAGGGAGGTGTGCAGTGCTCACCTGATTACTCTAACGAGGTCATGGAAGGCTTTGTCCACATTGAGAGGTGGGTCCTTGGCACTGGTTTCTATGTACGGAATCTGGAAGGCAGAGCTCAGCTTGGTCAAAGTGACACCAAGACCCACAAAGCCCTGTGCCATCCTTAAAGCTACACTCAGAACAAGGGCTCTGGACGCTTTTACAGCCCCCCACAGAACCCCTGGCCCCCAGTAGCCTCAAGCCTCTTTTGGTGGCTTCTTACTCTTTAAGGTTGGAAAGTTTTACTAATGGCTTTTCCAATTCCCTTCTGTTCTCTAGTCACAGAGATATTTAATAGTTCCCTAAAAATAGAATTAAAATGATCTTTTTATATACTTGAAGACTAAGATTGCTTCATTTATCAAACTAAAATACATTCTGACACCATTCGTTTTTCTTTCTGAAGTCTGTTTTCCTACCTTGGGGTGACTTCTGCCCTCTTTCTGGGCCACTCAGAGTGGACTGGGCAGGAAAGGCTGGAGAGATTGGGCCGTGTGTGAGCAGGACTCTGCACCCAAGTGACCCTGGCCAGTCAAGTCCAACCTTACCCCCCACAAACCTGCCCCAGCCCAGCTCTTGTTTGGTCTGTATCTACGAGCCTGGGAGCTCAGCCATGTTTATACAAGGTTTTTTGTTTTGTCTTGATTTTTTTTGGCAGCTGGCCAGTTCAAGGATTGAACCCTGGACCTTGGTGTTATCAGTACCATGCTACACAAGGTTTTTGCACATTTAACACTGAGGAGTCATCACCTGGCTGAAAGGTGGCAGCAATGGGGAGATGTGGCTGAGGTGACCCCACATGACGGGTGACCAGGGCCGTGTCTACACCAAGCCTCGGGCTGACAAAGGGAGGAGAACAGGGCTCCATGAGGTCAGGATGCCTTCCTGAGCGCTCACCTTCTCCTAACATGGGGACCCCACACCGACAGGAAGTGCTTATCCCCCACACGTGGAGGGTTTGGGAAAACACACACAGGTCTCCCTTGATGTGATGGAATACGCCGATTATGATTAGACTTTTTTCTGATTACAAAATCAGTGCCTTTCATTATAATACATTTGAAAAAGAAAAGCACAGTGAAGAAAATAAAAATGAGCAACACTTTATTTTATAGGAACATATTGTAAATCACTGCCCAGAGCATAAAACGGTCTGACTTTTCCCATCAGTTCTCATGGCATGTGGCCACATGTTCACACATTGCTGTGGCTTCAAGCAGAGGTCTTGTCGTAGCTGACAGACACACAAGGGACAGAGCACAAAGGGCAGAGCTCAGACCTTTGAAATATTCATTTGACAAATATCTGAGCCTCTGATAACACTGAAAGGAAACTGCCCTTCAACACGGACTGTTCAATTGCAGGCCATCTGGCTTCTCAGGTCTCAGTGCCCCTGACCTCATTTAATCCTCTCGTTAACCCTCTGAGGTGAGCAAGTATCTCCATTTCGTAGCTAGGGAGACTGAGCTCACTCAAGGTCAACAGCGGCCAGCAGAGAACCAAGAATTGAAACAGGTACACTTTCCACTTCCCCAGCTGGCCTTGCATGGACAGGTGAGGGGTGCTGAGTTCAGCTTTGGGACCTCTTCCAGGTTGAACACCATGTCCAGGTGTGGTAGGTGCCCCTGATAAGTGCCTGGTAGAGTTCTGTGAGGCCCCTCTGAGGTCAGGACAATGTGCTGTCCTGTGCACACCCAGAATGGAAGCAGCAAGGCACCTGTAGCTGGAGCTGGGACCTACCCGGAGACCCTTCACATCCTATCCTCCTGCCAGCTCAGTAAGTCCTCAGGCCCCAAGGGTCTCAGACCACTGCTGCCTGCAGGCCCACCCCATCACTTAGAAGTGCATGAGTTGTACTATCACCCCTCAGACATGTCCTCAGACACCCTCCACCTTTCTAGGGGGTCCTGCCTCTACCGCTAAAGAATCACTGATGTGCATTATCCGTGTTCTTAGAATTCTAGGATTTCAGTAGCAACAAGACTGAAACTAAGGGAAACCTGCACTAAATGATAGCACCATTAAACTCCACCAAAGGGCTAGGAAAGGCCACCTTCCTGCATCAGGTGGGAGTGACCTATCATGGTCAGCTAAAGAGGAACTTGCCTTATGAGTTGTAAAATCAGAATGTCATTGATAGTAGCTTGTGCTCTCATTTGGTCAAATGATAAATGAGGCAGCAGCATCTGCTGTAGGAGAAACATCAGGCTAAGAGATTGGGGACCTAGGTTCTGGATGGGAAGGGGGCAGTATTCACCAGATGTGAGTCCCCTGGAAGTCACTTAACCTCCTGTATCTCATTCCCTTTTATTTGCACAATGGGGCTACTGTTGCCTCTGCAGCACCCTTCCCCCTCTGCAGTCCCACCCAGGGCTGTGGGAGGGCCAGGAGAAGGTGTTTGTGGAAGCCCTTAGCAAACGCTCCTCAGATTTGAGGGACCAGTCATGGTATGGAACCCAGGACTGTGAAAGTTAAATGGCTCCTCGGGCCCCTCTGTCCAGGATGTCAGGCACAAGGCACGTTTCTAATATTAAACCCAGTGGTCTGTTCCCAGGCCTCTTCTCGAGACTTGGGAGCAGCCCCTGCCTTGGGCAATCACTGTCTCCTTAATGCACTTTCTCGGCTCCCAAGAGACCCTGCTCTGGTCCTCATATATCACTAACCACTCAGTCCCTCTTGCCGCTTGTTCTTCATCTCCCTACACCTGTGACACTGACATGACCCCAGCCTCAAGCCCAGGCCCCCTTCCCTAGCTACACGTCTCCCTTGGGCTCCGTGGCTTTGCCTTCTAGCTACAGGCTGTTATTTACCTGCAGACGGGCATGTCTGACCACTGCCCTGCTGCTCCCTTGATTATCCACCAGGCCCCGCACACTGGAGAGATCTAACCAGGCTGCGGTCCTTCCCTCACACGTGCTCCTACAGTCTTTCCCTGCTCAGTTACCAGAACTCCAGTCTTCTGTAAGCTGCTCATGCCTGAAACCTTGGAATTATCCTCTACCCTTTCTTTCTCTCACCCTGTATCCAATCTGTGAGCAAATCCTGTTGGTTTCTTAGAAATAGAGGCAGAATGCATCCCCTTCTCACCACCCTCACGGGCACCTCACTGGTGCAAGTCACCTGCAGGGGGTTGTCACAGCCCCTAACTGGTCTCCCTGCTCTCACCCTTGTCCCCTACGGACTACTGTCGCCTTGATGCAGCCTCCAGAGAGAAGCTCTAAGTCAGACCATGTCACTACTCACTCAAAACCTGCCAGTGGTTTCCCTTCTCACTCGCCGTCAAAGTTCATAAGGCCCTAAGCCACCTGCCCGACCTTGCCTCCTGCTGCTGCCCCTTCTGCTGCCCTCACCCCAGTCACACTGGCTCCCGCACGGTTCCTCACTCCCACCTCAGGGCCTTTGCACTGATCACTGCCTCTGCTGGAATGTTCTTCCCCCAGAAATCTGCACGGCTCACTCCCCCAACTCCTGTGAGTCCCCGCTGAAATGGACCCCAACTACACTATTTGGAAAAGCGTCCCCCTCCACTCCATATTCCTTGTCCCCGTCCCTGACTTGCTTGTTTCCGCAGCACATGTCACCTTTTGCACACTCTAATGCGCTTTGTTTATTGTCTATCTCCCGTGACTGGAAGTAAGCACCTGAGGCAGGGATTGTCTCCCAGGGCTAGCACTACTGGACGAGTAAGCGAATGCACACAGAAGGCAGAGCACAGCAGAGCTAGCTCTCAGTGGGCCCCTCCTCCTTTTGCAGGGCTGGGCCCCCCTGGCTGAGGGAAGGGGGCAGCCTTGCAGCAGACTTCACAGCAGGCAGAGGGAATCTGTGCACAGCTGGCCCTGTGAGGCCAGAGGCACAGACTATGCCAGTGTTGGGAGCAGGGAAGAAGCCTGGAGACCCCACCTGGCATTGTCCAGAGGGCAAAGGGGCATCATCATGAACTGGAAAAACAAAGATGTCTGCAGATCTTCACCGCGTGGACTGGGATAGTGATACCCACCGCGGGCGTGGTTGTGAGGAGCAGATGGGACGCTGTGCGTGTGCCCCTAGCACAGAGCAGGGCTCAGTGAGCAGCCGCTCATCCCAATGATTCTGAGCATAACCAGGTGCTGTCTCAGAGAAACGGACAGAAGCCAACCACTCTGTACAGCCAGGCAGTGAATCAGCTGTGAGCGGGCTGAGCAGCCCTTGGCCAGGAGGCAGGTGAGCACCACAGCCTCCAGACCACTTTGAAGGTACCTGGTCCCCACATCAGAGCCTCTATGACTGACAGAGGGTGCCTTCTCTCTGGTCTACTGCCTTGTTTCCCAAGATATCTTCCCATCACATGCACTCTCTGTGGAATCCAGCTGGCTACCTCAGAGGCCCAAGAGCCATTTCCAAACACCAGGACTGCAGGAGTGACAGGTGACTGTCACACAGCCCTTTACCCCAACACACACACACACCTACATTGTGTTTGGTTGCCATTTCTCTTCCTTGCTCCCTGGTGATTTTCCTCAGGTGCATCAGATCAACCTTGTTGGCCACGAGGATCATTGGGAATGACTCCCTGGGAAATAAAGGAACGGCAGCTCTGTGAGGTCTTGCCACCCCCACACCTCAGGCAGCGCACAGCCCGCAGCGCCTCCCCAGGGGCCTGGTGCTGCAGAGACCCTTCCCTCCTCTCTTCCAGACAGGGGCAAGGGCTTAGGGGAAAGGGCCTGGGGGCTGCTGGTTGCCTTGGTTTGAAGCCTCAGGCCTGTTGCAAGGCCAGTGGGGAGACCCCAGCAGCTTCTGGCCCCAGGGCTGGCTCCCCAGACCTGGTGGCCATCTCTCGGTCATTCTAATGTAGTGGCCAGGCAGGGCAGCTGTGGGCATCAGCACCAACTCATGAAGAGCACCAGGACAGGGTCTAGCACATGGCTGGCTCTCGATAAATGGCAGCTGCAAAATTAGGATGGCTCCCAGGAGAGGAAGTGCAGGGTTGAGAGGCGTGTCTGCCTGAAAGATTCTTATTGACATGCGTGGCCAAATTGCTGTCCAAAAGTGACGAAATGTCAATCTCACAGAATCTTTGATAGCACTGGGTATTTTCATTAAAAAATTATAATTTGACAGGTAAAAAATGGCACTTTTTCCTTATATTTATTTGATTAGCAAGAAAGTTGGATATTTTCCCACATTTGAGTCATTTATGTTTTCTCTTTTGAGATTCATACATGTCAGGGGCTTACCCCACATTAAGCTATTGGGGCCCTCACGTGTCTGTGTGTGTCTTCTCTTACCTGGTAAAGTTATTAACACTTTGCCTTTGGAATAAATGTTCAATGGATTTTTTTCATCTTTGCTAGGATTTGTTCAAAGCCTGCTGTTTTCCTATTAGTTTGTTCTGTTCTTTTCTTTACATTGCCTCTTTGAGATCCAATTAACTAACAAGACCAGTTGGGCTTAAAACAGACTCCAAATTATTTAATTACTTCACATAATGCTAAGAGAAAAATGAGCCTTTAATTAGGAGCATATCGATCTCACTGTCAAATGCAATTTATCCAATTACAATATATACTGGAGAGAAAATTCATTTTTTCTTTGAACATAATATAATTTGATTAAATTGGATTCAAAAAACGAAGATGTTGCTGATGATTCCTTGATTGAGGAGATGGTTTAGGAGGGATGGGAGGGAGTGGACCCTTGAAGCCTTCGGAGCAGTTTGGCTGCGTGGAGAACTAGGGTAGGTGGTGGAGGGACCAGAGGGAGCCCTGTGGGGAGGGGAGGATTCAGCTCTGCCCCTGTGCCTGGCTTTCACCTGAAAATCTACGGGAGTCGGGGACAGACAGAGCCCCTCTGAGCCAGGGGCAGCGAGGCCCTGCCCAGCAGCCTCACCTGTCCTTGACGCGCAGGATGAGCTGGTGGAAGCGGTCCACGTGCTCGAAGCTGGCCTTGTCGGTGACGGAGAAGACGATGAGGAAGCCGTCCCCCGTGCGCATGTACTGCTCCCGCATGGCGCTGAACTCCTCCTGCCCGGCTGTGTCCAGAACTGGGGTGCGATGAGGCCACTCAGGGGCTGTCATCGTCCACCCTGGAGCCCCCACAGCCTGCAGACCCTGTGCTGCTGCTTCAGCATGAGGCTCCAACTGACCCATCTGTGGACCCACCAAACCCTCCTTCCCCAGTTCCAACCTGTAGTGCTCACTGGGCCTAAATTCTCTATCTACAGACAAGCTTCATAAAGTCAGTGGTCAGTTCTGTTGCAAAATCCCTTGGGGAGTCCCCAGACTTGCTGCAGCCCTCACAGCCTGTGATGCTTTGGGAAGCTACCTGACTCCCTGAGCCTCCATCTCCTCCTCTATGCAAAGGAAGCAACGCCTCCACCTGGCTGCCACCTGGGAGGAGGGCATGTTTGCCTGGAGGAGACCCCAGAGAGGCCATCCTAGGGCAGGAAGGGCTCCTCTGCCCTGTGTGGACAGATACCAGGCCGGCCTTGGGGAAGGACTGGGTGTGTCACAGGGCTGGCGGGAGGGGGAGCTGGGGTAGGAAGCAGGGGCAGCCGGGCAGGACCACTCAGCCAAGGCTCTTCCCCCAGCCCATCCCTCCCCCTCACTGCTCCCACCCATGCTGAGCTAAAGCGCTCACCCCTGTGTCTGTTTCCAGAGATCACAGCCACAGCTGGGGGAGGGGGTCTCTCTTTAGCAGTGCAGGCTGCACCCCCTCCCGCCCCCTGGGAGCACGAAGCCTGTGCCTGCAGCAGCCCCAAGCCCCCGCCCACTCATCAGCCCCCTTCCTATTCCCAGCTCACTCTATTCTCCACCAGACCAACTCCTCCTTCTCCCTGGAGGTGGTGGAGTGGGTGGTTACAGGTTTTGGAGCCAGACCACTGGGCTGAGTCTGGCTCCCTATTCCTAGGGTGTGACCCTGGGCAAGCTCACTTCTCTGTGCCTCCGTTTCCTAAAATGGGGACAGTCAGGGTTGTTTTGAGTTAATATATGTAATGCCCATTGAGCAGGGCTTGGCACCAAAGAGCCCTATAGGACAGTCTGCTGTGAGCCTGCCTTCCTCTCCAGGGTCCTTTCTCTCACTCTGGGCCTCCTAGAGGCCACCCTCTTGGCCTGGGACTCCTTCCTCTACCTCTGTCCCTTCTCCCCAAGCCCCAAGGAGAGGATCAGACTCTGACTCAGCATTCTGCTGCCCGAGCCCCCAGGACGCTCCCCTGACCCCAGCCTTTCCCAGTACACTCTTCTCACTGGCCATTTAACTGTCCCCAGCTGGACTATTAGCTCTTAGGGGCAGGGATCTGGTCTGTGTGAGTCATCTGGCCACTTGGGGCCTGGCACAAAAAGTGCCCAAACAGTACTTGAGTGAATAAATAAAGAAGTCTGCCAATTTTGTTCATCACTTAAGAAATGTCTGAGGACCTACTATGTGCCCGGCAGTGTGCTAGTCCCCGTGGATGCAAGGTGAATGGGACAAACAAAATCCTTGCTCTCACAGGTCTTATAATCTAGTAGAGAGACAGATAAACGAATGGCTAATAGAATTGTAGGTGGAGATACATACATACTATGAAGAACAAGGTAGTGGTTAGAGGGTCACTGGCAGCAGTTAACGTCATTTTGGATAGGGAAGGGGGGCATCTCTCAGGAGGTGACGCTTGATCAGTGAGTAAGTGATGGGAGGGAGGTGCCATGTGACCCAGGGGAAGTGCATTCCAGGCAGAGGGAACACGCAAACTTGAGGGCTATAAGGTGGGGGTGTGCAAGGGTTTGGGGGGCTCAGCTTTTGACACGGCCTTCAGAGCCCATCAGACACCTCTGTGGGACTCCAAATAAGCATCTGGAGACTTAAAGTCAGACACTGAGAAGAAAAGAGGGGGCAACAGATACAGATGTGGGAGCTGCCAGTGTGTCGACGGCAACATGTGCCACAGCAAGAGCTGTCGGGGACATGCAGGAGTCCACATTTCTTCAGGCAGGCACCTCTAGACAGTGCCTAAGAAGGTGGCCTGTCCCCACAGCCCGTCGTTGCTTGCACATACCCTGTGTCATGCAGCATTTCAGAGGGGCAACCGATGGACATGAGGACTGGATGTGCTGCAGGTGTTGGAGCCGCTCGAGGGAGGTTCTTGCCCATTCCCTGGGCTTCGGTCTCAGGTAGGAAATGAGGGGCGGGGCTCCTGGAGCTTCAGGTCCTTGCAGCTCCAACATCCTAGAACTATTTCATCTGGATGTAAAATGAAGGGGCCAGGAAGACAGGACCTACAGCTGAGGTCCAGAGGGGTGACGGAGCAGTTTCCCCAATATTTCCCACTGAGGGGGTGGGAAGACAGCACCTTCAACTGGAAGGACTGCAGCCTTTCTTTCCTAAATAAATCCCACTCAGAACTGCAATCAACAAAACAGATGAAAATGGCCTGAATTTGGCTGAAGTGGTGATGGGAAGGCCTGAACTGAACAGCAGAAGACATTAAGGTAACACTGTAATTAATATATTCACAGATTTTGAAGGCATATGTTATCTAACACAAAATTTAGAGATCTAGAAAATTTAAAAATACGATCATTAAAAAGTGTTTTAAAAAGCTCAACAGGGAGCTAAAAATCAAAATGGACCCTCTGGAAAGGAAAAATAGGCATTTCAGACATTGAAGGTCTTAGAATTGATATTACCCATGCTTTTGAAAAGAATTCTTGGAGAACATCCTCCAGCGAGGTGAAAAATAAATCCATGAAAGATAAAGATGAGTGGTATTAGGAACAGTAGTAAGCAAAGAAAACAGCAAAACACAAGAGTTAAGAGTTAAGTGTATGTGTAAATGTTGTTGCACAGTTTGAAGAGAACAGACGATAATTTAGAACTAAAGCTATGATCATCCATGTGTGAGGGTAGGGCCTGGAAAAGTAAGTTACCACTAAAGTTCTTGCCTAATTTGGGAAGAAGCTAAAGATTCCGATTACATGCAGATGCTGATAGAAAAATATAAGTACACATACACGTACGTATGTAGCGTAACCACGAGAAGAGCAGAAATAAAACCTAGAACTTCCTAGTCAACAGAGAAAAGAAAAACAGAACAAAGTAAATGGGACCAATCCAGAAAAAGGCAAAAGCAAACTTAACAAAAATAAGCAAGTATAATAAAAAGTAGATATAAAATAAGATGGCAGAAATAAATCTCACTACGACTAATCAGAGTAAATGCAAATGGGTTAAATTCACCAACTAAAAGCAGATCCTTAATACAAAATCCACTTGTCTACTACTTCCAAAAGACACATGTAAAGCAAAGTGAAATAAAAAGGGTAAAAAATGCAAGGATGAAAAGAGCATGCCAGCCACATGCTAACCAGAAGTGCATACACGAAGCAGAACTTAAGGCCAAATCACTAGGCAGGACAAAGACAGGGTATTTATGGGGAAAGGTACAAGCATCAAGAAATGCCAAAGTCATGAACCATAAGCACCTAAGAATGTTCCTTAAAAATGTGTATGTATAAAAAATTTTTTTTTTTTGGCGGCTGGCCAGTGTGGAGATCCAAACCCTTGACCTTGGTGTTAAAAGGCTGTGCTCCAACCAGGCTAACTGGCCAGCCTCTATAAAAAATTGATTATTAAAAACAGTAGAAACGGGCACATCCCATCGTCATTGTGAGAAACCTGAACAGACCTCTTTAAATGCTTAACTTTCAGAAATTAGCTAGAAAAGACAAAACAAAGAAAAAAGAAATCATCAAAGTAGAAATTACAAAAACGGGTGGAGGGAGAAAGCAGTTGATATCTAAAAATCAAAAGCTGATTCTTTGAAAGGACCAATTAAAAAAAAAAAAAACCTTTATCAATTCTTACCAGAGAAAAAAGAAAAGACAAGTAAACATTTGGAATGAGAAAGGTCTATTATGACTATGGATAAAGATATATGTTGAATTATGAGAGAAGACTATACACAATAAATTCTCAGTGAAATGAATGATTTAAAAAAAACATGAATGATCAAAATTGGCTCAAGAAAGTATATAAAACCCGAATACGCCAGTAATTGCAGACGAAATTGAAGAGACAAAACCTACACTACAAATGGCATGAAGCTATTCTTGGGCCCCAGAAGGGCAAGTGCAACCAGGCAGGAGGAGGTGGGGGCTGTGCTGGGCCTGCCCGGTTTGGGGTCCAGCCCTTGTCCAGCCCTGCCCTCCACACACATACATCTGGAAATGCCTGGGCACAGGTCCCTGGTGAGCAGTTCTGCCTCAAAGACATCCTGGGGAGGCTGAAGGCAGCTATGCTATTAAGAAATTATGATTCTGCCTGCATTCCCCATGCCTGATGTCATGAAGGTAGGAGGACTCCGGAGACAGAAAGTATTAGTCACTGTGGGAGAAGAGGTGTCCTGCCAGTGTGTGTGTGTGTGTGTGTGTGTGCGCGTGTGCGCGTGTGTGCGCACACCCCTCCCCCTCCCTTTCCCACTCCCCACGGGGCCTCAGGAGGCAAATCCCAGCGCAGGATACAGTCCGCGCCCTTTGGCTAAGAAGAGTCCCGCCCACTGTGTTCCTGCTGGCATCAAGGACTGTGTCAGGGACTTTATACATACCCGCCCTCTCTATCCTCTTCATGGCCTTGAAAGGAAGGTACTACCGCCCCCCTAGTACAGATGAGGACACTGAAGCCCAGGGAGTTAGAGGAACCCACACAAGGTCACATGCTGGGAAGGAGGTCATTCCTATTTCCCCAAGGGCCAGCTGCCCCAGCCTCTCCAGTCTTTTTCTTCAACCAGAGGGTGTGTATCATTCCACCCTAGAACCAACTGGGCTGTGCCCAAGCTGTGACCTCCAACTGGAAGGCCTTCTCCCCTCCTCCGCTAGGCTGTCCCAGTGCCCTCCAGCTCACTGCAGTCCACCCCCTCCTCCTCAGAGGAGGGCCAGGCCTCTGACCTCTGACCTTTGTCTCTGAACCTTCTTGTTGCCTGTGTCATCTGTCCTCCAAGGTTGTGTCTCCAGGCCCAGCTCAGCCCCCACCACTGGGAGGAGCCCTAGAGGGTGGTAGCCTGGCTTTCATTTCCCTGAGTCCCCCAGAAGCTTCAGTACCTAGTGAGGGCTCAAAAAATACCCACAGATTGACTAGACAAGTCATACGCATGCTATAGGAAATGCTGAAGCCATGTGAAAACAGCCCACTATTAGCTTTAAGGGAAATCACTAAAAACTGACTTTTTAACTTTCATAACACACCATTCCGGGTAAAATAAGGGTTCTGGAATATCAAACAATAAAGATAATAATTTCTAGAGATAATATGCTTCCAAGGTCCATGACTAGAGTCTTCTACGCAGACCCACCATGGGAGGCAGGAGTGATTGTGCCCATTTTACAGCAGAGTTAGGCAGGGAAGCCTGTGCCTTTCCTAGGAAGAGATTCAAATAAAATAGCATCACCTGGTTGAGCTTTAGTGATGTGGGCTCTGGGCCCCACTTTCTGGGCAGAGCTGTGAGGGAGCAGGCTGGTGCTGGGCAGAGGGGCCAGATATGTCACCCCTGCACTGTTCCCAGAAAGAGAGCTGCTTTCTTCTGCTTCTCCAAAGTGCTGGCAGGTGTGGAAGGCCAGGCCACTTGGGACTCTCTAAGGGCAGGGAGCCGAAAGTCCTGTAGCAGGCACCCTGGTGATGGACGGGGGAAGATTCCTCTGGCAGTGCCCTCAACCTCCTCAACACGCTGACTTACAAGTCAGTTTATTTTAAAAATAAAAGTCAGTGGGGTTTTATTTCTGTTCTTCTGGTTGTTATGCTGTATACGTAAGGGTGTGTATACTTCTATTTTTCCATCAGCATCTGGATGTAATCTGACTTAAGGACAACATCAGAGAGAAGCGCTAGCCACCGACCCCAGGGGACGCTCATTCTAGAGGCCACACAACTGCAGCTGTGGGATGCAGTAAGGAGGCCATGTGGTGAGTTTTCAGGAGGTCCATGATCCCCTGAGTTGGTGACATTCTGGGGAGATGGTCCATGGCTCTGTGAGATTCTTAGAGGAGCCTGGAACGTGACTCCCTGTCTTCCCCCTCAAATGTTGCTCCCAGTGAGGGAAGAGAAGAAAGCAGGGAATCTACAGCTCAGGAACATCACAGAATCAGACGGGAGCCCGGGAGGGCCTGGCAGTGTAGAGGAACCCATTTCCACCTCACGATCACTCTGGGACGCCAGCCTTTTACAGGGGAAGACACTGCGGCAGGGCCGAGCTAGTGACCTGCTCAGGTTCATACTGCTAATGAACGGTAGATGCAGGATTTGAACCCCAGTCTGTCTGAGTCCGAGCCTTGCCCTGCTCCTTGCACAACCTGTCTTTGGTGATTCCAGTGCCGGCCGATTTGTGAGTCCATCAGCCATTTGTGGCTGCACGGCTTTGTGAATACACTGAAAACCACTGAACGGTATATGTGAACTTTACACGTGAATCATATCACAAGAAAAAAGTTATACAAGAAAAACAATCAGCCTACCTCTCTTTCTCTGAAATGCGTGCTCCAGCGGCCCACACTATGGATGGTGACCTGGCCATCTGCCATCTGAGACCAGGCCCCGCAGCGGGGCACTGGCTCTGGTTCCTTCCCTCTCCTGTATCATCCCTTTTCTCTCTCTATTGGTTTATTTCCATCAGTAAACATGCTACAATTTCTCTCATCTTAAAAAATAAAACTAAATGAAACTAAAATAAAACCTCCCAAATTAAAAATAAACCCACCCTGCCCCATGTCTCCCTCGGGCCACCCCCATTTCCCTACCCCTCTTCCCAGCAACGCGCCTTCACCTGTCTGTCCTCACTGCCGGCTCATCCTCCCTCCCCTCCCTCTGGAACCCACTCAGATCAGACTTTTATTCCCCACCACTCCACCAGAATCAATCTTGACAAGTCCCCAATGACCTCCATGTCACTGAATCCAAAGGGCACTTCTCAGTCCCCATCCCGGGTCCCCTCGGCATGCATTTGATGTGGCTGGCATTCTGTCCTTTGCGAAGCACCTCCTCCGCCTGGCTGTGGGCCGCTGCGCTCTGCGACCACAGTGGCTGGTCCTGCTCTGTCCACTCCCCCCCAGCCTCTACACACTGTGGGTCCTCTAACCCCATTCACTTCCCCGGTGCTCTCTCATCTCGTGGCTTTACATGTCAACTCCAATTTCCATCTCCAGCCCACATGTCTCCCCTATTCCAGGCTCAGATATCCAGCTGCTGCCTTGCTTCTCCTTGTGCGTGTGAAAGGCATCTCAGATTTAACATGTCAAAAGTTAGACTCTTGATTTCCCTCCAAAACTTGCTTTTCACCAGTCTTCCTGATCTTGAGAAACATAACTCTATTCTACCAGTTGTGCAGGTCAAAGACTCTTCTCTCCCTACCCCTACCCTATATACTCCCATAAACAAATCCTGTGGTTTCCCCTTCAAAATACATCCAGAATCTACCCTCTCCCATCACCTCCTCCACTAGTGCCCTGTTTCACCATCAGGGCCTCTTAACTGGTCTCCCCGATTCTGTCCTGGTTCCCCTATGTTTGTTCTCCACATCAGAGCCAGAGGAAGCCTTTTAGAACACCAGACAGATCATGTCCTTCCTTTGCTCAAAACCCTCCAATGGCTTCTTATTTCCCTGCAAGGCCCTGTGAGACCAGTCCCCTGCAGCAACCTCTCTGACCTCTCCTGCTGGCCTCCTGTCACTTGCTCTGCACCCTTGCCTCCTAGCTATTCCCCAAACAAGCCAGGCTCAGGGCCTTTGCACCTGATACTTTCACTGCCTGAGATTCTCTTCCCCCAGATACAGGTACAGCTTTCTCCTTCAGGTTTCTGCTCCAACATCACCTCATCAGGAGGCTTTCCCTGACCCGTCTACGTAAGCTAGCAACCCCTTCCTAACTGTCTATTCCCTTCCCCTGCCTTATTCTTCTTCATAGCATTTATCTCCACCTGACAGCATACATTGCTTCTGCTGCCCGCCCACCCCGCCAGGGTAACATAAGTTCATGACAGCAGGGGCTTTGTTTTGCCAATTGCTGCATCCTCAGAGGCTCAGAGAGAGCCAGGTACACAGCAGGTACTACCAAGTGTTTGCTGAATGAATTAGTGACACACCCAGGTACAGAAGACTCAAGAGTCCAATCCACACTTCTCGGGGGTGGCCGGGGGAGGGGAGGTAGTATCCCTAAGTCAAGCCTCACTCCTCGACCTCTCCAGACACAGAGGCATGGGTCAGTGCCCCCTGTCCACACAGAGCATGGGTCAGTACCTCCATCCACACAGTGCTCCTCATTCACCAAGCCACCCTTGTAAATCACATTAGAGCAAATCAGAGCAACAACAGCATCTACTGAGGTTTACTATGTGCCAAGCCCCTCGCAAATGCCTAGTTTCCTCACTCAATAAACAATAATTAAACACCTAATAGGTGCCAGGTCTGGGCTGGCATTAGAGATGCAATGGTGGGCAAAGGACATAGTCCCATTCCTCAAGGAGCTTACAATTTATTTCTTCATTTATTCCTTGCAATAGCTGTGAGGGTATATCCCATCTGGATACAGACCCCACCAGTGAGGGACCAAGGTCTTCATCCAGAGGCTGTCTCTGCCCAAAGGGAAGAGGGGTCCCAGTCATCAGACCTGGGCACGGTGAGCACAGGCTGACAGAGGCTACCCGGGGGCCTGGAACTGGTGGCATCACCCAACACAAGGGCAGACAGGAGAGGTCTCACACCCACCGGTCAGGTTGGTGTGCTTGGCTCAAGCTAGTCACATGACATGTTTTTGCTGGCTGGTACAGGGATTGAACCCTGACCTTAGTGTTATCAGCACCACACTCTAACCAACTGAGCTAACCGGCCGGCCAAGGTGACGTGACTTCTAATTGTGATCAACATGAAGTTCTGAAATTAGGGCAAAACCGCACATTAACTGCAGGAGTACAGGACAGGTCAGCAATGTAAGAGGAAAAACACCTGGAGTGTGGGGTGCTGACAAGCTTGGAAGGAGCTCGGGCTGTGCTGAGACTCTGGGACGGGGACATACGCATTCCACTCCCACCTGCATCACTGAGTCCCAGCCTTGCTGAGCTGATTCTGGATCCTCCAGCCCCAGGCTGGCTAGTGGGGCTATGGTGAGCACAGAGCAGCACAGATCCCTGGCTTTGGGGTCAGAGGGCACAGGGCTCTACTCAGCTGTGTGACCTGGAGCATATTACCTCATGACTCCTCTCAGTCTCAGTTCCCTTGCCTGCAGGGCCCGCCTGGCAGGCGCTGGGGCAGGAGGTCTGGGGTTCCCAGGGGAAGGGCTGCTGGGACACAGGGCGGCAGCAGCAGCAATTGTGCCATGGTACAGAGTCTGTCACTATTTTATCAACTAGTACAGCAGTGCTGGTATATGCTGGCTGCAGAGCAGCTGTGCTCACCTATGAAGTGATCTAATCACACTTTAATAATCTCAATTTAGCAGAATTATTACAAGGATGAAATAAAGCAATCTTGTAAAGCCCACAGCATGGGGTCTGGCCTTCAAGAAAAGTCTGGTCAGTAGAACCACTACCATTGCCCTGAGGGCAGAAGGAGCAACAGCAAGAAAGGAGATCCGGCCTCAATGTGAGGAAGGGCTTTCTACCAGCAAGCACCGCCCTGGGCACCAAGTTACTGGAAGCAGTCAAGCAGCGTGGCTGTGCAGCCAGGATAAAGGGTCAAGCAAGGGCCCGCAGGGCTGGATTTCATAATCTCAGGCCAGCGGCCATGCTCCCTCATAAAGGGAAAGAGGAAAATTCCTCCCACATCACGGCAGGCAGGGAATTCGGAGGACTGGTGGAGGGACAGGCCAGCTCTGCTGCACCCCATTCTTGGTTGGGATCCATGAGGAAGTGCCCACTTTGAGCATAGGAGCCCACTGGGTAAAGCCCCTGACTGAGAAAAAAACCCTCAATAAATATTCCTTTTCCTCTTGCTGTCCTTCCAACGTCCTTCTCTCCTCCCTGTCTCCAGAAAGAATGCGGATCCGAGTGTTCCAGGAAAAGCCAGGTCTAAGCCCCTTGGAGAAGACAACAGCACTTGTGTCTGAGGTTTGGGCAGAAGCCAGGGTGGAAATGTCCCGGCTTCTGAGGGTATAGGAGAAGAGCCAGGCTTTTACTCTTTGCAAAGACTGAGCCCTTGCTGGGGAGATGGGGGGTAGAAGGCTGCAGAGCTGGCCGAAGAGCCTCTAGGTGGGAAGGGGTTTCCTGAGACTCAGGGCCACTGCTGTTCTCCACTGATGGGAGAAAGATGCAAGCTTCCAGAGGCTAACTGCACAGAGGGTGAGGCTGGGAACCATAAGGGAAAGGCGGGGCAAGGAGGCCCAGAAACTGCCCCTGTTGTAAGGGGGCAGAGGATTTGGTTAGCATCCTAAACTAGAGGCCCAAGGCTTGGACCAAAGCAGAAGACAGCATGACATGGGGGAGGATGTGCTTGGCAGTCAGGACACTCTAGGCCTGGCTCTGCTGCTAGTGAGGTCTGACCCTAGGCCAGTCACTCCTCTGTCTGCACCTCTGGTTCCTCAGCTGTGGAGTGAGGAAGTTGACACCACAAAGTTTAGCACCTTCCTGCCCTAACCCAGCAGGAAAAACAGGCACACAAGAACTCTAAGACAAAAGAAATACCCATCAGACATTATTAGCACACCCACGTTCATAGCAGCATTATTCACAATAGCCAAAAGGTGGAAGCAGCGCATGTCCCCAACACATGGATAGATCGTCAAGATGTGGTGCATACATGCAGTGGAATATTATTCAGCTTAAAAAAGATAGTACATTCAGACTCATGCTACAGAATGGATGAATCTTGAAGATATTATGCTAAGTAAAACAAGCTGGTCACAAAAGGACCAATATTGTAAGATTCCACTTACCACAGCACTTATAATGAGGTATGTAGAGTAACCAAACTCATAGGGACAAAGAAGAATGGTGGCTCCTAGGAACCGGGGGGGGGGGGGGACACAGAGTTAGTGTTTAATGGGTACAGAGTTTCACTTGGGAAAGAGGAGAAAGTTCTGGAGATGGACGCTGGGGACAGTTGCAGAACAATGTGAACGTACTTTATGCCACTGAACTGTATACTTGAAAATGACTACGATGGTAAAATTTTATGTTATATACATTTCACCACAATAAAAAAAATCAAATACAAAACTCCAAGACTCTGCCTAAGGCTCAGGGCTTCCTGATTCATGAAGCGAGAGAACTGGGGTGAGGGGAGTCACGCAGTGGAAAGCCAGGGCGACGTGGGGTCCACAGTCAGAGACCGGAAGAGGGGGCCGGGGCGGATGGAGACAGTGGAGCTGAAAACCCCGGCGCCGAGGGGTGGGGGCCAGAAGGAGAGGAAGAGACGTTCCCAGAGTTGGGCCCTTGATGAGGGAAGAACTCAGAGCAGGCTTGTTCCAAAGCCTGGGGTCCCACAGGCACGGGGGAGCTGGCTGTGCCCTGCCTCTTAGGTTCTGGAAGGACACGGGCAATGTGGCCTCTTCAAAGAAAACAAGAAACAGGTTCGTAAGGAAGCGGGAAGCCTGTGAGAATCCTCAGTGTGGAAACCACCGAGAAGGTTTCCCTAAAACCTGACAAATCTCTGATGTGAGATTCAGATCGGAACTGGAGCACCTGGCCCTTTGAAGGACCTTGGGCAAGGAGTAGGAAGGGCAGGTGAGGTGTCTGGTGATCCTGATAATTCAGCCACACCCCCTTCTCCCGGGGTTTCCATCTCCCATCTCCAGGGACACAGGAATCAGCTGGGTCACGTGGGAGAGGATTCCCTACCCAACCAGACTGACAATGTGTAGGACTCAAAGGAGAGTCGAACCATTGCTGTCATGTGAAACTCTGTGCTTTATTTCCTTCCTGTACAAAATGGAGATAACAACAGTAGCTACCACACAGTGTCTGTAAGGATGAAAAGAGCCTATGCAACCTGCTTAGCACGGGCCTTCCACACACAAATTGCCAGATAAACATCACTGTCATCATAATTACTCTCCTCCTCCTCTTCAGCATTGGCCTTGCTTTTACTCTTTCTGAGTCCGGAAGAAGAGAAACCGCAGAGTTCACAGCACTCAGAGTTCACTGGGGTATGAGGCGACCGCAGGCAACCCCAGGCCTGGCACCTCCCCCAAGACAGGGAGGCCTCCAGGAAAGCAGGACCTCAGGGCTCTGGGGGACAGGGAGAGTCCTGGCCACCCCAGGGCCGCACACCTCCCCAGAGTTCAGCCCTAGAAAGGTTCAGAGTCACACTGAAGCCTAAATGCAAACAGCCTTTGATTAAAGTTCCCAAAATGCGGGGCAGCTTTTTAAATGCCATACTAATTAACAGTTAGCCTTCCTTTTCTTAATAGAAGACCTACTGAGTACAGTAGAGAAGTGAGCTACCCTGGGAATCTGGTATCTGCTCCTGAGGAAGGCCTAGGTGGGCAACGCCCTAAATCAGGGCTGACTCTGGAGCAGGATTAGAGCCTCGGCAAATTCATGCTTATGAAGCAATGTGCACCCATGTTTCCCCTCTCCCTGCTGCTACAGCTATAAATGTTACCACAAAATCTTTCTAGAAATCACCCCTGAGGATGATAAATAAAACTTTATTTTTTTCTCAGAAACTAATCTAAAGTCCAAAGTTACTTAGAAAAAAGTTAGAGAAGTTTATATGGCTATACGAGAGAAACAACATTGAATGAGCTCGAACTATGTTACCAGGCACAGTGGTACTTTCTTACGTGCATTATGAAATGTTTTTCAGAATATTTTCTGTGGAATGTAGCCCAGAATGATGTGCAAAAAATGGTCTCTTTGAGAAACCCTAGGGACAATATATCCTATGACTAGACTTCTAATATATGTTTGTATATTAAAGGTTCTTATAAGTTCTGCAATAAAGAAATTTGTTTACATTTAACTCGATATATCCCAAAATGCAGTGTATATATTCCAATGGGTGATGCATGAAGTGACTTTAGAAACTGCATAAATATAAGGTTTTACATTTAATAGTTATATATATATATATTTATTTTAATGTGAGTTAGAAAAATGTAAATAATATAGCTAGCACAGCAAACCTGTGACTGCACATATATTGTTCAGGATTCATTCATTCATATATTCATTCCACAAATGTTTACTGAGGACCTACTATGAGCCAAGCAGTATTCTAGATGCTAGGGATACTCAGTAAACAAAATAAAGTCTCTGCTCTCATAGATTTATATTTTAGTGAGGAGGGACAAAAACTCAAACAAATAAGTATATAATATGTTCAACAGTGAAAGTTAGGATAAAGAAAAACAGAGTTGGGCAGGGGGATAGAAATGACAGGGGTGGGTGGATACTAGCATAGATGGTGTGGTCAGGTAAGACCTCCTAGATAAAGTGACATTTGAGCTGAGACCTAAGTGAAGTGAGTATTTCTGCAGGAAGAACATTCTAAGCAGAGAGAACACAAAATGCAAAGTCCCTGAGGTGGGACCGTGCTTGGTACCTGTGGCATTGTTCAGAGTCCCAGGGCTGCAGATAAGACCCTGAAGGATGCTACTTCTATTGAGATATAATTCATAAACCATAATATTCACCCCTTTGAAGTATATATTTCTGAGTTTTTTAGTATATTCACAAAGTTGCATTTTTTTTTAAGTGATGATTTGGTTCTGCTTCTAGCCAAGATGGAGTAATAGGGATCAGGTTTACTTTCTCATCTGAGGAACCAAAAAGCGGACAAAATATATGAAACAATGGTTTTCAAGACACCAGACATCGGCCAACTAAGGACAGTGAGCCTTGAGAGGTGGGCTACAAAATCAGAGAGGGTGTCGATGAGTGACCACCTTATTGCCTTGAGAGAGTTTCCAGGCTGCAGTGCAAGGAGGGGAAACCCAGGCATAAAGAAAGTCATTTGATAACAATCAAAGGGCCACTTCCTCAGAAGGACATATCAGTCCTAAACTGATAACAGTTTATGCACCTGATCAGTCCTATGCACTTAATAACAGAGTGTTAAAATATATGCAGAAAAACTGAGAGAACTGAAAGGAAAAAATAGGCAAATCCACAATTATACGCTAAACTTCAACATCCTTCTTTCAGTAATTGGCATAACAAATAGAAAATCAATAAAGAGAGAGAAAACGTACACAACACTATCAACCAACTTGATCTAATTGACTGTCATAGAACACTCCACCCAAAACCAGCAGAAGACACTTTCTTTTCACGTGCACATGGAAGATTTACCAAGACAGATCATGTTCTGGACAATAAAACAAGCCTCAGTAAGTTTTAAAGAATTCAAATAATACACTGTATACAAGGGTACTTCAAAAAGTTCATGGAAAAACAGAATTAAAAGATAATACGAATCTTTCCATGAACTTTTTGAAGACTACTTGTGTTCTCTAACACGATGGAATTAAAATAGAGACCAGGAACAGAAAGATCTCTGGAAAATTCCTAAATACTTGAAAACTAAAAAATATTCTTCTAAATAACTTATGAGTCAAAGAAAAAATCAAAAGGGAAATTAGAAAGTATTTTGAACTTAATGAAAATGAAAACACAATATATTAAAATTTGTGGGATGTAGCTAAAAGAGTAGTTAGGGGGAATTTATAACACCAAAAGAATATTTTAGAAAAGAAGACATGTCTCAAATCAATAACTTTAAAAAATTAGACCAAGAAGAGAAAATTAAATCCAAAGTAAGCAGACAAAAAGAAATAATAAAGATAAGAGTGAAAATCAATGGAACCACATGAGAAAATCAATGGATACAAAAGTTGGTTCCTTGAGAAAAATCAATGACATTGATAAGTCTCTAGCCAGCCTGATCAGGAAAAAAAGAGAAAACACAAACTACCAAAGTTAGGAACAGGAGACGTGATACCACTACAGATCCTACAGATATTAAAAGATAATAAGGAAATATTATAAACAACTTTATTCCAATAAATTTGATAACTTTGATGAACTGAACAAACTTTTAACAGACATAAACTACCAAAGCTCAGTAAACAATAGAGATAAATAGCCCTATATCTATTGAAGAAATTTAATTTATAGTTAAAAACCTTCCTACAAAGAAAACTCCAGGCCCAAATGGCCTTGTTGGTGAATTCTACTAAACATTTAAGGAAGAAATAATAACAACATTACTCAAACTCTTCCAGAAAACTGAAGAAAGGGGATACTTCCCACCTCATTCTATAAGGCCAGCACTACTCTGATACCAAAATCAGACAAAGACATTACAAGAAAACTGCAGACCAATATCCCTCAAGAACATAGACATAAAAATTCTAAGCAAAATTTTAGCACATCAAAGCTAACAATATATTAAAGGATAATACATCATCACCAAGTGGGGTTTATCCCAGGAATGCAATGTTGATTTAACATTAGAAAAAAATCAATGTAATTCACCACATCAACAAACTAAAAAAGAAAAACCATATATGATTATCTCAGTAGACAAAGAAAAAGCATTTGACAAAATCCAACATCCATTCCTGATAAAAACTCTGAGCAAACTAGGAATTGAAAGGAATCTCCAAAAAAAACCTATAGCTAACATCATACTTAATGCTGAAAGACTGGAAGCTTCCCTTTTAATTTCAAGAACAAGACACTTGAAAACTGAAATTAAAAAAAAAATCATTTACAATAACATCAATACAGATGTAGGTATAAATGTGAAAAAATATGTAAAAGACCTATGCACTCAAAACTACCGAAAATTGATGAGAAAAAGTAAAGACCAAAATAAATGGACAGAGATACTGTGTTCATGGGTTGGAAGGCTCAGCATGGTTAAGATGTTAATTCTCCTCAAATTGATTTACAGATTCAGCACAATCCAAATCAAAATCTAGAATTTTAGAATTTAACTGATTCTAAAAATCATTTGGAAATACCCAGGATCCAGATTAGTCAAAACAACTTTGAAAAAGAACAAAGTTGAAGGTTACCTGATTTCAAGACTTATAAAGCTACAGCTATCAAGAGAGTGTGGTATTGGTGTTAAGAAAGACAGATAGATCAAAGAAACAGAATATATGGACAGCTGATTTTCACCAAAGGTACAAAGGCAATTCAGTGGGAAAAGGATGATCTTTTCAACAAATAATCCCAGTGGAATAGCTGCATATCCATATACAGAAAAATAAACTTCATTCTATATCCCAAACCATATACAAAAATTAGGGAGAGGGAGGGGGGAGGGAGGAATTGGTAAAGGGACACGAAAATCAACTACATTGTACATTGATAAAATTAAATTAAATTAAATTAAAAACAAAACAAAAATTAACTGAGGGTAGATCATAAACCAAAATGTAAAACTTAAAACTATTAAACTTCTAGAAGAAAACAGGAAAAAACCTTTGTGACTTTGGGTTAGGCAAAGATTTCTTAGACACAACATCAAAAGCACAATCCATACAAGAGCAAACTGATAAAGAGGACTTCATCAAAATGAAAAACTCTGGTCTTCTAAAGACACTGTTAAGAAAAGGAAAAACAAGCCATGGACTGGGAGAAAATATCTGCTAATCACATATCTGATAGACAACTTGTATCCCAATGATTTTCAAAGCTCTCCTCCTTGACCGACATTCTAAGATTAATGGGTCATTGTTTAAGAGAGAGACTCAAGCAATAGAAAGTAATAATCACTAAGAATCTACAGCACTGATTCTCTGACTTTAGCATCGCCTAGAGGGGGTGCTAAAACAGGTTGCTGCCTTCCCCCTTCATAATTTCTGAATCAGTAGGGGCCTGAGAATTTCTAATAAGTTCTCTGGTGATGCTGCTGCCTCTGGCCTGACTACCACACTTAGACCTTCTAATCTAGACTAATTTTCACTAAACTAGAAATACAGTGTCAGATGCAAGATGTTCCCCCAAAAGGACGATTACCAAATAAACTATGCTTATTAAGAAATATTTGTTTTTCCCTTTTTTATTAGCTGGAGACATCTGTAGCTGTTAATCAGAGATTCTGATCAGCAAGAAATAACAAACATGACATCACCAAGCTGGCATGATCCTAGCCTTTCCTCTTTGTTGAATACACATTTTGGTTTCCACAAAGCTTTTCAAGCCCTCTGTGAAGTCCTTCCCTGTTCAGAATGCACCCCCAAAACTATACATGGCCTTATACCAACCATCCCATAACAGCAACATGAAGGAAACCATCTTGCCCCACTTAAGTCTGTCAAATTTCCCTGACCCTCCCATCTAATGTCCCACCCTCATGCAGGGCTGCCACCCAGGTCTCACCGTCCAAGATGGCCCACTGATTGTCAATCTCTGTATGTTTCAGGTAGGAGTCTTCGATGGTGGGGTCGTAGTCAGGCACAAAGATCTTCTGGAAAAACTGGATGGTGAGGGCACTCTTGCCCACACCCCCATCCCCCACCACCACCAGCTTGTACGTGGGGAGATTGTCACTGGGGACAGCGCTGGTTGCCATGTTTCTGGTAGGTCACACCTGGGGAGGCAAGACATGTGGAATGAGGCAGGGGCCTTTTTCTTTCAACTTAGGGAAAAATATTCATGAGTTTTCCAATCTTATTATAAAGTAATAAATATTCCCAATTATAGAAAGTCTTGAGAATGAAGGAATGCAAAATAAAATAAAAGTATTAGCCCTGGCTCCACCACCCAGAGACAATTACTGTTAAAATGATTTATTCAAACATCATTTATTGAACACCAACTATATGTCAGGCCTCATCTTGGGGACACAATTACCACCTCTCTTCTTTAACAAGTACAGCCAAAAGCCACGTCAAAGAAGCTTTTGGACCACTAAACTCTGCTCTGTACCTGTACAGGTAAACACGAGGGTGTTGATCTGAGCAGGGATGGCATGAAAGTTCACCTTTCACATCATCTCATCAACTGGAATGCGATGCTGAGAGGGATTTAAGGTTGTGTCTAACCTTAGAGAGAAAGGGGGCCATACTGCTCAACACTCCTGAGCTCAGGGACTCTGAGGTCCCTTCCAATTCTCAGAATTCTGTGGTCCTGTCTCCTTTCCCTCTGTCTCCTTGCCCTCTATCATGCACAAAGTCAAGCTGGAATCTTAGGGGATCTGGTCAACCCTGTTTTAGTTGGGGAGGAGAAAGGGAAGGAGGAGCAGGTGGAAGTTTTGTTTTGATGATGCGGAGTCCAGCGAAGGCAGTGGTTCTCAACCAGAGGTGATTCTGCTCCCCAGGGATATTTGCAATGTCTGGAGATATTTTTGGTTGTTAGATCTGAGTGGGTGCTACTGGTGTAGTCAGCAGAGGCCAGGGATGCCACTAAACATCCAACAATGCACAGGACAGTCCCCACAACAAAGAATTATCCATCCTAAAATGTCAATAGTGCCAGGCTGAGAAGCCCTGAGCTAAGGAGATCAGGAGGCGGATGAAAACGCGGGACCATGATTTTCAAAAGTAATGGGCCTTAACAGATAAGGACGGCTGGTGGAGAGGTGACTGCAGAGAAGTGAAGAGTGACCTTTGAAAACAGTGTGACAAAGTGACAGGAGGAGAGGCAGGCAGGGTGCATGGAAGGAGCACTCAGAAAAACAGGAGGGAAACCAGGGTCTGTCATAAGCATGGAAGCCAATAGTTTCCAGGAGGGAGGTTGACAACACCAAATGTTAAACACTGGATGGGGTGAGGGGTCACCCAAAGAACAATTTGGGGGCTGTGGCCAGGGGTCCAAGTGCTGGCTGCAGACCCTGCCAGAGAGAAGCTGTACCACAGAACATCCCTGGGTTAGCAATAAAATTGACCCTGAACCAAGGGAGTGAAAGATTGATCTACTTCTATGTAGAAGAAAGGGAAGAATCCCTGTGCGAGTTGCAAGAGGGAAAGGTGTGGCGTGCGTGTGGCAGGGAAACAGGGTCTCAGAGAGAGGTGGGCAGCAGCGTGGCCAGAAGGACGGTGGACTGGGTGTCCTGTGTGCTCCGCTATGGTGTGGGAAGGCCACTGACCTCTCTGAGCCATTGTTTCCTAATCTATCAGATTGAAGGGCTGGATTAAGTGATTTTTATAGTTATTTTCAGCTCTAAAAGAGCCTCCAATTCTAGATTTTGACAGAAAGGGTGTTAGACACAAATGTGGGTTATGTGGCCACGCTGATTTGCATGGGCTGCAGGCGAGAGTCATTGCAGAATCCTTCACAGTTACTGAAGCCTGATGTTGACATTTAGGACTTCCGTGAAGTGTAGGGGAAGTACAGGCTTACACAGGCAGTGAGAGTGCAAATCTGTCCAGGCTGGGCTGAGAGTATGCCTACACAATTACATCAAAGCTGAAAACGGACATACCCTCTCCCACAGCTCTACCACATGGGAGAATTTATTTTAAGGTGGTAATCAGAGAAGTGTACAAAGATGTTAAGAATGGGGAAAAATGGAAATAAATGTTGGGAGAAAAAAGTTAAAGTTTATCCATACAATAGAATACAATATAGCTATTAAAAAGGATGATGTTCACTAACCTAGAGAAGGTTTATATTATGTGTGGGAAAAAACAACCGGGCTGCAAATCAGCAAGCACAGGTGATCCCACTCGCGGGAAGACCCCATCTGTGAATCTGCATATCCAGGTGTGGATCCAGGCAGCGCCAGGTTTGGCAGGCGGTTGTCTCTGAGGCAGGTTTCAGGGCACTTTCCTTTTCTCAATGTTTCAATTTTCTACAACAGGCATGGATTATATTTGTATACTGGAAAAGCCGAACAGTATTAACATGTTCCCCCCAAAATAAAATGTTCAAGCCACCTGAAAATGTTTGATTTCCTCTCATTCAAGTGGGGATTTAAGCTGCAGCCCCAGGACCTGGTTCCAGCATCTCCCCGCACAGATGGGGCTGAGCTAAGGCTTCCGTGAACTGAGCTCTGCCACAGCTGACGGTGCTCCAAAAGGACAGAAGGGAGGTGGAGGGTGACAGAATGGAGAGCACTGGGGAAGGGCCAGGTCCCACCCTCGCTTGTCGCTCAGGGCAGCTCCGCATTGCCCCTCACTGACAGCTGCTGTCCCGGCCTGGGTGGACAGTGATGCTGGGCTAGGGGTGAAACGTGGGTGCTAGTGAAACAGTCTGTTTCCAAAGCTTCCATTCTCTGCTGGCGGCGACATGAATAAAAAAATACTGAGTGGGCAGGGACATATCAGGAAGGCAAACCATTCCTCTTGATTTTCTTCTCAAAAGAAAACAAGAAACCCACTAGTAAATACGACAGAGGATGTGAATCAAACCTTTGAGTAAGAGCTCAGACCACCCACAGCAGAATCACCTGGGGACTTCATAAAAAATGCCCTCTGCTTGCCAAAGCAGCTGGCAGGAAGCATCGGTGGAAGGCTCCTCCCTGTCATGGTGCCCTGCACTCAGGGGCTGGATCCCTGGAGGCCACAGGAAGCCAGGTCAGGGTTCCCTTCCCACTTGAGGCTTCCTTCTGACTCTGACTCCATGGAGAGGGCTAGACGACACGATTAACACAAAAGTCAGCCTGGGTGCCCTGTGATGAGAGGCCTTTCAGTGCTGCCCACAGCTGAGGAGTCGAGTCCAGGCTCCTTCACTGGACAGCCAAGGCCTGTCACCAGCTGCCACTGCTGACTGTCCGGCCGTACCGGTGCCGCAGCCCTCACTCTACTCTCACCCCTGACCAGCTCTGCATTCTCCCAGGGTGCCCCGTGGTCACACTGCATCCTCTGCACACACCAGAACCCCCGGGAGAGCACACACCTCTCTGTGGGTCAGGCCCAGGAGTTGCTTCCCAAGGGAGGCCCTGTGTCCACCCCATGCTTCAAGCCTGTGGTTCCGGGGGCAGAGGCATGTCATGCTTGGAACTGTACACACATTTACTGTGCACAAAAGGGCAGGGACTGCAAATTGTTCCTCTCTGTCCCCCCAGAGCCTGACACAGCACTGGGCACACAGCAGACGTTTGCTGAATGAACCAGAGGCTCAACAGTGGTGTTTGTGAACTACAGGCAATCTACTAACCACAGAGCTGTCCCCCACCATGTGAAGGGCTAAGGGGCAACTCTCTCAGCGAGGGGCTGGGACTGTCTCTCCCTCTACCAAGAGGTCGACGAGTCACACAGATAGGACCCTTCTGGAAGAAATTGTGAGCCCCGGAAGAAAGAAGGAGTTGCAAGGGCAGGAGACCCTCTAGGCTCTAGGCCGCATCTTCTCCTGATGGGCATGTTTTCCCACCAAAAAACCCCAACCCTGACCAAATAATGTCTTTGGAAATGAGGAGGGTAATCAAGATGCCAAGAGACATGTACCACACTCCTATAAAATAAGGTGGTCTTGTGTAGTGCAGAAAAATATTTTTTAAAAAGACACTCAGGCTATGACGAAAGCCACCACAGGAAAAAGGTTGGCTGGCCGTGGTTAAGGATCACAGCACTTACATTCACAGCACCCCTCTCCTTTCCAGCCTTCTCAACTAAAAGGCACCTTAGAGATCAGTCTAGAATGTTGGTTCTTTATTTTGGGGGATTATGGATATACCCATCTGAGGTGAGAGGGTGGCATAAAGCAGACTTGGGATTCTCCTTAAAACTTGCCTTCTCATTTTTCTACGCTAGATACTCTCCTACTGACCCATCCAGTGACCTTGGGCAAGTTACCTTTCACAGCCGCAATACCTTATTTGTAACATGGGGCTGGTTAGAGAATCACACTTTGCAGGATTGCTCTAAGCATGAAATAAAGATGTATGAGGCCTGCCCAGCTCAGAGAAGGTGCCAGAGGCTCACTCTTGCCTCGCTTGCTTTGTTCCCAAGAGTGAGAGCGTGTGTGCACACACAGACACAGACACACACGGTTCTGCTACTCTGAGGCACCGAGACTCCCAGCCTCCTTCTCCCCTACTTTACAAGCCCCACTGCCATCTCAGCTCTGCTACAGCCAGATCAAACAGGCCTGCGTGGGACGTCACCGTCATTTAGAGCATTGTCTCCATGGGAAATGGCTCTGAGGTTCCAGGCAGCCCCCTCTACGCAGAAACCAACTTTTGGAACAGCAGCCACTTGGCAGTGGAGGCGGCTGAGCTGGTTCCCACGGCAACCACTGCTCCCAGGGCCCCGCCCAGTCCACAGGCTGCTCAGCAACCCAAACCATTGCTCATACTAGAAACTTCTTCCCAAAAGGCAACATTGCTTCCTCAACAACCTTAATAACATGGATATGAAAACCTTAGGCATCTTTAAACTGGGAAATAAGCTTTCTTGGTTGTTGTCTGTCTTTTGCTCCCTTTCTTTCCCCAGAGTCAGCACCATCTCACATGGTTTCAAGTTGTTTCCAGCGGCCAGTTTGTCTCCCCAAGCAGATCGTAAGCTCCTAGAGGACAGAAGCCTGTTCTCATTTCCTTGCCTCTCACAGGACAAGGCAGGGCCCAACAGTGGGAGGCACAGTGACTACTCACTGAGTGGCTGCTTGACCTACCCCAACGCAGACTTTCGCCCACCCAGTCCTCCTTTGTGCCAAGAAGCAGGGGGCGATGCCCATCCTTCTGAAAGGGGCCAGCTCATACCCTTAGGAAGTGGCTGGCTGTGTGGACTGATGACCCAGCATAACCTTTTCATCCAGCAATTTTTAAAGTGTGGTGGGTGGGTCTGAGACCTCCTGTGAACAGTCTCATGCAAAGCCCCAGCAGTTCTCACTGGGGCACCCTGGGGGGTCAGTAACAGCCTCGACTCTGAAGCCAGGCAGCCTGAGTTCCACTATGGACCTGTTGTGTGACCTGGGGCAAGTTTCTTAACTTCCTGGAGCCTCAGTTTCCCCATTTATAAAGCAGAAAAATAGGACCCTGAGAGTGTGTAAAGCCCCAGTGAAAAACACTTGGAAGGCCCCTCAACAAGGGCATATTTGCATTTATATGCAAAGCAGTTGGGCCCTCCAACCTGGTAGGCCCCAGTGGTATCGACCACTTCCCTGCCCCATCCATGGCCCAAGCTAAGAGGACCTATGCTTTACAGGGCTGCAGGATGACCCACTGCAGTAACAAATATAAATGCCCAGGACAGCAGTGGGCCTCAGGAGTCCCCCAAAACAGCAGTGCCCAGTGGTTATTATCTTTCACCAAATCTGCCCCCTCCTCCCCAGGTTCCAGGTTCTAGGGCTTCTACAGAGCTTGTTTCCCAAAAGAATAGCCCCCTAAACACTGTGCCCATTGTTCCAAGTGAGCTGCACATGTGAAAGAAATGGTTCTGGGTATAGATGCTGTCGAGGAGTCCGTGGGCTCCCTGCCTCTCCATGCACCCCACCCAACCTTCGCCCAGCACCACTTGCAAAGTAGTGTCATATAGTGCTGGCCAGAAGAAATGGTGCCCAGGAGGCAGTGCACCCCGTAACAACCCCACCACTCAATAGACGTCCGCTGTGGATTGGTTAGACACCAAAGGTCATGCTTAGAACTGTCATGCCACACTGCCTCTGATTCTTTTGTCAACTAGTGCTGCAGCATCACACAGCATTTCTTTAACTGTCATCATGACTCACTACTCCACAGGGCACTCTCCATCCCTGTGGCTACTTCCCTGGCTGACTTTAGGACCACAAACTCTCAAAGGCTGGAGCAGTGGCCAGTCCAGAACCTCTTTCAAAGATGTTGCCAACTGTATTGAAGGTTTGGTGTTCACTGTGTTTTGCTTCTCTATTTCTATGTTAATTATTTTAAAGATTCCTCCTAATGCTATCAGTTGATCTGTGAGTCTTCTAGGTAAATAAGAGTGGAAGAGGAGGACACATTCACTATTACTGGAGTTCTTGGGAGAGTGAATAGACTTTTCATTCACGTTGAGCTGAATCAGTCCAGGGAAGCTAATCACATGTCTATGGTGTCTGGGTGTGCCTAGCTTAGGGGGATGAGGACACACTGGGGGGAGTGACCCCACCCCTGTGGAGGAAATGGCTCTGCATTCTAGGAGCTGCCCTTTCCTTGTGCACAATTCCCAGAAACGGGCAGCTTCCCACAGGTGCTGACCTGCAGGCTGTGCGTGAACGGCATGTGACCCTGCTAGGGGTCTGGGCCACATGGCATGCCTTAAGGCTTCACCACTCCCCAAGACTGTGCTTCAGCTCTTTGCCTTGTACCTTCACTAATCCAAGGCCAGCACTGTCACTGAGCCACTCAACTCCTCTAAGGAGGCCACCAGTGCGTTCAGATCACTCCATTATTTTAACCACCCATCCAACCATGTGTGTTATTTCGTGCTGTCAAGGACCTTAAACGTCATCCAGTCTGGAGGCGAAGACATGACGTGGTGCTGCTCCTCCCATCCCCGGAGCCATGGCAGACATCCCGGATTGATCATGGTCCTCCGCCTTGCTCAGTCTGAAACTCCTTTCAGCACTGCACTCCTGGCAGCCAGAAGGACATCTAGGATGTTTGCCATCCTAGATGTAACCCACTACCCTTGTGGTTCCCTCCAAAACATCCCACTTAGTGCCATCCTTTTCCGAGGGAAGGACTCAGAACTTTTAGGGGTTTTATTACCCAAGTTTCCTGTTAATTCATCAGCCCCTGCTTTTCTACCAATCCAAATTCCTCTGCCAGGATCACACCTGGATTGCTGGCAGCTGGGCGGAAATGATCAGACAGGAGTCTAGAGACCCAAGCAAAGGCCAACTTGAAGTAAGCCAGGGGAGGTACACAATACCCTTGGGCTTACTCGTGGCCTCCAGGCACCACATGCTTCCTTATATCACAACTGTTAACCCCCAGGTCTTTCCCACTAGCACAGGAGTGTCTCCTGGACAGGTCCTAGGGCTCAGTCATCCGTGACCTAGTGCTATCAGCCCCAGGGCAGGTGTGCAGAAACCACCTGCCCTAATAATTACAACAGTGATCATATCAAAACAATAGGAATACTTAATGGGAGCCATGTTTCAGATGCTTTTGGAAGATCTTACAAACTAGCTCATTTAAATCCCAGAAGAAACCTATGAGGTAAGGACTTTGATAACCCCCATTTTACAGTTGAAGAAACTGAGGGACAGAAAAGTAAAATAACTTTTCTAAGGTCACCCAGCTAGAAAGTGGCACTTCCAGGATCTGAAGCCATGCAGTGTGATTCCAGGGCCACTGCCAGCCCGTTGTGCTAGGCATCCTCTCATGGCTGGTGGGGTGGTGTACACATGTTCAGAGTCAGGCCAGGGCCAAGGCAGCTGGATGGTCGACAGGGAGCCAGGGAGGTGGTGTCAGAGTCAAGGAATCCTCCAAGGTCAGATTACTGCCCCTGTGGGAGGAGCAGCCAGGCAGATCAGGGCTAGGAGGCCCCCAGGTCAAATACCAGTTACCAGGAACAGATGCCCCCACACTGCCACCCCAGATCCCGACTGGGACAAAGTCTGCTAAACAGGACATAGGTCTTGTACTGGCACGTGGCCCTCTGCCTTGAGGTCCAGGGAGGAAGCAGGGGGCACCAGGCAGCTCTGAGACCCTTATTTTCTAGCATCTCTGTTTGGGACCCTCCCCACTTCACTGTTCCTTACCCAAGACCCAGACCCAGCCCCTCCTGTGGTCCTGCACTCCAGCTGCTCTCTGCCCAGGGCTAAGAGATATGGGAGCACAGGAGTCGGGCGCATCTCGCCCAGCCTGGGAGTGCTGGGGAAGGATTCCTGGTAAAGCCAAGGCCAGGATGGAGTCTTGGAGGCCAATCAAATGTTAGCCAGGGGGGCTGCCTAGTTAGCTCAGTCAGAGCACAGCCTTATAACATCATCATGAGTTCTGATCCCCGTACCGGCCAGCCACCAAAAAAAAAAAAAAAAAGGCAAATGTTAGCCAGGTAAACAGTAAGGACGAGCACGTCCCCGGTCAGAAGCAGAAGCTGCAAGATATAAAGCATGGAGGTGTGAAAAACCAAGGAGGTGCCAGTCACTGCAAGCGACGTGATGAGGCTGGAGTATGCAACGTGAACGTGTGTACAGCAAGGGTGATGGGGGTTGGGGGTAGGGGAGGAGGTCACTATTGGCTCCTTTATCTCTGCAACTTACACTGAGCACCGTGCCTGGCACACAGTGGCTGAGCCATCGGCACTGTGATGACAGCACAAATGCCCAGGCTGCAGGGCCAGGCAGGCAAGGCCTTGCACGTGCCTGAGGCCCTCGGACCCTCCTCTGCCCGCAGGCTCACACAAGAGTGCAATGTAGGCTTGACGGTGGTCAAACAGGACCCTCACAACTCTTTTTGACAACCATATTGAGGCTAACCAGCAGGAAAAGCCCAGTGGAGACTGGATAAATGGCTCCAGAAGCCCAGAGGAGGGGAAGGAGATGAGAAAGGGTGAGAGGGTACAGGAGGGAGCAGGGACAGGTAACCCAGGTGAGGGCCAGCTGGGTCACGAAGGCCTAGGGCAGGAACCTGGAAGGGAGGGTTAAGGGTAAAGGAAGAAGCTGGGATTGGGCACTGAGACCTGCGAGCTACAAAACTAAAACTCTCCCCAGTCACCACCCAGCTCGTCCAGCACGCCTGGCGGGGTGGGGTGGGGGGGGTCTTAAGAAGCTATCAGAACCCAGGGGTTCACAAGGGCCTCAAGATCTAAGGGTCCACACAATCTTGAGAACAACGTGCCCCACCAGCATCCCTGACTCATGGGAGTTCCTGCCACCTGGCCACCTGGTCTTTGGGGTCCCAGGCATCCCCATCACGTCCCACGCCCCACCAACGACAGGGAGGATGGGAGGGCACTCAAACCAGGGGTGAGAGGCAGGGCTCCCCTGTCACGCGTGGGCTTTGAGGGCAGGCCAGCCATCAGGCTGACAGCTTCCTTGAGTGGCAGCTAAGGGAAGAGAGGAGGAAGTGGCTTTATTTTCAAATCCTTGTTCTTAGTCCCTGAGTGTCTTTTAATATCTTCCTAGTGCTGGGCAGTCTGACCTGCAGCTAACGAGGAGAACCTCATAGGAATGACCAGCCTCTGCACACTCTGGGGTCCCCATACTGAGGGCCCTC
Source organism: Cynocephalus volans (assembly GCF_027409185.1). Lineage (NCBI taxonomy): Eukaryota > Metazoa > Chordata > Mammalia > Dermoptera > Cynocephalidae > Cynocephalus > Cynocephalus volans. The sequence continues at coordinate 20,868,409 of NC_084470.1, forward strand.
AGACTGCGCACAGCCAGCAGGCCGCGTCCTACCCCTCCCTCACCTCCTCACTGCTCAGGCTCAACCCTGCACCAACTGGACTCAGCCAGAGCCTCCTTTCCCACCCTTCTGCCCTGAGTCTCTCTCTCCTCTAGCAGCGGGCACACCCCTCGACCTCACCCCACGGCCAAGGCCTAGCAACTAGGCTGTATGTGGCTCGCCTGCTCAGTGGCTCATGTCCACCCTGTGCCTGGCCCCCACCCTAGCGTCGTCCCCCCACCACTCCAGCGTTATGGCTCCTCAACTAGCCCCCAAGCACACCGATCCTCCTGGAATCCCCCCGATCCTCCTGGAAGCCTCCCAACACCCCCATGGGTGCTGACACTCTCCCCACTGACCTTGGCATTCTAGGCCCTCCCCGAGCTGCCCAGCACCCCTTTCTCCTCACACAGCCTCTGTTCCCACTGATTCCTGGTACGGCGTCCTGGAGGACAGGGATGGCACCCAATTGTCAGGCCGCAGTCCCTGGCAGGGTGCCTATAGGCATGTGGAGTCTGTCAGTGAGTGTTCTCTTTGCCTGAACTGCCTGTTCACCTTTCCTCTGCCCATGCAAACACTCCCTCCCCATAGCCAGCAACCTCTTCTTAAACCCAGCCCCAGAAGGGCTTCCTTCCTCCGGGGGTCCGGGCCGGGCCACCTCTACCTCCCAAGGTCTCCTGCAGAGCCACCTTGCCTCCACCTGCGAGACGCTGCCATCATTCCATCTGCCGATTCACAGACGCCTTGCTGAGAAGGCATTGTTTTAGCCCCTCCAGGAGCCGTGAAGGTCAGAGGTTCTGCAGTTTGTCCAAGTTTGTCGCAAAGCTCCTAGCTCGGCCATGTGGCCAATCTGCCTCTTCTGGGGAGGACGTCACTCTTTTCCCCTCACCTCTAGGAGCTGGCTATTGTTTCACTATCACATTCCCCTGCTACAGTGGGGCAGGGATCTGGGGATCAGACCCCGTCTTCTTTATCTCTCTGGGCCCCCTACATCCCTGGCAAACAAGGCATGAGCCCAGAAGGAGGAGTGGTGACAAGGGGTCCTTCTTTGTCGCCCAAATTCCCAAGGCACTGAGCCCCACCAGCACCCGGGACCTGGCTCCCCAACCATCCCTGCCTTCTGAGCCGGGGATGCCACACCCCATCCCCAGAGCCTCCAGTGGCTATAAGGCAGATTCTTCTCATATTGTATCTTTCTCCCAGGCAGGTATATGTGGAGCTAACCAAAGCACTCCACAGGCTGTCGCTTAGGCTGTCCTAGCCCAGAGCTATCCATCTCATGGAGTCCACAGCTTCACACCAGCCCCCTCTGGAAGCGGCCCAGGAGAAGGGCAGGGGTGGTGACAGAGAGGAAAGAGAAGTCCTGGATGCCCAAGGCAGGCATCCCTCCGCACCAGCAGCCCCTTGCTAGGGCTAAGTCCTCCTCCAAGCCCTGGCTGACCCACCCTTCTAATTGCTCCATCCTGTAACAGCAGAAAGAGGCCTCAGGAACCAGATGGACATCCCAAACTCATATGTTAGCAGAGGCCAGGTCCATAAATAAGAAGGGGGCAGTTATAGGCAACAGGGAGCAGTGGGGCCTGTGGCAAACAGGAGGCTGCTATTATCCTGTGCCAGGTGACTGCTACAACATAAGAATATCTGCAACCAGGCTGACAGGTAGTCTAAATTTTTGGAGAAGCCAGAAATCTGAGTTTTTATGTGAAAATTCCGGTTTTTAAATACTGGCCACCAATTAAAAAGTTTTACCCATTGAATAAGCAAAACAAATCACCACCACCCTCTGGTGGCCCCAGCCCACAGGGTCCCTGCTGTCACCCTGGCCTTCTTGTGTATGCACGTCTGGGTGGTGCGGCCACTTTAAGGTAGACGACTCTGCACTGTCTTGGCCTGGCCTGGCTGTGGCTGCAGAGGTGTGAGTTCACAGGACGTGGAGGTGACCCTGAGGAGAGCAGCAGCAGGGGTTGGTAGCCTGCAGGAGCCGTCCAGTCTGGCATTCTTCAGGGGAATGGCACACAGCCCACCCCAGGGGTGTGCCACAACCCAGGGAGGCGGAACACAAAAAGGCACATTTTAAAAGGTCCATTGCTTTGTTTTCGTCATTTATATTCAAAGTGTTAATCACCATTAACGAAGAATGTGAACATTTCTATGCTTTACCAAAAATGAGAAAGAAACAGGTCTGTCTAGTGTCTTCCTTGAGGTGTGGAGAGGAGATCCAATCTCCATTTTTAAAGAGTAACCAGACTGCAGAGAGACGAACTGGAGCCAAATAAAAGGGAAACTTCCTGAACGCGAGGCAGGCATGGCAATGAGCCGGAGGGAGGTGTGTCATTTTCTTCTGCCAAGTCCTGTGAGGCGGGACGCGGGAGCGCGGGAGGGAGGGGGACTTTAAGCTCACTCAGCTGGAACGGCAGGCGGCCACTTTTCACATCTCTTTCCCTAAGCTCTAAATGGCTGCTGCCTTTTTTTTCCTTTTATTTTCTTTTTCTTTCTTTTTTTTTTTTTTTTGCTGCTTTTTCCTGAGCTCCTAAGCAGCCTGGCCAGGGGGCAGGAGGCAGGGGTGGCCGGCTGTTCTGCTCCCGAGGGCAGGGCCCATCCACAGGTCCCATACTGGCTGGGGAGCCAGCCTCCCACCCCTCAGCTTTCTATACCAGCACTTTCATAAGAAGTCATGAGTCAAAGCATTTGACTATGCTTTGCTAGCTCTATAGCCACAGCTAGCCCTCTGCTAGCTGTATAGCCACAGGCAAATTTAAAACTGCTCTGTGCAGAACTACGGGTGGTAGGTGACAGCAGCAATCAGCTAGAAGTGGAACCAGGCTGAGTGCTGGGGCCAGGGTGGATAATTATGATGCCTGTTTACCAAGCCCTGACCATGTGCTAAGCACCTCACATACACATCCCTGATGCTTACTGCACCCCAGACTAGGTCAGATTACCGTTACATTCTCCCAAAGCACCCAGCTGTCTGCCTAGACAGCACTTTCTCTTCATGCTGGTACTTAACTGCTTAGTTATTTATGAAGTAATGTGTCATCTCCACCAGACTCTTAGCTCCATGAGGGCAGGGCCCGTCCTCTGTTTCAGTCTCCACTGTATCTCTGGTGCCTAGCACACACCTGGCACGGAGAAGGTGCTCAGTAAACACCGCGGAACCACATCATCTCCAATCCTCACGGCTACTCTGCAAAATATTCTAACAAAATATTCTAAGGGGAAAAAATCAACATCAGGATTTGCTCTGGTCATTAGGAGAGAAGGTCTGGCTTAAGAATTTGATCTGGCTAGTAATAACATTAGTAATAATCCCATAGCTTCTGCTGGTTCTTATTGTAGGTAAAGGTGTAGGTCTAAATTCTTGTTTAGATGAGCTGATTCAGATGTAAAAACATAGCCTAGTCTAGGACAGATGTCATCATGCTCTGCAATCAAAAGAATGGAAATCTGGAGTTTTCAGAAGGTCTAGGGGAAAGTGTCCAGGAAAATTGGTCCTTGGAAAATGGCAGTAAATTAGGTTCAAGGAGAGAGACAGCAGGGGAGAAATTCTCCAAGGGTGTGACCAAGCTAGGGGAGTATGTCCGACACTCAGTTTTAATGTCTGCCCTGTTCTGAGCTACGGGTCACGCCCTTCCTTGTAAGCTCTAGGTGAAAGCCTGTTAAATGCAACAGCTGGGGCTTAGTGGGGCTTAGGGAATGGGAAAGCCAAGGCACGTGGCACAGGCATCTGATCCTGGAGGCCAGATGGCCACAACCTGGTCCCCATCCCCAAATCCTTAGAAATACTACAGGTGGGGAGGGTTTTCATCAATACTTCGGCAATTTTTAAAGAAAAATAAATGATACCCCCCAGAGAAGTTCTACAAGGAGACAACCCTTTGGGAAGAATTAAGAAATACTGGAGAGTGCACCTCCCCATTTCCACATGTGGGCTGAGGGCCTGACCTAGTATAACTAGACTAGAGAAGAAAGGGGACAGGGCATGGCCAGGACACCCACTCCCCCTGTTACAGATATGGAAAAGAAGGCTCACAGAGGTGGGGGTCTCACTCAAGGTCACACAACAACAGGCAGCAGGGCAGAAAGTGGAGGAGGATTCCCTCCAGGAAGTAAGGCCCCCAAGTTGCCAATTTTGCACCCCAGCTGGGTGGCCCCTGCCCCCTGCCTGAACACCAGGCACTGCCAGAGACCCTGCCCTGCCCTCTCCTTCCACAGAAAGGGGCTCTCCCAGTCCTCCACTCATCTTCCCTCTTTACCCACACCAACTCTAAGCAGAAAAGGTCCCATTAATGCTCTATTAGAATGATTATTTTGTTGAAGTGCCAAGTGACCTGTTCCTGCTCCCCGTTTCCATCCCTCCAGCCATCCCCAGTTGGAGTCCAGAAATAAAACAAAGGCTTTGTTCCTTTATTTTGATTTCCTCTGTAAAATCTCAAACATGCAGGAAACGCCCACCCAGTCTCAGATAAGTGGGCTCAGGCCGCTGTCCACTGTGCTGGGTGGGGGCGGGTCAGTGAGTGGGGTGGATGGGAAGGCTGTGCTGCCAGCTGGCCTTAGTTGCCTGGGAGTGCCAACAGGGCACCTGACCTCTTCTGGACCTGACTTCCTTTGAGGGAAAAGAAGGGATTGGGTGTGAGGAGCGCTAGGCCTTCTAGCTCTCCGCCCAAGGAATGGCAGCCTGAGAAACGTGGGTGTGTGGGATGGCTGAGGAGACATCTCTCACACAAGTTCCTTTAATATATGCCCCCAAGGCTCTGGGACAGCAGCTCCACCCTCCTTCCATCATCTCCGGTTACAGTAAAGCAGCCATTGAAAGAAGAGCATGATAGAGGCTATTTTGGGCTGCTGAGCCAACTCTTAAGAGAATGGTACTTGCTAAGAAAGATGGCTTGGCCTCCTTCTCCTCCTGGGAACCTCCACTTCCCCTGGACTTAGAATATAAAGAGATGAATTTGTGGGGCATCAAAAAAGGGGGAATTTTCAAAAAGGCATGTTGAAATTCTAAAGGATAAAAAGAGAAAGCACTAAACTGAATTAAAATTAATTTTGCTTTAGAAATGAATATATAATGCTTTGGGGAGGCAAGAACCTGTTCCCAAACCCTCCCCACATGGTCAGCTCCTGAAGGGGTGGGAGGGCCTCCCAAACTCCAGCACACTTCCAGCAGTCTCCACACAGCTCCACATGCCTACACACACCTTTGCTTTTAATCTGGCTACTTGGTATACTAGGGATAGCCTAACACATAGTATGTAGAGCAGGTTCTTTTTTTTTGGCAGTTGGCCAGTATGGGGATCCAGGGATGCAAACCCTTGACTTTGGTGTTAACAGCACCATGTTCTAACTGAGTGAGATAACCAGCCAGCACGTTCTTTTTAAACCCAACCTTTTTTTAAAAAGTGGGCCTATAAACATAACACACATGAATATTCTGTCTAATAAAATAAGAAGTGGTTTTATATTATGTTTAACTGCCTTCATTGGTACAGCTTCTACTGCAAGACAGGCCCCAATAAAGCAGGCCCTTCTGAGGCCTTCAGCTACCAGTCTATGCTGGCTTTTGCAGCATCTCCAACAGAGCGAGGGGAAAGGACCTGGTGGTGTTACTCCTTGCTGGAAACTCAGGGACAGAAGACATTTCAACTCATTCTTACCACTTAAGGAAGCAGAATTGGGGACCACCTCAGGTCCCCACGTTCTATTATGAAACTAGTTCAAATCTTGGCCTCTAATCGTGACTCACTGTAAGTGGATTCTGCCTGGGTAAGGAAGGCCTTTCCAGAAGTTTTTGAATCTTTGCTGCATAGCTTTTAAAAGCAGTACTTCATTCACTGTTCTAACTCAAGCTACCTGCGAATGGATCAGGCCAGGCTCCAGCTTGGGAGTGGATCAGTAGGCAGAAAGGAGAAGGCTGCACGCAGCTGGGCGAGAAACTGCCTCCTGCTGGCATGGAAAGCTCTGGTGCATGTCCTTTCTGTGAAAGCTGCAGAAAGGGAAAGCTGGAACAGGTGCACTTAAGGATTAGAAAGTACTCAGTTGTACGTTAGTCCCCTTTCTTTAAAGCAGTTCTATACTTTAGAACATAAAATGTATTTTGCTAAAGATTGTTTAAGATAAGTTGCTTAACAAGTCGTCGTCATCTAATTATAAAAAGACAATCATGTTTTCTCTGTCTTTTCCAAATATACAAACCTACCATTTAAATTACAGTTCAGTTTGGGCAGCTGTGACTAAATCATGCTCTGTAGCCTGGTCTGAACCCACAATGGTCAAGGCAGGTGTTTGTGAGGGTGGATGAACTTCTCTGAAAAAGGTCAAAGCAAAAAATGCATACTCGTCCTACTCTCCAGTGGCTTCTCCCCAGTGTGGTCAGAGGCAGCAAAAGGATCTTCCACCAACAACCCTGATGGAGGCCCAGGTGGCATCTTCATTGACTTAGCTGGGAACATGAAGCCAAATGCAAGAGCCAATGGGAACTCAGGAGCAAGCCTCCCGAAGCCCAGCATGGGCTGAGGATGGACCCAAATTAGCCAAGCCAAATGATGGGGGATCCGTTCTTAAGTACTGCTCTACCATGAAAAGTATGAAGTGAGACAAAATGGTCACATCTGTTCACTGTGGGTAATGGGTATGTGGTGTTTGTTATATCATCCTTTATATTTTTCTTGTTTTTCAAGATTAAATAAAACAAAAGGCACAAATCATTTAGGGGTTCATATTTGACTACAAGATTCATGAGCATCAGGAAAGATTACTGCCATCTCTCTGCCTCTCTTTGCCAACCAGCCATTTCTGCACCTCTGTGGCATCTGCTGCCGCACAATGTCTGTATGCATGGGCAGCCCCGTCCCCTCTCCTCATGAGGGCTCTGCCCCACTGCAGCACTGACTATGTATAGTCAGATTCCCCTGGGATATGTCCCGTAGCACCAGGAGAGAAGGGACTGTGTCACTTTCGGCCATCCAGTTCTGGGAACAGCACAGTGTAACAGAAGGAGTATGTGCCTCGAACAGAACTTGGTCAGACTCCTTCCTGGCTCTGCTTCTCTCAGGTTATGACTGTGGGCGACCTCTTAACCTCTGTGGGCCTCAGTTTCCACACCTGTAAAAGGCTAACGGCATCAACAAAATTGTTGTGAGGCTTAGAGATTGCAAATATAAAGTGTACAGTACAGGCCAGCCCAAAAGTCTTTGTTGAAGGAGAGATGGATGGAAGGAAGGAAGGAAGGACAGACGAATGGATATACAGAGAGGCTGTCTTTGAACCATGCCATTTGAGGAACAGTTGAAAAATGTAAAGCTGCTCATGCTGGAGAAAAAGCAAGACTGTCAAAGGTTCGTGTGGTACAGATCCAGTGGGACAGGTTATGGGAAGAAAGGAAAGAACTTTGCAAGGAGGACAGAATCCCCAAATGGAGTGGACTGACCTGAAGGGCAGCCAGCACCCTGAGACCAAAGACCCACCCCTAACAGCTGTCACCAAAGGAGGGACTGCCCTGTTGAAAGTTTCCCAGCCCTTACTCAAGGGGTCACTTACCCATTTTGGCCATACTCGTATCTATCCACTGCTGTACTATTCCTAGCTTAATCTTTACCCTAAAATCACCATACTTTAAAAAAAAAAAAAAAAGCACCACACTTTTTAACTTAAAATCTTTCTTTAGCCTTAATCTGGGCAAAATATCCATTTGAAAAGAAACAGATTTGATGTGATGCCTGTATTTTATAATACATGTAAACAGGTATATAACTATTAAAATGAAAGTTGCTTCTGTGTCCCACCTAAAAGTATCTCCCTTATCACTATGAGAAATGGGCTCTGCTAGGTGTGAATCTAGACTAACTATGCTCAGGGGGCCCCTCTGGGTCTACAATTCTGTTATCTAAGGATGGTTTGAATACTGATAATTCTCTTCATTCTATGGCTTTTTCTGGTTTCACAAGCATATTTTCATCTGTGTATTTCATCTAATCCCCATGACAACCCTGATGGCTGGGCAGAGAAGTCACAGATGGAGCCCGGCCCATGCAGCATGGGGCCCACCCAAGGCCCTATGGACAGTCACACACGGCCAGAACAAGAACTCAGAGCTCCCACCTTTCCTTCGTTCTGCCACTACAAACTGTATAGCCAGACCCATTCTTGGTGCTCTCCAAAATCTCACTAGCAATACAACCCATATGGAAATCATGTTTTATCCATTGATACCAGGCTGTCGAGACAGAGTATGGCCCTCTGAGACCTAAAAATATCATCTCAGCAACTGGTGATGACCTGCATTGTCATCTGGCTATCAGCAGCCCCCCCCCCCCACCGTGAAGCTACCAAGAATGATAAAGGACAATGATAGGGACATCAAGAAGCTAAATACACATTGCTGCTTCATGACTCCTACAAGAGGGATGCCTGCGGGAAGCTGCCTTGGATCACGCTGACCAGCTAAAAGGCCCTAGGGCCGCAGGTGGAGGGAGGGGCAGGCCACAGAAAGCCAGGGTGAAGTCTTTGGGAATAGGCAGGACCAACCTCATCACACAGAGCAGGAGTACTACCTAGCACACAAGAGAAGGCTGCCAAGGAGTGTGACATGGTATTCACCTCAGCCTCAACAGTGTTGGCTCTGCTGTCTGAAACCCTCATTGTCAGAGTCCCCAGAACGGGTTCGCTGGCTGGCTGCACAGTCAACTGGCAGGCTGAAAAGTGGTAACTGGCCCACTCTATCTGCACTCTTGACACCCACTCTGCCCTCTCAGGCTGCCCTGGAGTGCATGCTGGCTTGGTTGGGATGATAGGGCTGCAAAGTAGGTCCTCAATAAACATTAGTGAAGTACATGACTTTAGAACAGAGGGGTTAACCTGGGATCCAGGGCTTGTTTTCAGAGATCTGTGAGTCCCCTGAATATTTTGCCCAACTTTGTACATCAAACAATTTTTCCTGTCTTCTCACTAGCATGTTAAAGATGCTGTGACCCAAGAAGGTAAAAACCATTACTCTGAACTGCAGATACTCAGCCTTCTTGGCTATCTTTCCTGTGTAAGAACTTGCTCCCCTGTACCAGCCAGCCACCAAAAAAAAAGAAAAAAGAACTTGCTGGAAGTGGCATTAATATCCCATTCCTGTGTTCACAGAACTCAAAAAAGCTGAGAGCATCTCTGGAAGATCTGAGCTCTGCTTAACCTACTGTTATTTGTATTTTGTTACTTGCAGCCAAAAGCATCCCTACTGATTTAGTACCATGGGGCCTAGAGGCATCCAAGACTATGAGGGTTGGCAGGGCCTCAGAGACCACCAACAAAATAACTCTCAAAGCTTGAGTTCTCTGCTCAGTTCTTAGACAATGGGTACCTGCCAGATCCCCCAGGTCACAGGGAGCTTATCCAGCTCCTTATGTTTTCCCATTCCCAGACAAAGGTTTACAGCCAGGCCTGGCAGGTACAGAGCCTCTGGAAGTCAATGCACTCCCTCTGTACACTTGAGAACATTCCAGCTTTGCACAAGAACGTGTCCCCACTTAGTTCACATGAGTATGGTTGTACAAACTACACAATACTCATGAGCATGTATGTTTCCAATCACTTGCAGGGAGGCACACTCTGGGGGCATTTGGTTGGCAGGACAGATTACAATAATTAGACCAGATGTAAAATATAAAATGGAGGTCATATTTCCCTGAGAACTCACTAGATCTGAGTGGCTGGTCAACATGTGGTTCTGAATGATGTTAGGACCAGGAGCTCAATTTATCAAAGTCCAGCAGTCCTTCCAGGTTCCAGGTGATCACTGGAGCTCAGGAGCCAACCCCAGAAGTAACTGACTTTTCACTTGATAAGCAGCTCAGATCAACTGAAAGTGTGAAATACCAGTGGCTAGAGCTAATAACAAAATAAAAGTTATACCAGTCATTAAAATGTCTTATGTAGGTGAAAACATGAGAAGTGGAAAATATAAAATGCTTCGTGCAAGAGCAAAGCTGGCAACCCTGGAAGACAGTTGCTGACCTCACCAGAGGGCTTTGAACTCCCACCTCCCAGAGGAAATGTCAAGGTTACACCTGGGGGGGGGGCAGTTTCCACCAGAGATCCGGACTTGCTCAACACCGCTCCCCCCCACCCCCCAAAAGAGGCTGGCAGACCTTGAAAACTCGAGAGTATCAAAGCCCCATCCTTCTGCCCTGGCAGAGAAAGGACAAACTATACATAAACCACAGACAGAGAAGCAAACTGGCTGCTGGGCAGTGTGAATAGACCCAACAGTTAAAACCAAGGCCCTAAACATTTTCAGCCCATCAGCAGGGACATGCAATTAACAGGAAATTAGGAGATTTACAAAACGTTAGGAGCTTAAGTTTCTTCCCTGGGAAAAGAAGCAGGAGAAACTCTAAGAACTGTCTCAGTGAAAGTGCTTTGTTCACTGCTAAGCCTCTGACACGTGTCAGTTATTAATACCCACAGCTCACTACCTCACACTTCAACCGGCTAGTGAATGTCTATAGAGAATGCTATACTGTAAAAGCATAATACAGGCTGCACCAGAGCCTTCAAGCCCGGGACAGCCTGACCCTCATAACAGGTGCCAGAACAGCCACATGGTCAAAAGCATGGACTCGAGCCATGATCTTGAGCAAGTTGTTGACTTTCTAGCCCCAATTTCCCCATCTGCAAATGGGGATAATAATAAAACGTTTCTGGAAGCATCTTGTCAGATGATGAGCAAATCCATGTCAAGTGCCTGCTCTTTTGTAAGCCCTGGTGGCTGCTGTTATTACAGCAAAACTTTAGGGCTTTTAAAGTGGATCTCCTTTCTCCTGCTGCCACACAGTTCCGAGCCTCGTGTCACGTCTCTGGTCAGATCCAGGACGGAGAGTGAGAGAGGAGCAAGCGCCACTCTAGCCCAAGGAGGTTCCATACCAGCAGGGGCCCTTGGGGGAGGAAGGGCAATCCCAGTCAAGTGGTCTTTGTCCACCTCTCCAGCCTCCACTTTGCCCCAGGCCAACACCGACCTCAGCTCCATCCAGAGTCTAAATGGGCATCCAGTGCCCGTGCTGCTGCCTGGCATCACCTCCTCTAGGAGGCCTGCCCTGACCTCTCACACTAAAGTCGGGGCCCCTAGAGGCTCCGGTAACCCCCGGGCTTCCCTTTCCCAGCACTGAGCACACTGGGTTGTCACTCGGTTTGCGCCCCCCGCCCTCTCGGAGGGGCAGGAGCTGGCTCCGTGCCCGACACACGGTGGTCGCCTGGCCGCGACAGTTCAACGTAGGAGCCCAGGCCCTAGTCGTGACCAGAACCCCAGCTCCCCAAGCCCCGGGGCGCCGTGAAGGGTCGTTTATGAAGCAGGCTGCTTTTTATTATTCAGATGAATTTGACACCTCCCTGGCGGGTCCCTGTCCGCGTTAACGACATTTTAAAGGGGGAGAAGAGCTCCCCCCACCCCAATCCCGCCGCCCACCGCCCCGCCGGGTCCTCGCCAGGGCAGCCAAGGAACCCCAGGGCGATGACCGTGAAAGTGTCTCTTTGATCGGTGAGTGGGCCCTCCCCACTGGGGTCTCGGTCGCGGCCGGCTCCCCGATCCCACGCCGTCAGGCGGGAGCCCGCGATGGGGGCAAAAGGCCACACGCAGCCAGTCCCAGGGCGCGCCCACACCTCCCGCCCCGGAACAAAGCGCCGCGCGGGGGCGGCGCGGCCGGCCCCCTCCCCTCCAAGGCTGCCCGGCCACTCACCGCGCGCTCCGGCCCCGGCTCGGCTCCGGCCCCCAGGCCGCCCGCTCCACGCTCGCGCCGGTGAGGGGCAGCGCCGCGCCCGCCGAGGCTCCCCGCCCGCCGGCCGCTCCGGACAGTCCCCGCCCGGCGCCTCCTTAAAGCGACCGCGCAGCCCGCGCGCGCCCGGAGCGCCCCGCGCGCCGCGCATTCCTGGTATTGCGACAGCGCCGGCTAAAAATAGAGCGGCCGGCGGCGCCAGACCCCGCAGCCCCGGCACCTACCGGGGACCGGCCCGGGGCGCTGCGGAGCTGGCTTTAAGGCGGACGCCGAATAGGAATTCACCCGGGTCTCTTTAAGAGGCTCTGTGCGCCGACCTTTAAATCTCAGCTCTGGCCCCGCCAACGAGTGACCCGATGGGCGCCTCCCCAGTCCTAGGCGGTCCCCGGGCGCCACCTTAACCGCGTTCCCTTGGAGCCGGAGACGTCTTTCTTCCTAGATCATGCCTCCGGCGTCGTTTCCCCCGGGCCCTCTGGGTGCACCGTTCTGGGGCCCAAAGTTCTTTCGGATGGATGTGACAGGGTCAGGCGACGCTCGAGCACCATTTCATTGTTTCAGTTCCGCTAACTCCTTCCAACGGCGTCATTTTCCCCCGTTTAAAAAATTCACATACCATAAAATTCCATCTTTTAAAGTGTAAAATTCCGTGGTTTTTAGTATATTCACAAAATTGTGCAACCATCAGCATGATCTAATTTCAGAACATTTTCTTCACCACCTCCAAAAAAAAAAAAAAAAAAAAAAAAAACTGTACCCATGAGCAGTCACTCCTCATCCTGCCCTGCCCCCAGCCTCTGAAAACCTCTAATCTACTTTCCGTCGCTATGGATTTGCCTATTCAGTACATTTCCTATAAATGAAATCATACAACATGTGGTCTTTTGTGACTAGCATAGTGTGTTCATGGTCCATACTTACGCGTACTTCATTCCTTTTCCTGACTGAATAATATTTCATTGTATGTGTATACGGATATTTTGTTTACCCATTCATCAGTTGATGGACATTTAGGTTTCCACTTTTGGGCTATTGTGAGTAAAGCTGCTATGAACATTCCTGTCTTTGTATAGACATATGTTTTCACTTCTCTTCGGTGTATACCTAGGAGTGGAATTCCTGGGTCATACGTTAACTCTATGTTTAATTTTTTTTTGACCGGTAAGGGGATCGCAACCCTTGGCACGGTGTGGTCCGCACCACGCTCACCCAGTGAGCGCACCGGCCATCCCTATATAGGATCCGAACCCGCGGCCTCGGCGCTACCAGCGCTGCACTCTCCAAGTGAGCCACGGGGCCAGCCCATGAGTGTCATTTCTGAGGACAGTCTTTTTGTGGATGGACCTTGATGACCTGGAAGCAGCTTTACACATCCAGGGAACACACTCCCTTCCCTCCACCCCAGGATTAAGGGGATCTCACCGCCCTGAGTCCTGCATGCCATCATGCCACGCTGAGGTTCTCAATTTGTTTTTGTTTTTGTTTTTTGTTTTTGCTTTTGCTTTTGGCAGCCGGCCAGTATGGGGATCCAAACCCCTGACCTTCGTGTTACAAGGCTGTGCTCTAACCATCTGAGCTAACTGGCCAGCACCCTCAGGTTCTCAATCTGATTCAGGCTTCCATTGGCATCTCAACCACCCATGCAGCCATTTACTGAGAGCTGTTGTGCACCCCAGAGTTCAGGGGAGTCCCCAGGGCAGGGGAGAGCAAGTAGATTGGGTGCCATTGAGAGTGTCACACCTTGGCAACAGGGAGTAAAAGAACTGATTGGGAAGGGGGCTAGAAGGACAGAAGTTCACCTTGACTGGCTGGGTCTTGCCCTGGAAACTGCCTTTTCCTCCCTCTTCCATTTCCCACAGGCCTTGGGCGAGGTGGCCTAGGGTCTGTGCATCCTGGTTGTCTGTCTGTCAGCCCTCATGGGCTTCCTCTGTCAAGAGACATCCTCTCCTGGGCCCTGACGTGGAAAGCAGCCTTACTGCTGCCCTCGGCTTGAGCAGAGACAAGATCTACACAAGAGTCAAAGAGCTGTCTTTATACTGCTTTCATACACAAATCTTTAATAATATGTCTTCTCAGAAATGGAACATAAACAGCTAGGAGTCATACCCAGGAATTTGGGATTCTCTATCGGTGGGATTAAACCCTGCAGGTTGTGACTGGGGACAGGCTATCCCATTTAGACTGCCTCCTCTGCTTTTTGAATCCTGAAATAAAGTTGTGGCTGAGTTGCTGGCAAATAGGGGCTTTAGAGAACAGGGTCACTGAGCAGAAAGGTGAGGTCTGGGTTTGATAGTTCATTCATTTGGTAAACACTTCCAGAACACCTACTGAGTGATGGGCACTGGGCAGAGAGCTACCTCCAGTACCTAGAAATGCAACTGACTTTTTGTTTATTGACTTTGTATTCTGAAATCTCACTAAACTCAGTTACTAGTGCTAGTAGTTGTTTTGTTGGTTGTGAGAGTGACTTTGAAAACACAGGATAGCAAGCCATGAAGTGGAAGCAGCCTGTCTTTCTGGGCCTACCAACTGACATTGGACTGTGTCACGTTTTCTTCATGGTATAGAAGTCAATCATACCTCAGCATATAAGGTTTTCTCTCTTCCTTCTCAGCCTACCTGATTGCTATTCCTCCCTCCAGACCTGACTTAAATATCAGCAATCATAGAAATCCTGCCCTGGACACTTGCCCCCTCCCCACATTGGGTTAGGTGCCCTTCCTCTGGGCTCCCACAGCCCCTCTGCTTCTCTCCTCCACACTGCTTACCCCTTGGTTGGCACTCAGTTTGCCTGGTATTTGGGAAGCAGGGAGAAGGTGGATAGGGGACGAGCACTCATTCCAGTCAGTCTCTTCAGGCCTGTGGCTGGAACTTGATCTTTGGGTGACTCTGAAGCACCAACCATTGGCCAGCAAGAGAACCTTGCCGCATTCCCATGCTTGTTCATCCCCTAAGCTGAGCTTTCTTCTGTGCCAGGTATGAGGCCTTTCTTCCCCTGGGCTGCCCATGATATTGCACCAAGAACTATGCAGTCTGCTTTCAGGGTTTTCATGGCCTTTATTAATCCCAGTCCAGTCACTTCTCATCTTTAGCCCTCCCTGCCAGTCCCTTTGCACCCGCCACCTCCTCTAGTCTCATTCAGACCAAGGCCTCAAAAGGCTTTCTTCTCTGATGCTGGTATTGGTTCTGTAGACATGGTCAAGTAAAAAGGCGTGGTATGGGGGGAGTGATCACTGGGGTATGGGCTGTTAACTGATGTCTCTGGCCCACACAGCTGGTGCTGTGTCCTGTTGGGAGTGGGGGACAGCTAACTGTTTAGACAGCAAATTTGTTGTCTTCTGCACTAAAATAATGTAACTGTTTATTACTTCCCAAATCTTGGGGAGTCACGTTAATAGGACTATGAGTCTTTTGAGTAACTTGCATTTAACTCTAAATCTTACATTTTTAGTAACTTACATTTGATAAAAATGACAGCATTGAGAATAAAACATGATTTTTAAAGCATCAGACATCTTTCTTCATTGAAAAAAAAAATGCTTTAATGAGCATTTCCTGGAAGCTGATAAGAGGTTGAGCTTGGATGGGAGCCTCACAATGGGGGATATTCTCTATGACTTTCTGCAACCCATAGCCTGGGACCAGTTTCCTGAACATCTCTTCTCAGTAATTACCTAGCCCCAGCTTGTAAAATTGTGGAAAAATTTCCGTCACTCATAGTCACATGTTTTCATGAGTCTTAGTACTTGAAATATTGTAATACCAAGTCAGAGAAAGAAAATTGCCTGGATGCTGATCCTGAAATGCAGGGCTTGCTCATTTCAATTTAGCCCAATTGTCTGAAATCCAAAAGCCTCACCCCTGTTGACAAATAAGACAATTAGAAAACAATTTTTAAATCCTTGATAGAATTTTAAGATAGCATTTTTACATTAAAGCTAATATAGATATGGTATGTAGCATGTTTCAAAATGCACACAAATCTTTGAGATAAATATTATTGAGGTTTAGAGATCCCTGAAGGCCAGTTAGCATTAAGCCCTCAAATCGCTGGGGCAGCCATTCAGGAAGCTTCAGAGGAAGCACGGGAGAAGTGTAGTCCTTGGTAATGAGGTCTTTGTGGCTTGACTGAGATCTAGCTCTGTCTCAAAAGCTTCTTTTGTCAGCCCAAATAGATGGGCAAGAAGTTCTAGTAGGAGGTTAGAATGACATGCTCTCTGATCTCCCAGAGGAGCCTAAACAACCAAGGGACAAAGTTCATTACCTCTCTGGAGGTGTCAACAACTGTGAAGTGGGCCGGCCTGTGGCTCACTTGGGAGAGCATGGTGCCGACAACATCAAGTCAAGGGTAAGATCCCCTTACCGATCATCTTTAAAAAAAAAAAAGAACAGTGAAGCATCTGAGATTTCATCCCACTTGCAAGCTAACAAGTTATCAGTCCATAGTTTCATGGATGTTGGCTGAATACATGAAGCCCCAGGGTCAGTGGTGAAGGGTAGTTTAGTACCCAAAGCAATGGCAGTAGCTAGGGTTTTAGCATTTTTGCATGGGTTTCCAGAACCCAAATTCCCGCAGCACAATGCAAAGAGGGCCAGGTAACACCTGCAACCAAAGTGGGTTGTGTTACAGAAGAAGAACCCTAGGTTCAAGAAACCAAAGCTTTTGTACTGGAAAGAATGCTTTTGTACTGCAAAGAATGCTTTCTATAGAGGGAGACTCAATCTTCCAAGGTTGTAAGCAAACCTTTCCTTGTTTTAGAAGGAGATACTATCTTTTCTTTCAAAGCTGTTCACTGAATAAACATTCCTGAAAAGATAGTTAAGAATAAAAGCATTCAGTGCCTCTGCTTGCAAAATGTGCAGAAACATGAGAGATCCACGGAGAAATGTCTACCAACAGGAGCAATATATGAGCAGACTACTATCCAACATGCATAACGTCTCCTCGCCATCCCTCTAACTTCTCAGGAAGCTTGAACGGTGGCTAGCACCGGGCTCATTAGTTCCGGTCATGATGGGAACCTGAGGCTCCATGATAAAAGTCACTGGAAAGTAGCTAGGACAACCTGCCATACAGGGACTCACCACACAGATCAGCAGTTTGATGGTCCCCACTGACTTCTATACCATGAAGAAAATGTGACACAGTCCAATGTCAGTTGGTAGGCTCAGATAGACAGGCTGCTTCCACTTCATGGCTTGCTATCTTGTGTTTTCAAAGTCACCCTCACAACCAACAAAACAACTACTAGCACTAGTAACTGAATTTAGCGAGATTTCAGAATACAAAGTCAATAAACAAAAAGTCAATACAAACAAAAAGTTGCATTCTAGGTACTGGCAGCATGTAATTGAAAAAAGTAAAAAAATAAAATTAATTTTATTAATAATATATTAATAAACATAAAATACAAATGACTTGCAAGATTGGTTCAATAACTATAAAATGTTGCTGAAGTTAAAGAATAAACGGAAAGATATACCACATTTACAGATTGGAAGACTCAATATTTTTAACATGTCAATTCTCCCCAAGTCAATCTTTAGATTCAATGCAATCCAAATCAAATTTGCAACAAAAGATTTCAAAAAATATTGACTCTAAAATTTATATTTATAGAGAAATTTATATAAAAATTGAAGAACTTACAATAGCCAAAAAATTTTATGAAAAAGAAAAACAAAGTTGGAGCACTTGTATTACCTGATTTCAAGACTTACTACACAACTAGTAATCAAGACAGTGAGGTACCGGCATAAGGATGCACAAAAGGATCGGCGGAATAGACTAGAGTCCTGAAAGAAACTTACACGTACGTGGCCTACTGACTTGTGACAAAAGTGCCAAAGCAATCCAATGAAATAAAGTCTTTTCAACAAGCGGTGCTTGCACAACCGGAAATCTATATGGAAAAAAAACAACTTTGACCCTTACCTTACATACCACACAAAAATTAATTTGAAACAATCTGTGGTATACGGAGACTGTGGAGTACACAGCAATAAAAAAGAATTAAAATATTGACATATGCAACAACTTGGATGAGTCTCCAGGGGAAGTGCAAATTCTAAGGGGATTATGCTGAGTGAAAGAAAGCCAATACCAAAAGTTTACATACTGTATGATATCATTTATATGACATTTTTTAAACAACAAAATTTTAGAAATGGAGGAGAGAATAGCAGTTGCCAGACATTAAGGACAGAAGGAGATCCACAGGAGGGAGCTGGGTGTGGTTATAAAAAGCAACACCAGGGGTCCTGCATTCAGGTTATTGACCATGGCCAAGGATATGCCAAGCTGCACGGGTGATAAAATTTTACAATACATAATACACACATACGCACAAATGAGTACAACTAACACTGGGGAAATCTGACTAAGATGGATGGATTGTATCAACATCAATATCCTGATTGTGATATTGTACTATAGTTTTGCAAAATATTACTATTGGGAGAAATTGAGTAAAGCATACCAAGGATTTCTCTGTGTTAATTTCTTACAACTGTATAAATCTATAATAATCTCACTAAAACTTTCAATTAAAAAAATGAATTTGAGATAGATCATAAGCCTAAATTTAAAGGTACTTTTTAAATAATTTCTTTCATTATAATTTAAAAAATAATTCCTAGAATTATAATGTTTCTGTATTTCCTAGAAGAAAATAAGGGGAATATCTTCATTACCTGGGGTAGGCAAAGATTTCTTGGATAGGACAAAGAAACCAATAATCATAGAAGAAAAAAGCTGGTAAATTAAATTGCATCAAAATTGTAAAACTTCTGGTCATTAAAGTCACTCTGGTGGCATCAAGCTGGCAGATGGGGACATAGTATGGAGGACTCCACATCTGATACTTAACCACTTGTGTCCAAAAGTAACACTCATTACTTCCATCCTGACTGAGGAAAAATAATCAAATGACTCCATCTAGATGTAAGGCATGGGGGGCAGGCGGGAGGCCATTGTGATCCTCGACTGGGAAGCTACTGCCCAGCATGATCGATTCTATGCTGTGCAAAGGGCGCAAGACACCTTAACAACAACAACAATAATACTGGCTTTAATGTCAAGAAACTTTGAAAGACATTACCTCTCTCTGCAACATTCCTGAAAGGTAGGTATTATATTACCCATTTTAAAGATGAGAAAACTGAGATGGAAGAAGTTGAAGTAACTTACCCAAACTTACACAGGTAGTAGGTGGTAGATCCAGGATCCAGCCCAAGTCTGACTCTACAGCTCCCAGTTGCACTACTCCCAGTTGCCTTCATCACAGCAAGTCATAGGAGCGACATGCTATTAGTGGTGGAAAAAAGAAAACATTATATCTGTCCTATGGTCTTAATTTTTATCCCCTCCAAAGCTCATGTGAAAACTTAATTTTTTTTTTCTCTTTTTTTGGGTGGCTGGCCAGTACAGGGATTAATCCCTTGATCTTGGTGTTATAAGGCCACATTCTAACCAACTGAGCTAACAGGTCAGCCCATTAATTTCCAATATAGTATTTGAAAGACGGGACCTTTAAGAGGTGATTGGATAGTGAGGAGTATGACTTCTTGAATTAATCCATTCATGGAGTTATTAAGAAATAAACCCTTTTTCTTATAAACTACTCAGTTTCAAATATTCTGCTATAAGCAACAGAAAACGGACTAATACAACGTGGAAGCAGAGAGAAGTCAGTTTAGACTACAATGTGCCTATACATTCCTGTTATCTAAGAGGAAAAATTGAATGTTATCTGGGCGAAGACATTGCCTGCTTTGGTTTATGATCTGCTCTTAAAATGAGTAGGTTCATTCTTGTTTCACACAGTCACATCAGTTCTGAAGTGTTTTGATGGAAAATGTTCCTGGTGTCCAATTTGTGTGTCAGAAGGGTTTTCTTTGAATAAACCACCATCTTGTGGCAATGAACATGACTTACAGAAGAAAGAATTTGTTTTTTAACCTTTCAGACTCTAAAACATCTCAGTAACCCTTAAAGCTAGAAGTTTTTTGCATTAAAACAAAGCAAAATAAACAAAAAAAAGTGCCTCCCTTAGGGCATGTCTAATTAAAAACAGATGTCTTTGAAAAAGATATCTGACCTTTGGACAAAGCAATCAAATTGACCCATATTACAAAACATATAAAAAAATGGAAGTTTCATCAAATCAAGATGTGATAAGCAGGAATGACCCAAGGTGTTCTGTTTGGGGAAAAATTGATGAGATTCCATATTATCCAAACAGTACACTTTTGAAAGTGAAAGGGGTTGCTATTAATAATTGTATGTGACAACAGGTGTAAGGTGGGGGTGTCCCAGGCAAACTGGGGACATATGGTTCCCCTAAACTTGTTTCTGAGGTTCAGCCTGGCAAAGATATGAATACAGTTCATGGCAGAGACCACTTGATAAGAAACTTAACCCTTTCAGAAGGAATAAAAAGTGTCTATTAATCAATGTGTGGCAGGAGGAGTTTAGCATCTCATTTGAATTTCATTTTGGGATCTAAGTTCAAACCATTCAAGAGCTTAAGTAACCACCATCTTGTGACAACAAACATGACTTGTGTGAAAGCTGTCAGAATCAAATAGAGTTGTTTGTGATAAAAAACAAAAAAACCTATGACAAACAGAGCTGGGGAAGGCTACGAAGAGAGGGTTCTCATGCATGAATGCCTGATAACAAAAATTATCACAAAGGACTCTGCAAAACCACAACCTTGCACAAAGTCCATAGCAAACTTACACAAAAATACTTCTGTGAGGACATCTGCCCAGCAACTGTCTGACCTCAGACTGGCATCACCCTTGTTATTGGTCAACAGCATTTGACATTGTCAGTTTTTCGGGGTTTTAGCCATTTTAATAAGTATGTAGAAATATCTTATTGTTGTTTTAGTCTGTAATTCCCTCATGACAAATGATATTGAGCATCTTTTCTATATGCCTATTTTCCATCTGTATATCTTCTAGGCTGAAATGTCTTCAGATTTTTGCCCATTTTTTAATTAGGTTACTTGTTTCCTTATTATTGGGTTTGTATAGTTAGGATACAAGTCCTTTATCAGATATGTGTTTTGCAAGCATTTTCTCCCAGTCTGTGGCTTGTCTTATTCTCTTAACAGTCTTTGGCAGTGCACAAGATTTTAATAAAATCCAACTCATCAATTTTTTCTTTCATGGATCACACTTTTAGTGTTGTATCTAAAAAGTCATTACCAAACTCAGGATCACCTTGGTTTTCTTCTAGAAGATTTATAGTTCTGCATTTTACATTTAGGTCTATAGTCCATTTTGAATGAATTTTTTGAAAGGTGTAAGGTCGGTGTCCAGATTCTTTTTTTGCAAATGGACAACCCATTGCTTCGGTACCATTTGTTGAAAAGACTATCCTTTCTCCTTTGGCTTTCCTCTGCCCCTTTGTTAAGGATCAGTTGGCTACATTTATACAGGTCAATTTCTGGGTTGTCTATTGTGTTTCATTACTCTATGTATCCATTCTTTCACTAATATCATGCTATCTTGATTATTTTAGCTTTATAGTAAGTCTTGAAGTTGGGTAGTGTCAGTTCCCTGACTTTGTTCTTTCCTCTTCATTACTGTGTTGGCTATTCTGGGTATATTACCTTTTCATATAAACTCCAGAATCAGTTTGTTGCTATCCATAAAATAGCCTGCTTGCTGGGATTTTGAGTGAAATTATGTTTAGTCTATAGATCATGTTGGGAAAAATTGATATCTTAACAATATTCATTCTTCCTATCTATGAATATGGAATATCTCTCCATATATTTAAATCTTTTAGGTTTTTTTAATCAGCTGTTATTAATTTCTACTTTAATTCCATTGTAGTCTGAGAACATACTTTGCATGATCTGTAATCCTCTTAATTTGTTAAGGTATATTTTACAGCCTGGAATATAGTCTATCTTGGTGAATGTTCCATGTGAGCATTAGAAGAATTTATATTTGGCTGTTGTTGGGTGAAGTATTTTATAAATGTTAATTACACCAATTTGATTGGTGTTCAGTTCAACTGTATTGTTGCTCATTTCCTGCCTGCTGGATTTATCAATTACTAAACAAGTGATGTTGAAATCTTCAGTTATAGTGGGTTTATCTCTTTTTCCTTACAGTTTTATTGGCTTTTACCTCACGTATTTTGATGCTCTTTTGTTAAGTGCATACACGTTACGTATTGTTATATTTTCCTAGACAACTGACCATATTCACTATATGTAATGCCCCTGTTTATCCCTGATACTTTTCTTGTTCTGAAATCTGTTTTGCCTGAAATTAATATAGCCACTTCAGCTTTCTTTCCATTAGGGTTAGCATGGCATAGCTTTTCATCCCTTTACTTTTAACACGTTTGTGTCTTTATACTTAAAGCGAGTTCCTTGCAGACAACACGCAGTTGGTCCTTGGTTTTGTTTGTTTGCTTGTTTGTTTTTTAATCCACTCTGACAAACTCTGTCTTTTAATTGGTCTAATTAGACTATTCACATTTAAAGTGATTACTGGTATTGTTGGAATAATATCTACCATGTTTGTAATTGTTCCACTTGACTTTTATTCCTTATTTTGGATTTGTAATTTTGTATTACTTATCTTAAAAAGAACCCTTGCAGACCCTTCAAAATCTGGAGCCAACCCTGCTGGGCACGCATTATGCGGGTATACAGTGGTAGAAAAGCTGCACACTGGGCCCGGCAGGCGGGGCAGGAGGGATGCAGGGATTTAGGACGCAACTGCACGGCGCACAGATGCACCGGGTCTTTGCCTGGCTGTGCAAAGCCTCCAGACACTGACAAACGCGCCAGCCAATGACACGTTCCCATCTCCCAATTCTGACGGCAGGGGGCGGGACGCCCTCTGGCCATTTGCGGGGCTCAGAGACTCTGCTGAGAGATTGCGCGCGGAGCCGAGTGGGCGTGGCTCACGTGTCCCTGCGGGCTGGCGGGAGCTGGGTTTCCATGACGACACGCTGGTGTCGGCACAGACTCGTTGGAGCCTCTCCAGGCCCGTCGAAGACCGTGTACCTGTCGGGAGACCGTTCCCAGCGTCTCAGTTTCCCGGTAGTACATGGGAACGGTGGGGATAACAGGGTCCCGTGTCCTCTTTCCGATGCCTGGCAGGCTGCGCCGTACCGCGCGCTCTGATCCAGCCTGTGCGCGCGCCCCTTGGCCGATTCCAGGGTGGGGAACGGGCTTCGCAGGTCCCCAGAAAACCACCGGGCGAGCCACGAGCTCGCGGGCAGCACACTCTGCTCCCCGTCGTGGGGTCTTCATTTTGTATCTGCGTTGATTTGCTGCCACTTAGAAGCGCCTTAAGAAAGGGGCGGGGGCTCTGTTTGGTGAAGGCTCCGGGCTTGCTGACCCGCGCAGCGGTTTGTCGCGGGGCTGCGGCTGGGAAGGCCCAAGCCAGTGGTAACCGGGCTTCGTCTTTTTTGCAGAGCCATGGGCAGCAAGAAGAAGGAAATCGCCCTGCAGGTAAGCTTCAAGGGGAGATAGCTTCCAGCACTTGGTGGGGGTTGGGGGGCGAGGAGGGTGATATGTGTGTGGAGTGCTGTATAAAAGTGACACTCTGTTTGCTAGCAGTGTATGACATGTTCCCAAACCTGAGTGCTGTACCCTTCTGTCTTAAAGGAAAAGAACTTATCCTGGACCTCTAGTGATAACGAATTTTTTGTGCACTTATATATATATATATAAACAAAATTGGGTAGAAGCTCTTGATGCTTATAGTGTTTACACAACCATAAAACCCAAACATGCATTAAAATAAAACTACTACAAAACCAAGAAAATATAAATGAACAATTCAATATGAGTGTTACATTTTTTTGTTGAAACATAATTGCAGCTTGCTCAGAGAATACGATATAGGTTCTTTTAAGTTTGGGCACGTGTCTGTAACCGTGCTCTGTGGAGACCCTCGTTTTCCTACTATTCTCTTCAAACATTCACTTGTTAACAAATATGTTTGGAGATATATTATGTACTGGGTATTCGTTATACAGAGTGCCCTTCTTCATCTGCATCTAGAGCAAGTGAATCTGTAAGCCAGCATTGGCTCTTTTCTTCTTGGTCCTGACTGATACGCAGTGGTTGGTTCTTAAGTTGATGGCATGGGCCCTGGAAGTGGGAGGGAGTACTTAGTCATAGGAAGATCTTCTGGATGACCTGTAATGTGGGTACATTTTAAAACTAACTTTAAAATGTCTCATAGTCAACTGGACCCAATAGGAGACATGCCCAGGCCTAGGCACCTCCCGAAGAGTAGAGCTTTAGAGGTTTTGAGACACCTGGTTTCTCTCATTGTCTTCAGGGGGACCAGCAGTTTACATGTGAATTTCAAAAGCCTAGTGATTTAAAAAAGAGGAAAAGGGAAAGTGGAATCAGTCTAACGATAGTCCACACTGGGGGTGGGAGGTTGGGGTGAGGGAGAGCTTTGGACTGAAGTCAGAAGAACTGATGCAGTTCTGGGGCTTTCTCTTAGCCTACTCTGTGATTTGAATACATCACATAACCTGTCTGGGCCATAGCTTGCCTCTCTGTGAAATAAGGATGTTGAGCAAAGTATCCCTGAGGGTCTTCCAGCCTTGATATGCTAGGACTCTTAGAGTTGGGAAATGTTTCATATTTGAGTATTTTGGCTGTAGTAAATTCTGATCACTTGGTTCTACCACTTATTGCTGTGTGAGTTATTTCCTCAACCTCTCTGAGCCTCCACATCCTTTATGTAAACAGGAGGGATAATACATAGCCTGCAGAGCTGCTGTGATGTGATGCCTTTAGACACTTCCAGGCTGTTCTGAATGCTGTCTGTGGTGTCTCTAATATCACTGCCCCATGTGATGATCATTTGAGGTATTTATGTCCAATATCTCCTTTGGAGGTAATAACATTTGTTAGCAGTATTATTGTTTTTCCATGTGTATCCTTAGAGCTCTGAGTACAATGCAGTATTCAAAGTATGTGTTCCCATTTGCTGAGGGAGGAGGGGGCACGGCATCCCCTCTACACTTACAATGATGCATCTCTGTAAGCATCACCTCTCCACAAGGTAAACTCCTTGAAACCAGCACCTAGGGTCCGCCAACCCAGGAACTCTGTGCTCTCCCTGGGCAAGGTTATTTTGGGTTCCTTTTGTGATTGAGACAGACAGAAATTGTACATATCAAGAAACAGTCTGGTCAAAAGGTGCCACCCTTTCCCCACTCATTCCCTACCGAATGTAGGGCTCAGTGAAGTCCAGATATTTCCCACACTGTTCTGCTTCGGCCCTGCTCCTAGGGGTGAGATTCTTCAACAACCCGAAGAGTCCTGGCCACACAGTTGGTGCATGTGCCTCAGAGAGTTGCCAGTGATTTACAGCTGAGCCTGTGGGTGAAGGTGGGGGTTCTTCTGAAGCTTTCTATCACTTTCCTCAGGACTGTAGTTGTGGGCCCAGCATGACATCAGTCCAACTCTCTTATACCTCATTTAAGGCATCAAGAAGACTTTCCTCTTTTTTCTTCATCTTTTCTTTTTTAAAATAGAAACAAAAAACTAAGGAGTAAGCTTCCTGAAAAAGAGGGACCTTTAATAGAAGATTTGCAGATGTCACTTATTGCAAATAATGCATCCTATTCTTTTAAAGGGACTCAGCACTTAGCAGACCTGTACTAAGAACAAGTGGCAATTTTCATGGTCTTTTAATTTATATACTGCAGTTTCAAAGTAGCTCCCTACAAAAACTTATTAGTTGTGAAGGGAAAGAGAATAATTTTACAGTGGAGGAGCCTGACAGACTCCCTTAATTCTGTGATCAAAGTGAACCGTCATGAGTACTGGCCAGACAGAAGTTGTGCATCACTCGATAGGATGTAAGGAGAGGAGCACTCTTCAGTGTCTCTAACACTCCCCGATCCAAAGATGCACAATCTGAATCTAACCAGGAGGAACATCATTGTTCATCAACTGAGGGACATTCTACAAAACTACTGGCATATAGTTTTCAAAAGTGTCAAGGTCATGAAAATAAAAGACTGAAGAACCATTCCCGATGAAGTAGAGTAAAGAGACTGGACAAATAAATCTAGCACACGATTCTGGTTAGGTCCTTTGCTATTCAGGAAATTATTGGGATGACTGGTAAAATTTGAATGGTGTCTGAGGATTAAACTGTAACAATATATCAGTGTTTTTTCCCTAATTTTGATGATTGTATTGTGGTTATGTAGAATAATGTGCAAGAGGTGATGGTATATCAGGTTGGTAATTGACCTTCAAATAACTAAAAAACAAAAAAAACCCAAATGTTCTTTATATTGTACTTGCAAATTCTCTAAGTTTGAAATTGTTTTAAAGTAAAGACCAATATACAAAAATGTATACTATTTATGGAGAAGGATAATGTGTATTTCTCCTTGTATTTCATATCTAATATAAACCAGAATTCTGTATATAAGAGAAAAAATGTGAATGAATGGCAATAAATTCAACCCTTGATTATTTCTGATATTGAGTAAAAACACAAATTGCAAAAGGAAACCTACAGTATGATACTGTTTATGTACATTTTAAGGGACAAAAAGGAATTTTATATATTGTTTCTATACAAATGACACGTAAAATTATTTTTTTAAATGCTTGAGAATAGTACACATCATTCTTAGGATAGTGGTTTTTCCTGGGGAGGGAAGCAGGAAGAGAGGAAAGGAGAAAAAAAAGATTGGGGAGAGATGACAACTTGTATTTGTAAGTATTTCAGAGAGAGAGCGAGAGAGAGATCTAGAGCAAATACATTAATTTGTTTCCCCATTTGTACCTTCAGTGATACAGCATTTGACCCTCTTTGGCTTTAGGTCAACATCAGCACTCAGGAACTTTGGGAAGAAATGCTCGGTTCCAAAGGATTAACTGGTAATTTAAAATAAAATAATTTTCAGATCCATTCTTTTCAAAATTGTTAAATGATACGTTGAACCATGAAGAGAAGGGCTGCAGTGAGCATCATTTCCCTACAGCCTTGAGTGGCAGAACAACCAGGTCATTTTCTTTGTGTCTGTATATATTTGGTTTGAACATCAGTAAATTCAGTTCAGGAAATGAGTTGGTACAGTCAGATGACAGGGTTCCCTTGTCGTAGAGCTGATTTCTGTACTCAGGCTTGTTTGGTGTTAAGTAATTTACTCCTCTTCTAATTACCTGAGGCATAAAATGGAAAGAATATGGGGATCTCTTGGAAATTAAAGGATGGAAGGAGAGCCAGGCATCAGAAGGGACTGGAACCAGGAACTGCACCATCATTAGGAAGTAGTACGTCCATGGCCATGGGTCTCCTCCTCGCTGTCCTCTTTGTGTCCCTTATCTCTTGCTGCATAATAATTTACCCCCAAACTTAGTGGCTTATGACAATAAACATCTATTATCCCACAGATGTAGGCATCCAGGTGTGGCTTAGCTGGGTGCCTTGGGCTGAGGGTGCAGTTAAGGTGTCAAACGGGAGATCTCAAGGCTCACTAGGTGCAATTTGCTTCCAAGCTCATATATGTATGTAGCTGTTGACAGACCTTAGAAAACCCACTTCTAAGTTCATTTATGTGGCTGTTGGCAGGATTCAAGTCCTCACTCGTTGCTGGCCAGAGACATCAATTTCTTGCCATCAGTTTCTCCATGAGGCTACTCACAGCATGGTAGCTGGTTTCCCCCAGAGCAGGACTCTGAGGGAGAGAGCACAAGATGGAAGTCGTAGTTTTTTGTTAACCTAATTTTGAAAGTGACATCCTACCACTTTTGCGATGTTTTACTCATTAGGAGCTGGTCACTAGGTCCAGCCCATGCTCTGGGGCAGAGGATGACACAGGGAATGAAAACCGAGAGGCAGGGATCCCTGGAGCCGTCTTGGAATCTGCGTACCACCGCCACCTCACCCACTAGTCCTTTCTCTTTCTCATTCACTCTACACATCTCTGGGCTCTGTTATTCTCTCTGTGTCTGCTCATTCCTATTATCCATAAATGTACCTGCTCAGTCTGCTTGTAGATACTTATCCCTCCCATCGCCAACCCCCTCCCAAATGACTTCAACATTAGGCCCCCCTCCCTCTCTTGTGACTCAAATCTGTCTTTCCAGTACCCTCGTCCTCTGTTTTCTGAGGTGTGTTCTGAGCTCTAACATGCTTCCTGAAAATGCCACACATTTTCCCCCTTTCCACTTTATCTGTGTTGTTCCTACTACCTGGAATATCATGGCCCCATCATGACCTGAAGAAATCTTCCTCCTTTTCAGGCCCAGTTCAAAAGTAGCCTCCCTGCATGAAATCTTTCCTGAACCTCTGTGTGGTCACTTCCTCCCAGGAGTCCCTAGGGCACTTGTGGTGGCGCTCTGTCTCAACCCTTCAGCACACACCCAGCTAGGTGTGGTACCTGTCTTTGTCCCACCTCTCCTCGCAGAACGAAGGTGCTACTGTGGCTTTCCTCATGGACTCTAAACACAACAGCATTGCACTGACTTTTTCATCTCGCATCTGTAACAGACTTGGCCAGGCCTGGGGCCTAGTGAGTGCTAAATAAATGCTGGTCACATTGATCTAGTTGTGTGGGCGTGAGTATTGCCACACTCTACTACTTGAGGGATTATAAAGCCTTTCTGATGGTGCCAAGGCTTAACTGTTTTGTTAATATTTCTTGTCTGGACAACTAGAACATGACTCCAGGGTGAAACAAACCATCACTTCTATTTTTTTAACAGCAGTGATGAAACAACCATCCTAAAATGTTTTGAGAATTTGCCGTGTGCCCGCCACCCTGCTAAGCACCCTGTGTGATCATGGCGGGCATCTACTGAGCACTGACTCTCTGCTAAGCCTGCTCTAAGTGGTTCAAAGGCCTTTGCTGACTGAAGGCCCCTTCTTATCAGGTCAGGCAGTCTGGAGGAAAATATACACACACGCATATGCTTTCCTTCTCTCTAGAGCTGCAGAAATATTCTTCCAATTCAACCGTCCTCTTGGAAGTCTTGCCTTCTGCTGGGTCAATTTTGTCTGCCTTCAAACATGCAAAAGTCTATTCATGTTTACACGCACACACGCACACATGCACACACGCACACACATGCACACACACAGGTTCTTATCATCTGCTATTCCTTCCAGGTGCCTTCTCTGTTTTGCTCCTGTCTTTCAGAGCCAAACTCTTCACACACTTCCTCCCCAGGCCCTCCCATCCCTCATCCCCACCCCCTTCTAACCCTGTGAAGTGTGCCTTTGTCCCCACCACTCTTCTCAGAGACAAAGAGTACAAGAGGGGAGAAGAAGCTGGTAGAAATGATGGGTGAACTATCAGTACAAATACTGCACAGAGATTTTAAGCTAATTGGGCCCCAGTTTTTTCCTTAGGGGATTGAACCTGTCCTTCTTGGTGGACCTGTATACAGGGCCCTCTACGTCTTTAGGGACTTTTTCTTGTCTCCACCCAAATTCCTTTCTTGGCCTCCATCCACAAGACTGTAGAGTGTTAAAATCCAAGTATCCATTTTGCCTGATGTGGCACCGGTGGTTGCTAAACATTCCTGCTTCTTGGTTCTGTGCAGTTGTTGACGTCTATCAAGGCTGGTGTGGCCCCTGCAAACCTGTGGTGAGCCTCTTCCAGAAGATGAGGATCGAGGTTGGACTGGACCTTCTGCATTTTGCATTAGTAAGATTCTCTCTCAGCAAAAAGTCATACAACATTGCAATAACGATTAAAAATTTTTACATAGTAAAGAATAAGAACTGTGAGCTGCCTTTTTCAAAGCACTGAAAAGGCTTCAACAGTGGATTTTTGTTGATATCTGTCATGATGATTTGTAATTTCTCTAGATATGGAGGCTCCTGCTCCCCACCCTCACCTCCTACAGTCACTCTTGGCTCAGACACTTTCCTGATGCTGTATGAAGGGAAGGGACACCTGTCACTCAGGTGCACATGCTCTTTCTCAGCTCATGAATGCTATTGACTGAAATGTCACTTTTAGAGCACAGGGTTTCAAGATTTCCATCCTCTGCTCCATAAAGGGGAACTTTTACCAAACATTTACTTGGATTAATGTATGGGAACGGGAATACATTTCAGAGAAGTGTGCAAGAGACACTGTTGAGATGCTGCATGGGTTTGAGATTCAGAGAAAATGGAACTTACCTTGATCTCTCAAGAAGTTGGACTTCAAGGATTTTGCAAGGACTTCAAGGAGTCCTCCCTTAGGAGTGAGTTTGGTGCTTCTGTAGAGAGTGTGCTGCAGAAAGGCTTGCATGGGGGATCTGTTATGTCCATGTACAGCAGGTTTATCAGACAACGATGGCAACCTCTGAGGACGTTTCACCTCTGGTGTTGGCAGTCATGGCTGCAGAAGGATGGTAGTAGCGGAGCTCCCTTGGACCAGTGGGGGAGCTGGGTGGGGAGCAGGAAAAACTCATGTTTCCTCCTCATTTATTTGTTTAAGATAGTATGCTGTCCACAACTTTTACCAAAATGTTAACAGGACAGTTCTGATTAGAAGGAGCAGCATGAGAACAGGTTGGGGTTTCACCGTGAAAGCAGTCATCAGCTGCGTCCAGGATGCAGTCTGCTGACAGCTTGTTTTCTTTAGGCGGAAGCAGATTGTCTTGATGTCCTTGAAAAATATCGAGGGAGGTGTGAGCCAACCTTTCTGTTTTACGCGGTAAGTACATTTTCAGAACCAGAAGCATTTCATGGCTGCAAATCATGAGAGTTCAGATGGACGTGTCACTGGCATTAATTCTCTCTGGGAGCCACCAAGAGGCCTCATTAATCCAAACAAGTGATGCTATTTTCTCTGACGCTTCACCTAGATGGTTTTATTATGTGGGGCTACATGCAGACCATCCCTGAGAAGTGGTGATGCAGGCCCCTGACTAGTGGCAGCCCGAGGGCCCTGCTCAGAGGAGGTGAGTGACACAGCTCCTGGCAGTCAGTGTTGACTGGGGCAGCCTCCTGACTGACTGTACATGGGGAAAGAAAATGAGTCACTCAAATGCACGTGCTCCTTCTTGGTTCATGAACAGTCTTGACTGAGGTTTTGCTCTCAGAGTACAGGGTTTCAAGATTTCTATCCTTTGCTCCATAAAGGAGCAAAAATAAATACTCTTTATGGGGTAGACAAGCTCTGCATTCACTTTTATTTAAGCATAAAGTGTGAAGATGTGTTTACAGAAAGTCAGAAATGAGAGGGGCTATTAAGGAAAGTCAAGTGTTTTGAGAAGACAACTTGGATGTCTTCTTGGATGACATCCGTGGCTCGGCTCCATGCCCCTCAGGGCCCACTGTCTCACACGTGGCTTCCTAGGTTTAGGACACCTGCCAGGCCCTGAAGGCAACTGATTGTTCTGCTACTCCTGACCCAGCCCAGTCCCTCATTGTAGAGTCAGGGAAACTGGCATCTACTCATCCGGGTCGCCTGATGGCCAGGCCAGGGTTGGTCTCCTGGCCTCAACACTGCAAGTATTACTAATTGGAAGCTTATGGTAAAACATTGAGTTTGGCTTTTAGTAGGGAGACCAAAGTTATATATATATGAAATATGGTTGGGAGAAAGAGAGGAAGAAGTGGCAGGGAACTCAGTGATGAAGGAACTCCAACACACTTGACATCAGGGCCCAGTTGCAGAAATGGGATCGTTACCACATGATTTGATGCTTGAGCTGTAGTGATTAAAGCATAAATCATAACCGGCTGTGTGGGAACACAGTCCATAATCTCTAACCCTACGGTGGTCCACTGAGTGGTGGGATGCAAATGGACAGAGGACCCACCCTATGTGAACTTCTCCGTCTCCAGATTCACTCCCTTGTGAGTAATACACATAGAGACTTTTGAAAAAGTTAAAGCAGAAAACACGGGTTCACCCCAAATACCACCTCCACCGTGAAGTCTTCCCTGACCACCCCACATGGTGTTGGGACTTCTTGCCCCAAGTTCCAAGCACCCTATTAAAGCAATTATTTTATTGTATTGTAATTGTTTCTTTGGCATGACCACCTCTCCACTCTACTCCCCAGTCATTGAGGGCAGCGACTATGTCTTTCTGTGTTTAGTGTTTATAATCTTTGCCTATGCCATGGTGCTTGGTACAGTAAGTACTCAATACATATTTGTTGAGTGAATAAGACATGTATTGTGCACTGTTTTTCCCTTAACTAACTGCTGGTTGCCCTGAAGGAAGCTTTGAAAGGAGGGGCATGGGGTAGAAGGTAGAGATCAGAAGACAAATCATTCTAGAACTGAGAGCAGAAGTGAGAGCCTCCTCCCATGGGAGGGGCCCCAGGAGGCGGCAGCAGAGGTGCCTGCCCCACACCAGAAGTGGACGGCGGAGGCTGCAGGCCTGGGGTCGATGGACCTTTACTGTGGCCACACTCCTGAACACATGAGGTCTCTTTAAAGAGATTAGTATTGGCAAAGAGGATGTCATGCGGTTTGTAATGTATTCTAGGGAGGAGAACTGGTGGCTGTGGTTAGAGGAGCGAATGCCCCACTGCTGCAGAAAACCATCCTAGACCAGCTGGAGGCCGAAAAGGTGGTGCTGGCAGAAGGCAGAGAACGGAAAGTGGTAACTGGAGATCACTTCCACAAGCGGCAAACCCACAAGTGTGCACCAGCGGCAAGGCCAGCAGCATCCCCATGCCCCAGTTTTCCTGGAGCTGTCAGTGGAAGGCTTCACAAAAGTCCCAGCTGAGTCTGTTCCTCATGGAAGGCTCAGGAGAGTGCACAGTGCCCACAGTGACATGTGCATTTTGAATCCTTTTAAAACTGATCTCCTTCATCCAGAGCCCTATTTAAGTTCTTTTATCCATATCCCTTTCCACACTCCAAATCCTAATAGACAATGAATTCAGAAATGAAAATAAAGTCACGGAATCCAGTAGTGGGTGAGAGTCAGCTATCCAGGCTCCCCACAGCCTCAGGGTGAAATCTCTTCTAGTGACCCACCCCATCACATTCCTGCAGGTTTTCCTTGTGATTCCATAGCGTTCATTTCTTTAACTTAGAAATTAATCCTTTTGTTACTATGAGAAATAGGATCAGCACATCTTGCGATTTTTTTTTTTTTCCCTGACTGGTAAGGGGATCGCAACCCTTGGCACAGTGTGGGCTGCACCACGCTCAGCCAGTGAGCGCACCGGCCATCCCTATATAAATCTGAACCTGCGGTCTCGGTGCTACCAGTGCTGCACTCTCCCGAGTGAGCCGCAGGGCTGGCCCTATAGCTTGTGATTTTGATAAATTATTTCTGTGATAACATAGACTGTAAGTTGGTCACAAGTGACTGGCTGCCTTTGAAAACTGACACACCATAGGTAGGGAAAAATATTTCCTGGTGCTCTGGGTTTCTGCCAAGTACACCTTAGCACTGTTCAGTGTTTGTTGTTCAAACATGTTCCATTCCAAATAGCAGAGCTCTATTTTCATAGAATGGATTAGAATCAAGTCATATTTTTTGCCCCCCCAAACTGGCCATTTTCCCCCAGAAAAGAAAATTGCAAATGCTTACATTTTCATGTGACTCCTCCAGGGGAAAATGATCTGTCTCTTTACTACTTTTCTGCACAGTATAACCAATCGCTTAATATTTACTTGCATGTCCATTCTTTCTTTGTCTTCTTGCTGACTCTGTTTCTTCTTTATTTTTCCTTAGTCTTTACATAATGCTTGTGAAAACAGGCAGAATCTAAAACTTAAGATCAGCATGGATTTATTTGCTTGTCTTCTCTCTCCACCCCCACCATCACCCAACTACTGAAAAGGATCTTGTAAAGTTTACAGGACTCTGATCATCTTGACTGTTTTTTAAATCTGTATTTTGGACCCTTACTTTCTTGGTTTCTGCAGGCTTTTGAAGATGTTAGTGGTAATTTTAATTAGCTAACTACTTTGTGTTCATGCCCAATGTGTACTAGATTAAAGACAAGGCTCTGTCTGATGAAGATGAATGTTTTCCCCACATAAAGGACGATGGTGAAGATGAGGACATGGGTGAGTGCAGAACCAATGAGCAAAGCAAAAAGGCAGAGCAGACCAGGCTTGATGTGTGCTCTAAATACATGAGTCATCAGCTTATCAATCAGTCTGAACTCTGGGAAGATAAACCATAAAATGTTTTGTCTCTTATCACTTGTTTTCAAACAAACTGTCAAATCTCCGTTCTGCCCTTTAATAGCATCTTGGGCACAGCTTTCTGATCATGTTCGAATATAATGTGTGACTTTCATGGCAATTACCAGGCATCAGGAAAAGCTCCATTTAATAAAATGGAGGGTAGTGACACGAATAATTTAAAGCAATGGCACTGGTATTTCTTTAGTCCTTATTTGAGCTAAAAAGGTCAAGTTTCTTCTTTCACCTTTTTCTGAAACATCAGAAAAGCTTCCTTCTACCGAGTCCTACACCATCTTTCCCTTATTCCCCAAGCATCACACTCCTGGCATCGTGGCTCTTCCTGACCTTTTACGTGAGAAGCGTGGCCTGGCCTGGCCGTGTGAGGGAAGCCGCAGCTACACAGGCTGTGCAGGGAGGCGTCTTGGTGGTAACTGAGACACCCGGGGGAAACCGGGATTAAGTTCAGGAACTGAGTTGACAAGAGACATAAGATGATGATGATGATGATGACGACTGCATGAAGCAGAAAGGCTTGTTTTCTCGTGTATGGATGATAAGGACCGTCTGAGTTGGATTCCAGCAAGGAAGGAGGCAAGGTTTAGGAGAGCAAGGAGACGTCAAGTATGAAAAGAAAATCAGAGATTTGGCTTCTGCAGGAAACATCTGTTGCCTCCTGTTACGCATGATGTCCTCTCTCTTCCCTCTTCCATGATTTCCTCCCAAATCAAGTCTTTCCACCTAGAAAACCACACACAATCTTGCCCTTGCCCTTAGCCTTCCTCTCCTTCACAACCAAGCTTCCTGGACATTGTCCACACTCTGGGCCACCCTCACCTTCCACTCCTGCCCAACCTGCTGCCTCCTGGCCTCTGAAGAGCCCACCGCTCCCTGGAACCATGGCACCAGTGGTCTCATTGGTGCCACATCCAGCAGGCAGTTTCCAGTCCATATCCTATGGGATCTTTTTGCAGAATCATATGATGTTCATAATGTCCTCCTTCTCAAAATCTTCTTCTCCTCTGGTTTCTTTTTTTTTTTTTTTTAAAAAGATGACCGGTAAGGGGATCTCAACCCTTGGCTTGGTGTTGTCAGCAC
Source organism: Cynocephalus volans (assembly GCF_027409185.1). Lineage (NCBI taxonomy): Eukaryota > Metazoa > Chordata > Mammalia > Dermoptera > Cynocephalidae > Cynocephalus > Cynocephalus volans. Next base: position 20,903,403 of record NC_084470.1, read on the forward strand.
CACGCTCAGCCAGTGAGCAAACCGGCCATCCCTATATAGGATCCGAACCCGTGGCCTTGGTGTTATCAGCACCGCACTCTACTGAGTGAGCCACGGGCCGGCCCTTCTCCTCTGGTTTCTGAGATGTCAGGACCTTTCTCGTTCCTTGTCTACGCCCCTGGCTCTCCTTAGTCTCTCCTTCACTGGCTTCTCTTCTCGTGCTCCCCTTTCAAGCTGGAGCTCTCCAGGCCCCTGCTTTGGTCTCTTCTCTTCTCACTTTATACTTCTAGGTGATCTCGTTAATTGGTTATTTTATAATGGAATTTACTGTAAGTCTCTTCAAGTCTAAGTATCCATAGCATGTTAGAAATGGTAATCACAGAAAAGTTAACAGACTTGTTGTTTAAAATGATTTACACCTTTGCAGTACACATAGTTTTGAGATTTTCAGAGTAGAAAACTCTCCTTCAGTGCAGATATTGTCTTGTTTCATTGCAACACAACTGATGTAAATGGTGAGAAACCGAAGATAGGTGATGGGGGAATACTGATTCTGTGGAGAGTGTAGGTAACTGAACAAGGCCAAGTCCATATAAGCAGGAGTACCGTAGAGATGGACTTGTGGACTAGACACAGACCTCCTGCAGCTTCTGCGGGCTGAGGCAGTGTGGATTCTGATCTGTTACCCTCCCTCATTGCCACAGCTGACTGGACTGGTGGACGCTGACCCAAGGGCAGCTAGTCAGTGGGCTGGCCAGTGAGGTATGACTGGTGCCTTGGCTCAAAACAACTAGCTGGCCAGTCTGGCTTCCTCTCTGGAGAATCTGAAATGCGACAGAGAGGACTAAAGCCTTCATTTGGTAGTACGTATTGGAGGTGAAGAATCAAGAAAAATCACATAGACCCAGGGCCTGGGGCAGCCATTCTTGGCCACATGGCAGGAAAGGTAAAAAGCAGCAAAGGCAAAGGAGCCAGTAGAGGGAGAGAACATGGCAGACAGTGGTTAGAAGCCAAGAATCAAGAAAGGATGAGGATGGCTGGGCCTGCGTTGCCGCCTCTCCAGTGCTCTGTCCCCTATCCCCACCCCATCCCCAGGCCGACTCATTCACTTGTTTCTGGGTTTCTGCTCCTGATCAGTCTTTGAGCACTCCCCTCCTCCAGAGGCCTCCTCCTCCCCGCCTAGGTTCATTGAGCCACTCTGTCTCTCACAGCCAGGTTGAGGTTGAGTCTGGAGCCAGATTGGTATATCCACTAGAGTCCAGGTCTGCAGGAGCACAGCTAAGAGGCCAGGGGAGGGAACCCCAGGAGCCCAAGCCTGTGCCTGGCACATGGTGCAATGGAGCCTTGGGTAGAAGCTCCCTGGGTTGGCCTTCTGAGGGCCTCACATGCCAGTGTCTGACAGCACCAGCCTTTGGCTTATTTCAGTGTCATCAGAGAAGATCTGTACCTTGGCAATCATTAAACCAGATGCAGTGGCCCATGGAAAGACTGATGAGATTATTATGAAGGTAAGAGAGACGACACTTACCCTGCATGGCTGTCCTCATGTCTTCTCTGGTGGATAATCAGGGATAGGGCATCAGACAGCAGTGTCCTAGTGGGGAAAGAAGGCTTCTAAGGAGGTGTAACTCAAACTCCATTCAAGTAAATGAAAATGTTAAGTCTGATTGGGACAAATACTGTGGGGATGAGGGTCTCCACAGCTTTTAATGTTGCCTATATTTATTTTTTACCTTTCAACTAACTCAAGTGTGAATTTGGCTTGACTTACCCTTTCAGAATGTATATGTATCTTCTACAGATCCAGGAAGCTGGGTTTGACATTTTAACAAATGAAGAGAGAACCATGACCGAGGCAGAAATGCGACTTTTCTACCAACACAAAGCTGGAGAGGTCAGCTCACCTGCCACCATCCGTTCAACACACTCATTTCTTTCTCTTCCTCCAACATTGTGTTTATAGATTCATATTAGCTTGAGAGAACATTGAATATTATGAAGAACAAGAATATGAACAGCAAGTAGGTCATAAATTTGCACTCGGAATATTGATCATAGGCTGTTATCAGGTAAAGTTCTTTGGTTGCAAGGAAACCATTTTGACTCTAAGTAATGAAATAAAGAATTTATTAGATAAATACTCCATAACTCACAGAACTGAAGAAAGAGAATTGAAGGAAGAGTTTAAAAAGAAGGGCTTGGGGAGAAAAGGAACCAAAACAGTCTGGGGATCTCAGAAGCAAAGCCTCGTGCATATCACTTTAGACACTGCTGTGGCATAACTCGGATCCAGCCACTGTCCATTTGTTGCTGCTTATGACTCACCTACTTGGGAGACTGGTTGACCTAGCCTGGGTCATAGTCCCATCTCTCAAGTAAGGTGTGTGTGTGTGTGTGTGTGTGTGTGTGTGTGTGTGTGTGTGTGTGTGTGTGTGTGTGTGTGTGTGTGTGTGTGTGTGTGTGTGTGTGTGTGTGTGTGTGTGTGTGTGTGTGTGTGTGTGTGTGTGTGTGTGTGTGTGTGTGTGTGTGTGTCCCATCTCTCAAGTAAGGTGTGTGTGTGTGTGTGTGTGTGTGTGTGTGTGTCCCATCTCTCAAGTAAGGTGTGTGTGTGTGTGTGTCCCATCTCTCAAGTAAGGTGTGTGTGTGTGTGTGTCCCATCTCTCAAGTAAGGTGTGTGTGTGTGTGTGTGTGTGTGTGTGTCCCATCTCTCAAGTAAGGTGTGTGTGTGTGTGTGTCCCATCTCTCAAGTAAGGTGTGTGTGTGTGTGTGTGTGTGTGTCCCATCTCTCAAGTAAGGGGTGTGTGTGTGTGTGTGTGTGTGTGTGTTGGGGGTTGGGCATCATGGTTGTCAGTCAAACTAGGACCACATGAAGCGGGGAAGGGCTGTTCCCCAAAGGAAAATCAGAGTATTACTTGAAGAAGGGTCACAAGGCATCGCAAAAAAGATTTTAAAAAATCTCAATGATATTCCACCCCTTGGTTATCCAGCATCCACATGATTTCCATATATAGGGTCTTTTATATGCCTCTACCTAAATTATAATCATCTCATGTTCAACTCAAAACAAATCAATTTAAGGTCTCATCTTTCTGGTTCTCTGGGTGAGGCTGGTCATCACCACAGCAGGCAGAGGTGGCCAGGCAGGGGAGGGGCAGTGGCTGAGCATCCACAGGCATGCTGACTGCTCACAGATCCCCTCCCAGCCTGTGGATGGGATGGGATCGCTGACCCGCAGCAGACCCCTGCAGCTCCTGCCTGGGGTCACTGTTTTCCTTCCATGTGCCTAGGAGGCATTTGAGAAGCTGGTACATTACATGTGCAGTGGACCCAGCCACCTCCTGATCCTCACCAGTACTGAGGGCACCGAGGACGCGGTCACTGCCTGGCAGACCCTCATGGGGCCCTGTGACCCCAATGTGGCCAGGATGGAGCAGCCTGAAAGGTGAGGTCAGCAGCAGTGGTTCTTTCATCCATCTCAAAACCTGCATCCCAGGAAGCTGAGAGCCTCACTGGGTGTTCAGCCCAGAACTGTGGGTAACACAGAAGGCTCTTTCATGGCCAAGAGGCCCCCTTTCTATTATATATTTGGGGAGACCTGCCATCCTTCCCTCTGATCCACGCCTGGCCTTTGCTGACTGCCTCCTGGAGCTGTCTGCTTGCCAACTCCTCCCCTCTCCACCTTCTTCTGAAGGCTGTTGCTGAGCTTGGTCCTCAGTCACTGTTCTTCTCTCTCCAACCAGATGGGCCCCTAGTGTGCTCCTGGGAAAATACACATTCCAGGGCCCCGTTCAAGCCTGTCAAGTCAGAGACTCTGGGGCGGGGGCTGATAATCTGCATTATAGACTCAACCCCTCCACCTGAACTCTGGAGTCCGAGCACCCTGTTCTGCACATTGCACCAGGCTAGCTTGGCCTGCTTCTTGGCCCTGCATTTAGCTTGGCACCACCAATGCCAAATCCAGTGTTTTGGCCTCTGAAGCTGAGAGGCCCAGCCAACAGGAAAGAAATTAGTGAGAGGCCAAAGAGCTGTACTTTGTAGATATAGGGGCCCGAGAGCATTCATTTATGAGGTAGCCGGGGCTACTGAAAGACAGCCCAGGGTTCAGATCTTAGGTTACCACATACTTTGGCAAGTCCCTTCTCAGCCTCAGTTCTCTCATCTGTAAAATGGGGATATGAGCACCCATCAGAAGAGGATATATATATATATATAAAGAGAGAGAGAGAGAGAGGACTTAGAGCAACACCTGATACACAGAAAGTCCTAGTAATATTAGTATTGTGTTATGGGGCTGTTGTAAGGATTAACTATGCAAAGCTATATCCAGCAGCTGGCGTGGTGCTAGCCCTTGGTGGTAATATCGACAAAATGGCAGCTCCTGTGCTTATACCATTACTCACGCATCTTTAAAATGTGCATATGGCTGGCTGGTTAGCTCAGTTGGTTAGAGCATGGTGCTGATAACACCAAGGTCCAGGGTTCGATACCTTTACTGGCCAGCTGCCCACCCCCCTACCCCCCACAAAATCTAAAAATTAAAGAAATAAAATGGGGATAATAGCAGAGTCTCCTTCATAGGGCTGTTGTGGAAATGCAGTAAGATCATGTATGAGAAGCACCCAGCCATGTGCCCGGTACAGTGCCCTGACCGAATTAACATCAACTACTATTACCATTGCTGCTGTTCTTGCTATCTCCGACAAAGAGAAACAAATTTCACAGGAATGTAGAGTCCTGATTGGTAGTTGGTGATCAGATTGTGAGAAAACAAAATCTTCTTTTTCAAATGAAACAATTGTTTCTTCTACATTTTACCAATGTTCCCAGTCTCCGTGCACAGTATGGCACAGAAATGCCCTTTAATGCAGTCCATGGAAGCCGGGACAGAGAAGACGCCAACAGAGAACTGGCATTGCTCTTCCCCAGTTTTAAGTTTTCAGACAAAGATACAAAAGCCTCTCAGGGTAAGTCATCAAGGAAGATTTGATCTTTATTAAATCTGAGGTGAAAAGGAATTTGTGATGATTTGCTTGTGGGGGTGCTGATAATAATTATTTGGTAACTAAGTCTTCAATCTAATAAAGTCCTATTTTGCATTTGGAAGTGCTCAGTTCCCGGTCTTGGAGGATGCCTCCTCAGGGCAAGCCACGGTTAGATGTCACCTATCCATAAGATTAGCCAGAAAGCTGCCTGTCCTCAGGACTCATCTGCCTGGGGAGGGTCACAGAGGCAGGATGCAAGCTACCCTGTCTTGCATTCTTGCATAAGTCATGAAAATGAGGCTGGACATCAGGTACTAATGACCACAGCACAAGGCACCAACTGCCCAGCCTGTCCACTGGGGTCCAGCGCAGCCTCTGAAGCTACATAGGACAGTTGGCTTTGTTCACTCCAGAGAGATGAAAGGGGTCTTTTGCACTGCAGAGATTTTATACATAAATATATTTTGTTTGTATGAGCCATTCTCAATAAATATTCTCATTGCAAAAAAAAAAAAAAAAAGAAAAATCAATAATAAAGTCCTATTCTGAAAATAACTTGTACTCAATACTAAACTGTTTTGTGTTTTCACAGAGCAACAATGTTGCTTTTTAATACCTTAGTACATTTTTTGCTGCTTCTTAGTTTGGAATAATATTTTCGTTGTAAAGGTACTTTGTTTGCATTTCTCTGCGGAAACCACTGGGAAAATTTAAGTTTCTGGAAGCCTACTTCAAAGCCAGTCAGAGGCCAGATGTCGCTCCTTCATGTCCTCTCTGCTCCGCACACCCATGCTAAACCTCTAGTAGGAGTGTGGAGAAGCGCGGGCTGTGCAGAAGGGCCTCCGCCTGGAGCCTGCTGGAGCCTCATACCCCTCAGCCCACATTTGCATGGCTGATGATAGTTTAGAACCCTCCCCTTCATGGGGAGCGTTCATAGACAGCCTCTGGGAAAGGTGTGCCAGGCCATAATCTCCTCCAAATCTAAGTGAGAGCCCCAAGGGGTCTAGAATACAGGTGACTCAGCCCATTCCACAAGCAGTGAAGAACTACCTGGGCCTGGCCTGTGCTGTTCCTGCTGCAGAAGTAAGCTGGAAGGGGCTAAAGGATGAGTATCTTGGGAAAATCCAAAGCATGTGAACGTCGGATTCTTAGGAGAAGGCTGAATGCAGACCTGTGTATGTCTAAATGTTTGAGTTTAACCAATACATTTGCCTAAATGTTTGATATGCTTATGGTCTTGAGGTCCGAAATCCAGCCAAGTCAGACTAGGTGGACAGAGGGCAAGGTAGGGTGGGATGGGAGTTGGCCCATGCCGGCCCTTGCTGGATCCTTGCCCACTGCCCTGGGAAGTGTAGTTATTTCCACTGCCCGCTAAGGAAGTAGCTGAGAGTGCCACAGAGTTTAGGGAGTCTGGAAATCCGGGGAAATGTGGCTCTATGTGAGTTTACACACCCAAGCGCATGTCGTCCATCAGCTATCCAGCTACTGGAAGCTCTCACTCCAGGAGCGTAGCCCTGCTAGGGTCAGCTTTCTTCTGGGACTTACACTCCGAGAAAGCCCCGTGATACGTTTCCTGATGTCTCCAGGATCGTGGAACATCTTCATCCTTTTGGCAGGTGATTAGGAGCAAATAGGTGTAACTCCGGTGTACAAGTCTGGGTAGGAGGAGGGTGAGCCAGCTGGGAAATATTCGCTGGGGCTACTAGGGAGAGTGCTGGATCATAACCTGACTTTTTGTCCTCAGGTGATAGTGAGTAATGGGGACAATTCCAGAGGGGTCTGAGGCCAGACCACATCCTGGGAATAGGTGTGCAGCCTCCTGTGGGTGCTGCTTTGAAGCTGGGTGCTGATGTTCTGTCCACATGTTCTGTTGTGTCATACCTCCTCAGCTTGGGGGAGCAGCATGTGCTTTCAACTTACTCAGCACTTTTCCTGCTAAGAAAAAGGCACTGGGGGCAGGTTTCAAGGTCTCTGGAGACAGACAATCCTGGCTCCACTATTCACCAGCTGAATAGCCTCCAGAAAGTTACAATTTCTGGGCCTCAGTTTCCTCATCTGTGAAATGGAGATAATGATAGACACATTATAACACTGAACCAATAACTCTAAAATAATCATCTTCCTCATAGAGCTGTTGTGAAGATGAAAGGAGACAGGATGTACAGCTCTTAGCCTGGTTGGTGCCTGACACACATTAAGTGCTCAACAAATGTTACTCATTCTCCTAATTCTTTAATACCTAGACCCAGCATACATATGAGGACCCCCTTTGCTGTCCCTCCCACTCTGACCCCTAACTTCACTGTCAGTGATATAGTTAGATCTTCTTCCTCCTGTTTCTTTGTGGATGGTGGGTGGGACAAGGCTGTGTGCCAGAGGGCCTGCAGAACATGTTGTCCCACAGGCAGTGAGGTGGAAGGAGCAGTGGGCCCTCCTGAGGCACTTCGCTTTCCTGCGGACATGGATTGAGATGGCCGTGCAGCTCTCCTGGAGCATGTAACTGGGGCTGAAATGTCAGTGCACTGTGTTTCCTGCACAGAAGGAACCTCCAGCATCAGAGTTTACTCTTTTGAGCACCAATACTTTTTTGGTTAAGCTGTCTTTCATGGACAATGAAAATAATACTATATACTTTCCGGCCTTATTAAACAGTATATAGAACATACACTTTTTTTTTCTGTCTCTGTGATTTTACAAAATAAATGGGCATCAGTTATTGTACTCTGTTGTGAGATATGGTGTTGTCTCAGAGGATATTAAGTTACATGGGACAGTGGTTCTTTCCCCAACAATAAATCTACTTTATGAATTAAACAATTTTAGAACTTAACTTGGTAAATATGAACTTGAAAACAATGCAGCAGATTGGCTATGACACTTCCAGACACACTAAATGGGCTTAAGTGCTTCCTCATGTTTCCTGCACAAGTCACACAGTCAGGTGGTTCTCCATGGCTCTGTAGTTCTTCATGAATCAGGGCATGTTCATAGCTCAGTGCCTGTAAGTTACATTTGGAATCAGGGTTCATCTATTTTCTTGAGGCTTCCCTCCCCTATTTCTTTAGTTTCTGATTCTGGCTAAAGCCTAATTTGAAAACCTGAGAGCTCCTAGTGCAGCCACGTTGCCTTCAGTTTTCACTAAACTGCCTGGCTCAGCTGTCCCTCTGTGCTCTTCCCTTGAGGGATGCAGGATTTCAGTAAAAAGTGACGATCTATATGCTCCCCTGTGAATATCACCACGCACTGCCATTCCCTCTTGCCAACTTGCTCTTTGGTTTGTGAATTCACCAAGGCTAGGCATACTCAGTCCCCTGTGAATAAGGAAAATGCTGTGTTCTGCACCATGAGGCTAAAGCCAGCAATCTCCTCATTTGCTGGTTTTCTCGAGTTCATGCCTGCAACCTGAAGCAGCTCTTTAAATGGGCAGTTAGCTCTCAGAAGATGGCTCTTTGTGCGTGCATCACACTATCTGTCAGTCTAGCATAAGGCACGCTGTTCTGGGCTCTATGCTGGCCCTGGGGAGAAAAGGATGAGTCAGGCTGCTGAAGGTGGGAACCAAGGCCTGTGACGCTGGGTGGCCCTACTGTTTAAGGCCACTGCATTTCCCATGACCTTGTGTCACATCTGAGTAGAAACATGCATGCCCTCAGTGCTCATCAAAATCTGTACTGGGCCCCCATGTGAAACAATGTGCTCAGCAGAGCCATCTCTGACAGGATCTGTTAGAAAAGCTGGATCCACTGTTCCAGACCACTGGACACACAGCCCACCACGGGGCTGTGCTCTTCCCTTTGTGAGTGGGCTCAAGAGGGACTCTGTTTGGTCTGTGCTCACCTCAGAGCTGGCAAAAGACTTGGAGGAGCAGTAGAGCCCTACACCTGGGCTTCCACACCACAGGTGCTGAGTGTGGCTTTGAAAGAGCTACTTAAGAGGGGGTGCACCCAGCTGATGGCCATCTGATCTCCCCAAAAGCCAGGAAGCCAAGGACCTTCCATCTCTGGAGACGAGAGATGAAGCGACCAGGGGAGAGAGGGGGAGAGTAGATGGGGGAAATGAGCCTGTGGGGGAGATGTGTGTTTGTGTCAGTGATAGATCTTTAAGCCTTCCCAGTAAGTAGCTGGGAAGGTCAGACCTAGGCAGGAGGAAAGCAGGAGGGGTATTAGGTGATAAGGCCAGAGTGGGAGGGATGTAGACACACCCCTATTACTGGTGGCTTAGGGGCATTGTAGGGCATCTCATTTCTAAGAATCCAGAAGGTTCGTGGCATAAGGAATGGGTGGGTGGCTAGGGGGAGCTCCTGAGAGTGGCTCAAATGTCAGCACACTCTCAGAGAATAGTCTTTGGCAGAGACCCTGGGCCTAGCATCCCACAACAGCAGCAAACCAGGGGTTATAGGATGGGTACTCTTTTTAGATTTAAGCCCTCAGTTCCTGTGTGTTAGTGCCTGATAGGGAGGGCAGGCTCAGCCCCATGATGTCAGGGAGGGTGGCTCCATTCTAAGGACTGGCTCTGGCCCTCCACTCAGCAAGAGGCTGACTGCCTGGCAAAGCCAAAGCCGGAAGCCAAGGGCTGCAGAAATGGAGGGAGGAAAGGTGGCTCAGTAGTCCACTCCATGGCCCTTGTGGGATTCCCTCAGCTTTCCCTGAAGCCAGGTCTTGCACCAAAGCTTCCCTCATGCTGGAAACAAACATGTGCCTTTCTGCCCAGTAACCAGGGAAGGTCAGTGCAAAGGGGCAGGATGGGGGCAGCACCAGCCCCTATTCCAGGTGACAAGGGGTTGGCTCTACATCAGGATCTGGGGTGGGAGTCCCCCTTTCCTCTCCCCCTTTCTCAGTCCTCACTTCCAACTTTCCCCTGTGGCAGTTATGGAAAAGGAGGCCTGCCTGGCCTTCCTCATATTCTTTTGGCCTCACCTTGGGTCCCCTCAGAGCTTCCATCCCTTGCCTATTGTCCTCCCCCATGCTCTGGGGCAGGTGTCTGGGCTTTTTCTCTGTTTCCAGTGAGACCCTGAGATGGGAGGTGCTGTCCATGATTTAGAGGTGGGGAAAAGAAGGCAGTGCACAGTGAGTTAGCAAAGAGAATCTGTGTGTCCCTGCAGAGGGACAGTAGCTGCTTGTGCACTGTGCAGGGGGTCATTTACCAAACTCTGGGTCTGAGTCCAGCAGGTGGTGGCAGTGGAGGTGTGGCACACCCAAGGGGAAGATGAGAGGACAGAGGGGATGTCTCGGTGGCTGGAAGTAGCCACCTGTAAAAGGTCTGCAGGCTTCAGAAGGAGGCCAGGAAGAAAGGGGTCATAGGTATCCTAAGGCACCAACCCCTACTCTTAAAATGCAGAGCCACTTCCCAGCCCTTCATTCACCAAGAATCACAGGTTCCAAAAGCCAGCACACATTATCTCCTAACGTTTTCTAACATTTGGAAACGTTTCCTAACATTTCTATACATTTGGAAAACAGACTCCTTTTTAGAAGTTGCCATGATTTTTCTTGGCTTTTATTAGCATGTGTTAAAATCATATTATCCAAACACTACCAGAAGAACATGTATTGTTCTGAATAAAGTGCTTAAGGAAAAAAATGCAACTTATTAAATTGGACATTCTTTTCTAGTTCATAAATTTTGGGTTACAATCAGGGCACAAAAGGAGAAACAGAATGCAGTATGAGAGAGAGCGAGAAGCTTAGTTAAGAACTTGGGTGTAGACATAAGACCATGTCCCATTCTTCCCACTTCCTTGCTGACTGAACACTGCACCTGCATAAAGCAGCAAACAGCTTTGTTTTAATAAATACATTTCCTTTCATTCAAATCAGAAAAATTAATTATAGTAAAGCACTTTTTATTTGACCATCTATTTATACCCACAGGCAAAATTTATCCACAGAGTTTAAGTGTGAAAGTGTTATTTCATTGGGCCTTTGGCCTTCTAATGCTATTTGGGTTCAAGATTGTCTCAGCAATTCATTATTGGTTTCTTTATATTTACCTGGTACTTTTTAAAACCAACTCTATAGTGTTTTGTGTTACAAATGCCAACCGAGGATATTTTCTCAGTACTAGAAACAACAATGAATGCGCCTAAATAAGGCTTTATTCCTAATAAAGTAGGTTTTCCTTAAACTTGTTTTCTTACATTAGCACTGTGTTATCAGCACAAAACCTAAGTCCCTGTTGTGACAGATTTTAAAATCAGTGATGTTCTGAAAAAAATAACAACTTGGAAATCTCTAGTTTGAATCTTGGGTGGTCATGTTGAGATCAGGAAAAACTGCATTAAATACATTTTAAAAACATTCATTTGCAATCAAACATATTTAAATCTCCCGAGGAAGGTGCAGGTTGGTGACAGGGCAGCTACAATGTGAGCAACCCCATCGGTAGTAGCTGGCGGGTGGGCTTGGGGCCCCGTCAATAGCACACACTCACCGCAAGCTTCTGACAGAAGACCTCACATCCTGACCATGATGCCTGTGACCTTCTTTTAGCAAAGAGAAAAGGCAGGCTGGCTCTACCTTCACGCAGTCAAGAGCAACCTCTGTGGAGTTCGCTTTGAAGCTGACCCAGAAGCCGGAGCAGGTGCCAAGCTAAGGACTGCAGAAGGGCTAAGCAGTACTCACTGTAAAAAGAAGTCATCTTCTGTAATCCTGAGAAGATTCCCTTCCCTTCTCTCAACTTGAGTGTTTTTAGCTTCTGCAGGAAAAGATCTCAGCCACATCTAAAAAAATTTCGATCTCATTTTACAAAAGCATACCAACTAGCAATCCTGAGTGACTAGTATGGAATTTGTTGAGTAGAGCTAAGAGAGACAGTTTCCTAAACTATCCTGTTCTTTGCTTCTTTCTACAGATGTACCTGTAGAACATTTAGTTTCACAGTGATATATGCTGTTTTAGGAAGCACAAGGTAGGTGATCTGACTTTGTTTCCAAGAAGTAATGACCTACTTTTAGTTTGAGCATAAGGTTCCATGACTAGTTCTAAATCCTGCCAGATATCACTACACCAATGATAGGACTGAGGGCAGTTGGGAGGCTCTCGGTCCCCAGTTTTTATCAAGGGTAGTCTGCCGGGGTCATGGCTGGGCTTTCACTATCAGTAGTTACATTTCCCTTCGATGTTTCAAAAAACCCATGCTGAGTTTCTTGGCTTACTTCACTCCACCCTGTCCATCTGACTTGGAAGCCTGAGAACTTATTGAATTAGGCTGAAAAAAGGCTTTGTACCTGCTAATATTGGCGGCAGTAAGATGCTAGCTTACTATTTTGCACAGCACCATGTATAATGCCTGTTATTCAGGCCACCTATAGCCAAATTTTTCTTTTTCTTTTTTTTTTTTTTTTATAAAGAAAATCTATGTAAGTTGAGGTTCAGAAATGCATATATTTTTTACTTACAAATATTCATCTGACCAAATTCAACATAACCTTTATGGAACACTTAACAATTGTTTTGTTTTTAAAATAACATTTCATTCAAACTGTATGTATATAATTCAGTAAAGTTTTTATACAGCAAGCAATGCTTAAACCCTGGAAAATCTGTAGAAAAGAGATTTTCACACAAAATAAGAAAAGAAAATTCTGAGGTATCCCTCATACATCCACCCATCCATTCTGGCCCACACACACACGCCTGTGTATTCACACAAGACACACTCATTCTCACAAAGTGGCTGCAGCATAGGCAAAAAATTGTTAGGTCCAAAGGAAAATGGTTGATTGTTCTAATAAAGAGTCCAGGTAGCTCAGAAACAAAACAAAACAAAACACAATAGTCCTCTGAGGAAATTACTACCTCAAAAAATGTTCTCAAGATGAATTTGAGATCTAAGCCTACTAAACTGCTTTTGCAAAACAGCTCCCTGCAGTCCAAGGTGACTTGTGCAAATAGAAGGAATCAAATGAGGCTAGTTCCTGTACTTCCTTAAACAAGGATGTGGGATGCTCGCAGGTGCCCAGGGGCGCTCCCATCATGCCAGGTACTGCTGCAGTGCCGTCTTTGCCCTGAAATCACAAAGATCCTGTTAGCCATCATCTCACAATTGCAACTGTGGCAAAAAACCTGTGGCTCAATGATGGTGGTTGGGGAGGTCTAAAAAGGTATATCCCTAGAGGGAACTGAGGTGAGCCCAGATGGGCACCTACCTTAAGGGGCAGAGATTTGCAGTCAGCAGACACTTTAAACCCACTCTGGCTACATTCTTCTTCCTGTGGTTCTCTTAGATGGCTGTTCTTATTCTTAAACCTGCTGCAGCTCAGTGACATTCCGTATTCCTTTGTATGTGCTGACATTCTATAGCTTTCCTTTGTCACTAGCACATAGTTGTGATGGATCTGGAATTCTTTCCTTGCTCTTACTGCCATGTAGGTTTTATGTAGCAACGCACAATACTAGGGGAGGACGCTTAGGGTTTGAGGGAGCTAAAGAGAAAATGTACCCAGGAGAAGGTGCTGAGGTTCAGATTAGAAGGTGCATGGAAGGGGCCAAGAGCCCATGGTTGAGGCTCTCTCACAGCTGAAATGCCTCAGAAATATGGAAAAGGTTACAATTTCATCTCATTCTTCTCATCACACCTGATGCCACCATCACCTATCAGTGTGGGTTGTTAAGGTAACTGGAGAAGGTGGCCAGGTAGAGAGGGACAGATGTAATGTTAACAGTGACTTAACCTATCCTCATCCGTGTAAAAGTGACCTCCTTTGAGTGGGCCTGAGCTTTGAGCTGGGCTACTCCCATTATAGACTTGCAAAGCTTCTAAAGAAGCTGCGCTTGTGGGAGGTAGGAAGTTTGCTTTTAGTAATGGTTGATACTTCTAAGCTATGCAAAGAAAAGGCTAAAATTTTTTGTTACTGTTCACTAATGAAAGTAATACCAAGTAGAAAGGGCATGCATTTAGCTGGATTCAAGTGCAGTTTTTAAAGGGGTATACTAAGGAGTATTCTTGCAATTACGTAAGACTCTAAAGACATGATAATTATGAACAGTCCAATCCATCAGAACAGAAAAGCTCTAGGATAAACTGGCCCCAAGTTATGAGTGAGCTGAATTCTACAAGGACATTTTCAGAAACAGGTTTATGAATGAAGCCACAGGCTACCCCTTGATGACCATCCACCTGATTCCCCAAATCCATAAAGAGGATGAGAAGAGCAGTTCTGATGGAGGTGGGAGCCCCAGGCCCCTGCAAACCTGAGCCTGGAGTGGAGAGGTTTTGTTAGCAATAGCTCCTCATTTGTAAGTGTTTAAAGACTGAAGGAACCTGAGCGATGTCTTCTTTAGGTGATAGACTTTACTGAACCACGATCAGAATGTCCACATGAGGGTCTTGATTGAAAATCTGTATTACTCTTTTAAAATACCAATTTGAACTTCTTCTGGATCTTACTCAGAGGTTGGCTATATTTGATTATTTTGGGCCTCAGAGACTCTACCTTTTCTATGTTCCTTCTATTACTATCTAAGGTGTCTGTAAGATGGATGGTTTTGGAGGCAAGACCACCTTTTCTTAGATGAACTAAGGTTGGGTAGCTCAGACCTTGATTCTTTTAATGGGGGTTTAAGAAGAGCTGAAAACTTATGTGCCATACAATTTGGGGAAACCAGACTGGTATAAGCAATGTAGGCCAGGGCCCAAGCCTACCCCACTTCATGCTGGTGAGGCCTCTCTTAGCATTCTAGGTCATCCCAGAGACGATTTTAAGTAGAATTGTTTTCACTTCTGAACAAATATGAGAGAAAAACCCCAGTGAACGATCTGGCTCTCAGCCAGAAAAGATGGGCTGATAGAGCCCATCATTTAAGCCGGCCACTGTGGAGGGGGAGTCCTCCAGGACAAGCTCAAATCCAGCCTTCAGCATGTGGCTGGCCTTGACTTCCCTTTGATGTTACGCTCATCTGACCAGCAGACTCATTCAGGGATTTGTCCCCTTTAATATACAGGATGGTGAGCTTTGGGCAGGCACGGGCCCGCCTCTTCTGTGCTCCCCAGAGTGCAGGACTGCCATTCACTGGAGGAATAGTACTAAGTGCCTCTTCTGTTCAGCGGAGCATGCAGACTAGTTGACTGTGTGTTCTATAGTGTTATGGGAGCGCAACCAGAGTCCCTGGGGGGAGAGTGGGTCAGGCAAGGCTTTTTGGAGTCAGTGACAACCTGATCTAAGTTTTGAAGGCTGAACGGCCATTGTCCAGGCATTCTCTTTTCTTGCTTTCAGGACACCTTACGTGTCTGGGTCTCTCTCCACCTCACTGGTTGTTCCTTTTGCTCCTTTGCTGGATCGTTCTCATCTTCCCCTAAATGTTGAAGGGCCCCAGACCTTGGTCCTTAGCCCTCCTCTCTCCTCTCTTTTCCTCTCCCTGGATGACTTTATCCAGCTCCAAGGCTTTAAACACCATCCAAATTTATATCCCCAGCCCCACTCTCCTGAATCCCTTGGATATCTAGCAGGCGTCCTAAAATTTGCACACCCAGACAAGAACTCTTGATTCTCCCTACCCAAACCCACTTCTCTGTTCCTCATATCTTGGTAAATGCCAACATCCTCTATGCAGTTGCACAGGCATTTTCTCTTCCTCTCTTTAACACCCTATAGAATCCATGAGCAAGTCCTGCTGGCTCTATCTTCAGATAAATTCTCAATCCAACCACTTCTCAATACCTCTACCACTACCACCTTCATCTCTGACCCACATCATTGCAAGAGAATTTAGCTGGTCTCCCTGCCTCCATTCCTACCCTATTACAGATGATTCACGATACAGTGATCTTTTTAAAATTCAAATCAGATAATTTGTCCTCTGCTAAAAACTCTCCAATGACTTCCTATTAAACTCTGAATAAAAGCCAAAGTCCTTACCACAGCCTACAAGGCTCTTCATGATCTGACTCTTTCCATCTGTTATCACTATTCTTCTCATTATTTTTCTCCAGCCTCTTTGGTCTTCTTGCTGTGCCCTGAACATGCCAAGTTCACTCCTGTCTCAGGGCCTTTAAACTCACTGTTCCTCTGGAATACTCTTCCTCCAAACATCTGCCTAGCAGACTCCCTCATTTTATCCGGGTTTCTGATCAAAGTCACATCCTCAGAGAGGCCTTTACTACCTAATCTATATGAAAAAAAACCTTCGTTGCTCTCTGTTCCCTCATCTTGCTTTATTTTTCTTCATGGTACCTCCATTACCTGACACTGTGTTACATATTCATTTGCTTATTGTCTGTCTTCTGTACTGAATGTAAGTTCCACGAGGGCAAGGACTTCAACAATTTTATTCACCATTATATTTCCAGTGCCTGGTAGAGGGTAGGTATTAAAAAAAAAATCTGTTGAATAAATGCCGACTTGGAGGAGAGGGGACTGTGATGGCATCAGAGGGAACAGAATGTGTAGATGCATGAAGGTGTGATACTGTAAGTGGGCAGGTATGGCTGGAGAACAGGGTAGGCACCGGGGATGAGGAGGGGGCTGGCGAGAAAGGCAGAGCCAGACCATGAAGGGCTGAAGGGCTTCTGAGCTATGCTCAAGAGTCTGCAGAATGACAGAGCTGAGTTCCCTGTTGTCACTGCTATGCACAGAAGTGAGCTGGATGGCCAAGGCTGTTGCAAGGGCACGCACACAGCTAGGAAGACTATTTCTGGCTACTGTGATAACTCTCATCCCTCCCAGGAAATGGTGAGCTCTTTGAAAACAGGGACTCCTTAGTGGTCACTGCTAAATCCCCAGCAGTGGGGCCAGGCTGGCACAAGGCAGGTGCTCAGTGAAGTTTTGAGCTAATCAATGTTTCCATTATTTGTCTTTCTGCTTTACAAAAGGCCACATGCATTTCTATTCTAATGATTCAGGGAATGTAAGGGATTGTTTCCAGATACTAAGACAGCCCAGACTTATGTTAATTCAGAGTAAGCTAAGGGTCTTTAATAATTTGGTAATATGAATTTATATCTCACTCAAATGTCACACAGTTGGCTCACAGAAAATGAAAAAGAAAACCCAAGAATCAAAAGATTGATACTCACTTGTCACAAAGGTTTGAATCTGGTGACTGACTCAGTTTGTGTAGAATATCTACGATGCCCATGTCTCGTAATTTATCCTGGCGTTCCTGTGAACCTAAAAGATTAAAGCGAGCAGGTTATTGGGAACATGACCCAGGCAGCTGCTCTCTTTGATGTACAATCCACAATCTAGAGCTTTGCCAGTGTCCTTCAGCCCCCATCCCCTCTGTCCTCCTTGTCCTCCACCCTCTCCCAATGTAGTTGGAGCCCCTCATGCCTAGACTCTCTGACAGCCTTCTAACTGGTATCTCTGCCTCTTGACCCTCCTTCTTGCAGTCAACCACGGGTTCTGCTGCTGGACTAATTTCTCTATGGTCAAGTTCAGATTCTTCAGCCTAGCCCGGTGCCCTCTGCCATTGGGCCCCAGCTTCATCGCTTCTTTCAGGACACACCCCTGGCCCTGGCCAAACCAGGCTCTTCCTACTCCAAACAGGTCTTGTTTCCCTCCCCTTCTATTGTCTTCCACCCTCCCTTCTTCTCCTGGCATTTCTTGCTGCCTCTTGGTTAGCACTACTGGCAGTTCCAATTTCATATTGCTCTGTTCTGTCTCCCAACTAGACTAAGACCTCCTTGAGGGTGGCTTTGTCTTCCTGGTAAACAGATTGTACTTGGTGTCTAGGCCCATCGACTGAATCCAGTTTCGCCCCTTCCACTTTGTTCTGGACACAGCTACTGAGTACAGTAATTCCCCTGGTGTCTTTCTTCCCCACTGAAGATCCTTCAGTGACTCACTCATGCACTGGCCCTCCCTAGATCCAATGCACCAGAATCTCTAAGGATGGAGCCCAGAAATCTATTTTAAAAAGTGCTCCAGGTGATTCCAATGCAGCCAATCCAGAAATGAGACCCACTGCCCTCTTACATTTGTTCCTTGCCTCAGCTGTACATTGGAATCACCTGGGGAGTTTTAAGAACTACTTATACCTGGAGCCAACCCCCAGAGATTGATTTAACTGGCATAATGTACAATCCCCAGGTGATTCTAATATGTAGCCATGGTGGAGAACCTCTCATCTGTAGAGGCCTCCTTATAGACTGGGCACTTCACCAGTCAGGCTGTATTTCTCATTTCTCATCAATGCACCCTCCTCTCCATCAAGCTTATCTGCTGTAGTCCTTATACTGCTTCCTCTGCTCATAAGGAAGGCCCATCCTTCCTCCCACTCCCTCCTTTCATCCTTCTCAAGTGCATCTCTCCTTCCTCCTTGTCAGCTCTCTCAAGGATAGGGACAGTCACTTACTTCTCACCCTCACCCCAAGTAATCTGGTAGCATACTGACTCTAAGTGGAATCTCAGCATTAACTGTACAGGAGACTCAGGCTTGTCCCACTGATTTTCATGCTGGAAAACTCTGCAGGGTGCTTGGGGCAAGGTAGTCCAGTGAAAAGGGTTTCTGCCCAGGGTCTCAGGGGCACCTGCTGCCTTCCCTGTGGGAGACACTTCTCATAATTTTCTTCAGAACAAATCTCTTACCTTCCTCTTCATTCCATATGAGGTTTGATATGCAAAACATGGCGGCAAGCTGTAGTTTGACATGTGAATGACCCTGTTCATGTAGAAAAGAAAAAAAAAAAAAGAAGAAAGTAGAGGTAATTTCATTTAAAAAAAATTTTATTTTACTTCTCAACATATATTATAGTTGATTTTCATGCCCCTTTACCCGTTCCTTACCCATTCCTCTCCCCCGAACCCCCCATCATATCTGTTCACTTGACTTAAAAAAGTTCAAGGAATTTTTGTGATTGTTGTCTTCTACCCCCCCCCCCCCCCCCCCCCCCCCGCTTTGCTTGTGTGTTTATTTATTGATTTATTTATTCTTAGCTCCCACAAATAAGTGAGGACATATGGTATTTCTCTTTCTGTGCCTGACTTGTTTCACTTAATATAATTTTCTCTAAGTACATACATGTTGTTGCGAATGGTAGTATTTCATTCTTTTTCATGGCAGAGTAGTACTCCATTGCATAGATATACCACAGTTTCCTTATCCACTCATCTCATGATGGACATTTGGGCTGGTTCCAACTCTTGGCTATTGCAAATAGTGCTGCAATAAACAATGGAGTACAGGTATCCCTTCGGCATGATGATTTCCATTCCTCTGGGTATATTCCCAACAGTGGAATAGCTGGGTCATATGGCAGATCTATATGTGATTGTTTGATTTTCGATATAGGCTGCACCATTTTCGATAAAGGTTGCACCATTTTGCAGCTCCACTAACAGTGTATGAGAGTTCCTTTTTCTCCGCAACTTCTCCAGCACTTACCATTCTCAGTCTTTTGGATATTAGCCATCCTAACTGGAGTGAGATGGTATCTCAAAGTGGTCTTGAATTGCATTTCCTGAATGCTGAGTGAAGTTGAGCATTTTTTCATGTGTCTGTTGGCCATTCATATATCTTCCTTTGAGAAATGCCTATTTAGCTCCTTTGCCCATTTTTTAACTGGGTTTTTTTTTTTTTTTGCTGTAAAGTTGTTTGAGTTCCTTGTATATTCTGGATATTAATCCTTTGTCAGATGTATATTTTGCAAATATTTTCTCCCACTCTGTTGGTTGTGTATTTACTCTGTTGATTGTTTCTTTTGCTATGCAGAAGCTTTTTAGTTTGACATAATCCCATCTGTTCATTTTTCCTTTAGTTGCCTGTGCTTTTGGGATCCTATTCATAAAGTCTGTACCCACTCCTACTTCCTGGAGTCTTTCCCCTGTTTTCTTTAAGGAGTTTTGTTTCAGGATGTATATTTAATTCTTTAATCCACTTTGAGTTGATTTTGGTATATGGTGAGAGGTATGGGTCTAGTTCATTCTCCTACATATGAGTATCCAGTTTTCCCAGCACCATTTGTTGAAAAGGCAGTCTCTTCCCCAGTGTGTGGACTTGTTGCCTTTGTCAAAGATCAGATGGCTGTAGGCATATGGGTTAATTTCTGGGTTCTCTATTCTATTCCATTGATCCACGTGTCTGTTTTTATGTCAGTACAATGCTGTTTTGGTTATTATAGCTTTTTAATATAGTTTAAAATCAGGTAGTGTTATGCTTCCAGCTTTATTTTTTTTGCTCAGGATTGCTTTGACTATGCATAGTCTTTTGTTATTCCATTTAAATGTCTGGATAGCTTTTTCCATCTCTGAGAAAAATGTCATTGGAATTTTGATGGGGATTGCATTGAATCTGTATATCACTTTGGGTAATATGGACTTTTTCACAATGTTAATTCTTCTAATCCAAGAGCATGGGATATCTTTCCATTTTCTTGTGTCCTCTTTAATTTCTCTCAACAGTGGTTTGTAGTTCTCTTCGTAGAGATTTTTCACATCCTTGGTTAGCTTTATTCCTAAGTATTTTATCTTTTTGGTGACTAATGTAAATGGACTAGCTTTCTTGATTTCTTTTTCTGCATGTTCACTGTTGGAGTACAGAAATGCTACTGATTTTTGTGTGTTGATTTTGTATCCTGCAACTCTGCTGAAATCATTTATCAACTCTAGGAGTTTTTTTATAGATATTTTAAGCTGTTCAATATATAGGATCATATCATGATCTATCATAGGCAATTCCAATAGCCTGGAAGTTTGCAACAGAGGCCTCAAACTCAAATGTCCTGAGGTACCATGAAATTAACACTGAGTAAAAGGATTGGGCTAAGACAACAGGGAGCAATGGGGACCTGGCAAATTGAGGAGTGTAAGCCTTGCCAAAAGACATTCAAATTCAAAATTTTAAAAACAATGTGGCCAGCAAAACAAAACACCTCTGAGGCTACAGGTACAGGTGTAACTTATGATTCAACCCATGCAGACAGAAATAGTGGCATATGACAATTCTATGCTTTTGACTTAGGCAATGCTTTTACGTCACTAGTAGCCAATAAACTGGGTGAATGTGCATTTGGTTTTTATCTCTTAAGCTATTGAATGTTTTATTCAAATAGTTCAATAATTCCTTCAGGGAAGAAAGTGAAGATATGGTCAGAGAATTCCAGAACAACTGGACTTTCACATACAACTTATAAATGGTTTACTCCCCTGACACCACTTTCTGAAAAAAAGAATCACTACATAATACATTCACCTTTCGGAATAAAATAATTTCATTACTCTTATTTCTATAGGAATATCCCCCAAAATGTGACCAAATCTCTACTTATCAAATGTCTCTACTATGATTGAGGCTCCTCCTAATTCTTCTAAAACACAATTCTTTTCTATTTTTATGTACTAAAAGTATAACCATTTCTGGTTAAGTTGGATCATTTATCCATATAAAGTGTTTTCCCTTAAACGAAAGAGGACCCAATAGTAAAACAATCTTTATAAATGATTTTCCTATTGGTCAATTTAAAAAAATTCTTATATATTTAAATAATTTATACACATCTGAGGGAATACCAATGGCACGATATGTTCAGTGGTTTCTTGATGGCTAAGACAGACATCTTCTCATGTATGGCTGTACGTCAACTAAGCAAAGAAGTGGGTGTGGCTTCCCCCATTATAATTCGGTGGTTAGTGATTCTTTCTTCTTTTTCCTGCAAACACTTGTAAAGAGATGTACAGTTGGAGCTCCATTAAGACAAAACAGAATGAAACATGCCTTCTGCCCCCAGTCGCAGGCCATCCGTGAGCATTTGTTGAATAAGAGAACATGTATGTACTGTAACAAAGAAATATTTACTATGCATAAGTTTATTCATCATTTATTCAATCAATATTTTTTGAGGAAACAAACTGCTATGACAGAGAAAAATGCAGGGTGAAGGGGTGGGAACTTAATTTAGGTAAAGTGCACAGAAAACACTTCTTTGAAGGAGGAAATATTTAAGTAGAGACTTAGGGCTGGCCAGTTAGCTCAGGTGGTTAGAGCATCGTGCTGACTTGATCCCTCTACTGGCCAGCTGCCAAAAAACAAATAAGCAAACTGAGACTTAAAGAATAGGAAGGTACCAGATGTGCAAAGAGCAAGGGGCTAGGGGTTCCAAGAAAAAGGAAAAGTTTCTGAAAAAGTCTGAGGCAAGAAGGAGCTGTATATTCAGAGAAGCAGGCATAGCCAAATTGTGGGCCCTTGTAGGCCACAGTAAGGACTCTGGATTTCATTCTGAAAGGAAGCCCCTGATGGATTTAAGCTGTGGTGGAACAAAATCTGATTTACATTTTTAGAAGATTCCTTGGGCTTAACGGATTGGAGTGACAGTGCAGAAGTGTCTAGGAGGCTATTATTATGATAGTCAGGCATAAGATGCTGTGGCTTGGACTAGGGTGGGTGCCATGGTGATGGAAAGAAGTAAACGGCTCCAAGATCAGTTTTGGAGGAAAGGCTAATGGAACTTGCTGATAAACTGGATGAATGAGGGAACAGAGCTGGAAAAATTAAGATGGACTTACAGGTTTGAGCAATGGGGTAGTTGGCAGAGCCACTATACTGAATGGGAAAGACCGGGAAAGGAGAAATTTAGGTTTAGGGGACATACTTAAGAATTCATTTTTAAATATCAACTTCAAAAGGTTATCAGTCACTACATGAAAATGTTAAATGGGAACAAGGATATGTACAAGTCCAGAGTTCAGAAGAGAGGAAATCACCAGCACAGAGGGACTATACAAGCAAGGGGTTGGATGAGATTCCACTGAGCCAGTGGTTCTCAACTGTCTGTACATAGAACTACACAGGAAACTTAAAAAAATCCTGATGCCCAGGCCACACTGCAGACATATTAGATCAGAATCTTGGGAGACCTGACAAGCAGTCTTTGAAAGCTCCCTAGAAGGTTTTATTGTGCAACCAAGGTTGTGAGCCACTGATCTCAGGAGAGCACGTATGAGAGAAGAGAAAAGCAGGTAAATAGAAAGGTATGTAGGAGGAATGGTGTCGTGGAAGCCAAGAGAAAAGCTAGTTTCCAGGAGGAGGTCCGTTTTGTCAGCTGTGTTGAAGTCTGCTGTAAGTAGGGTAAGATGAGGACAGAAAAGTATCCTTTGGATTTTGCATCACAGAGGTCACAGTAACCCTAACAAGAACAGTTTCAGTTGACTGATGGGGGTAGAGGTCAGAAGAAGCAGGCTAACGAGTGAATTTAGAGGTAAGAAAGGAGATAGTATGTGCAGAAGATACTTTTAAAAAGTTTGGCTTTGAATTTGAAAAGCAGCAGAGAAATAGGTGTACTCTGATGGGTATGGGAAGTTAATGGAAACTCTTAAAAGATTAGAGATACTATGTGAATGTGTTATCAGAAAGATATGAAAATTTCTGGTTGAAGCAGTAAGGTTTTCATTCAAAAAATATTTAGTGAGCATGTACTAAGGGCCAGGCACTGTATGCGGTGCTGGGTATACAATTGTGCACATGGTCCTTGCTCTCACAGAATTTACACTTTGGTAGAAGAGGCATTCAGTAGGCACACAAACACATATCTATCACTATAACTGAGCTAAGTGCTCTGAAGGAAGGGAACAGAATGCAGTAACAAAGAACGACCTGTATAGACAAGAGCCCAGCAAGGAAGCATCAGTTCTGCTGAGATGTTAGGGGTGAGAGGGGTGGAGATAAGTGTTCCAGTCAGAGAAGCCAGCATGTGCGAAGGTCCTGAGGCAGGAAAGAGCGTGGCGTTTTTGAGGAACTGAAAGAGGCCAGCAAGGAAGCATCAGTTCTGCTGAGATGTTAGGGGTGAGAGGGGTGGAGATAAGTGTTCCAGTCAGAGAAGCCAGCATGTGCGAAGGTCCTGAGGCAGGAAAGAGCGTGGCGTTTTTGAGGAACTGAAAGAGGCCAGTGTTGTGAACAAAGGGAAGAGAGGAATGTGATTAGTGGTGACATACGTGGCTTAAATCACGCAGGACATAATGGGCCATCATAATCTATAATCCATACCCCACAGTCCATAAAGGGGCATGGATTTTATTCAAAGTATAAGAGGGAGCCACTGAAGGACTTTAGCTTCTATTCTCTTAATAAAACAAAAAGCTGCGGTGATCACTAAGAGCGACGGGGGAGGGAAAAGGTGAGGTTTAAAGAATGAGAAGGTAGGAACCTATTCTTGTGGAGAATGAGGGCCCTGGCTTAACAGAGAAGCACTGGAGGACACCAGGTGAGGCTGAGGGCCCATTTGGGTTTTGCACATGTGAACCACTCAGCTTGGCTCTGTGTCTTTGTCTGCAATTGTTAACTCTGATATGGCAGGCGATGAGAAGACAGATCAGTGGGGGAAGGGAAGGAGGAAGGGGTTCCTTCGTGGTTAGAATTTTTTTTTTTTGGTGGCTGGCTGGTACAGGAATCTAAACCCTTGACCTTGGTGCATGGTTAGAATTTTGTTAGATGCTGACAGAATGAAAAGAGGAGGGGTGTTTGATACCCAGATTTTGGCAATGGACAGTTTCTGGTGATGACAAGATGCAGGGTACAGCCATGGCAGTAGGTAGCAGACTGTGTTTGGAAGTAGGTGGCAGATCATGTTTGGCAGCAAACAAGTCAATGAACTAAGGTGGCGGGGGGCTACAGGACTCATCCACCATAGGACTGACACCATGAGAGAAAAGACAGAGATTGGGGGCCACTGAGAGAAAGCTAAGAGCCCTAGTCTTTACTGAATAAGAGTGAAACAATCAGCAGATGGCAAGGGTGGAGAACTGGGTGGCAGGAAGTAATATTACCAAATGGCACTAGCTTCAAGGAGTCGGTCGGTGTTTTTTCTTTTTCTTCAGGATAGAAGAGGGTTCTTTGAATCTGTTCAAGTAGTCTATTCTTCTCCTCCTTTTTTTATAACTCTGCACAATTTGTTTTGAGCTAACAATGCTACAGTCCCTGCCTTCTAATGCTTCAGTGAAAGGGAAAGGCTTACCATGTAATACTTGATTTTCTGCAGGATATCATCATTGGTCATAATAAGTTCTTTTGCTGTTGTCCCATCTGCTATGTTGGCTAGGATGCACAGGGTCTGGAAAAGGACAAAGGGCCAGTGATCAGGAAAGCTTTAAGTCCTCAGAGTCAGGCACTCTCCAGTTTGGGCCAACCTGATGGTACTTGGGATTCCCATAGGTTCCACTCTCAGTGCCCTGATCTCTTACCTCCTGACATCACTGCCAACAATAGAAACCCCACCCAAGGAAAGTCAACCTTTACAAAAAGTTTGCCCAGCCCTGAAATAGATAAAAAATAAAAGGGGGTGGAAAACCAATGAAACCAAAAGCTGATTCTTTGAGAAGATCAACAAAATTGTCAAACCTCTAGTCAGACTGATCATGAAAAAAGGGATTAGCAATATAAAGCACAAGAGAGGGGACATCGCAAAGGATACTATAGACTTTTGAAAGGTAATACAAGAATATTATCAGCAATTTTATGTTAATAAATTTGAAAACTTAGATGAAATGAACAAATTCCTTGAAAGACAGATAATACCACAGCTCACTGAAGAAGAAATAGATAACCCGAATAAACCTATTTCTACTAAAGAAATTGGATTTGTAGTTAAGCATCTTTCCACAAAAGAAACATCATATCCAGATGGCTTCACTGGTATATTCCATCAGCATTTAAGAAAGAAATAATAACTTCTTCACAAATTCGTGCAGAAAATTAAGAAGAGGGAACTCTACCTCATTCCCCAAGACCAGCATTATCTCAATACCAAAACCAAAGGCATTACAAAAAAAGTATTCATCAGTATCCTTCATGAATATATATGTGAAACACTCCTTACCAAATATCAATAGATTGAATCCAACAGCATATGTAAAGGATAATACATTATGGCCAAGTGGACTTTATCTCAAACATATAAGATTAGTTTAACATCTGAAACTCAATCAATAGAACTCACCATATTAATCAGACTAAAAAAAAAGATTATTTCAATAGATGCAGAAAAAGTAATAGATAAAAAATCCAATATCCATTCATAATAAAAACTCAACTAGGAAGAGAAGAAAATTTCTTCTTTTACCTAATAAAGGGAATCCATGAAAAACCTACACCTTACATACTGGATGGTAAAAGACTGAATGCTTTCCTCTAGTATTGGGAACAAAACAAACATGCCCACCCCCACTACTTCTATTCATTATACTGGAAGTTCTAGCTAGACAATACAACAGGAAAAATAAAATAGAATATAGATTGGAAAGTAAGAAGTAAAACTGTCTTTATTCACAGATGATGTGAATATCCATAGAAAATTCTAAGTAACCCACACAAAAAAAAAAAACCATAAAAGTGAGTTTAGCAAATTTGCAAAGGAAAAGATCAATGTAAAATAAAATTGTATTTGTATACACTGGCAATGAACAATTAGAAATCAAAAATTTTAAAATACCATTTATAACAGCATCAAACATATGGAATACTTAGGGATAAATCTGACAGAAGTGCAAGACGTGTATACCAAAAACTACAAAACACTGATACAAAGATTTAAAAAAGACCTAAATAATTGGGAAGATATATTGTATTCCTGGATTAGAAGAATCGATATTGTTAAGATGTCACTTCTTCCCAAATTGATCTATAAATTCAATGCAATCCCAATCAAAATCCCAGTTGGCTTTTAAACTTTTTTCATAGAAATTGAGAATACAATATTAAATATGGTAAAATTCACTCTTTTGGTGTTCGTTCTATTTGACAGATGTATATATTACATCTGCCACCGCAATCAGCATGTAGCATACTGAGCAGTTAATCACCTCCTCCCTACCCAATTTTTCTATGCTATCCTTTAATAAAAGTCAAATCCTCCCCCCCCACACCTTTAAGCCTTGGATACCTTTGATTTGTCCTCTGTCTCTATTGTTTTGTCTTTTATAGACTGTCACATAAACGAAATCATATAGTATGTTGCCTTTTGAATCTGGCTTCTTTCATGTAGCATAATGCATTTGGGATTCATCCATGTTGTTACATGTGTCAACAGTTTGTCCCTTTTTATTGCTAACTGGAATTCCATTAAATGGATGCACCACAGTTTATTCATTCCCCAATTGAGGAACATTTGGTTTGTTTCTAGTTTTCGGTGATTACAAATAAAGTTGTTATAATTATTCATATACAGGTTTTTGTGTGAACAGGTTTTCATTTTTACATGAGTAAAAGCTTTGGAATGGGATCACTGGGTTACACAGTAAATATGTGTTTAACCTTATAAGAAACTGCCAAACTGTTTTCCAAAGTGGATGTATCATTTTGCATTTCCACTAGATGCTCTGCATCCTTGCTAGCAATTGTATTGTCAGTTTATTAAAAATTTTAGCCGTTCTAAAAGATGTGTAGTGATATTTATTACTTACTTACTTACTTATTTATCTATCTATCTATCTATCTATCTATCTATCTATCTATCTATCTATCTATCTATCTATCTATCTATTTATTTATTGTAGTTTTTTCGTGACCGGCACTCAGCCAGTGAGTGCACTGGTCAGTCCTATATAGGATCCGAAACCGCGGCGGGAGCGTCGCCGCGCTCCCAGCGCAGCACTCTACCAAGTGCGCCACGGGCTCGGCCCTGTAGTGATATTTATTGTGGAGTACGTGTTCATATATTTTGATCAGTTTTTCATTTGGTTGTTTGTTTTCTTATTGTTTTGAGAGCTCTTTATATATTCTGGACACAAGTCATTTGTCAGATATCTAATTCATAAATATTTCCTTTCAGTGGATGGTCTCTTAACAGGGCATTTCACAGAGCAGAAGTTTTACATTTTGATGAAGACCAATTTACCTTTTCTTTTCTGGATGATGTTTTTAATGTCATAACCTAGGAACTCTTTGCCTGACGTAAGATCAAATAAGATTTTTGCCTACATTTTAAAAAAATGTGTTACAGTTTTACCATAGGTCTGTGAGTACATTTTTATCTAAGGTATGAGAGTTAGTTCGAAGTTAAGTTTTTTGGCAATTGTTCAACAGCACCATTTGTTGAAAAGGCCATTCTTTCTCCATTGAACTGCCTTTGCACCTCTGTCAATAATCAACTAGCCATATATACGTGTGGGTCTAGTTCTGGACTCTAATCTGTTTCACTGATCTACATGTACTACATTTTTGCTAACAGCATACTGTCTTGATTACTGTACTTTTACAGTAAGTCTTGAAATCAGGTATTGTGAATCCTCCAACTTTGATTTTTTTTTTCTTCAAAATTGTTTTGGCTATTCTAGTTCCTTTGCCTTTCCACACAGATTTTAGACTCTAGATCTAAAGAGAAATTTCAGATATTTACATCTCTTGATATTTATAAAAAATCATGCTGGGATTTTGACTGGGATTATGTTGAATCTATAAATCAATTTGAGGAGAACTGAAATTTTAACATGGTACAGCTTTCCCTTTATTTAGGTTTTGGTTTTCTTTCATTATCAATATAAAGATTCTTGTCAGATTTACATGTACATACTTTTTTTTCTGAGATACTGTAAGTGGAACTGTTTTTTAATATTTCAACTTCCAATTATTCACTGATAGTATATAAAAATACAAAATTGATTTTTCCATCTTGTGATTGCTTAACTTATTAGGTCTAGATTTCCTGATGAGTCCAAGGCATTTCCTATATAAACATTCATGTTGTCTGGGAATAGTTTTATTTCTTCCTTTCCAATCTGTATGCTTATTTCTTTTTATTGCCTTACTGTACTTGGTAGGAATTCCAGTACGATGTAGAATAGGAATGGTATGAATCGACATACCTGTTCCCAATACAAGACAGTGATACATATGTTCCCTATCCTGATAGTTTCATAGGTGTATATACATGCCAAAACTTATCACATTGTATACTTTAGATATATGCGCCTTACTGTATGTCTATTATACCTCAACAAAAAGAATAATTTATCAGACATTTTTGAGAAGCATTAAACTTCCAGCTAAACACCAATTTAAGCCTGTTACATATGCCTACTTCTGGATCATCTCCAAAAATCTGTATAACAGAGTGCCATCTGAGTCCTGCAAAAACATATTATTGTTGTTGGTCTTTCCTTTTGCCCTCATCAGAATCTTGCCTCACCTTTCTGCCATGCTTCACTTTTCATGTTAGTGGAATTCTATCCAGGTGAGCTGTCTTAATAGACAAAATTCATTCATATGCTCTCTAAACAGAATAGTTTCTTTTGAACACTATTTCTTCATTGTTGTGTTCCAGTAATGGAAGTCACTCATCTAATTTTAGTGATGCTTATGAGATTATACCTTTTCTGTGTGAAATTTTTGTTCATCAAAACATAGTTGTTAGTTACTTAAAGAGAAATGACCTAAAATATTGATCTTAAAACCACTTTGTCAAATCTACCAGCTTTTTGCTCACAAATTCAATCACAGCTCCAAAATCTTATCACTTTTGCTTCCTTGAATGCTCTTCTGAAACTTTCTGAATTACTCTAACTCAGAAACAGAGACGATGAGGAACATGGGCCCTGCAGTTAAGACTCTCTGGGTCCAACTCTCCACTGATGACCTTGGGCAAATTTCTTTCATAAATATAGACAAACATATATGTATGTGTACAGCTCACTGAATTTTGAAAACTGAACACACCCATGTAGTTAACACCTATGTCAAGAAATTGAATATTAACAGTATCTCAGATCTTGTGTTAAAATCTTAAGTTTTCAAGTGACCTTTATTTTTGTGGAAAAATAAAATATTTGCTCTATTAAGCTCCCATATTAAATCCCAGAAAATACAGAAAAGTAAGTTCCGAACTGTCCCCTAATTAATGTATAGCCATTGTACTTTTATGCCTACCCTAAAACTTGCCCTACTGAAACTCAATGGAAAGTAGGGGTATGGGACAGGGAATAGGAACAGAAGATGCCTAAGAGTAAAAAAACCCACTAAATTGTCTCCAGGATAAGGAATTATCTTATCAGGGAGTTGCAGGAATTTGAGTTTGGAGCATGGTGGTACAAAGGGCTGGATATAGTGAATCCTGGAGAAAAGATTCACTCCAGGAGATAAGGTGGCTGCTCCTGTAAAGATAGGGACAGTGCAAACAGTGCATGATAAAGAGGGCACAACTGTAGACTCTGATCATGCTTTCCTGTTTTCCAGGAAGAAGAAATCTTGAAGAGAGTTTAAGGGGTGGTAGATCTTTTTTCTTGTCTCTACAGCATCTCTCATCTCAGCACCCTGTCTTCCGCAGATTTGAGTATTTCATGAGACTCTTAACTAAGATCTTTCTTCATGCTCATATTCAGAAGATATTCCCCAAGAAATAAGAACACATACCTGCTCTTTGACCTCAATGTTATGCTCCCCTTCCAGGATAAGGGTGACGGCTTGCATAATTTGCTTTCCATGAGTGCTCATTATTTTATCTATATGCTGTAAAACAATCAGAATTTCATAATTATCATCTGGGAAGCAAAGAAAAAGACGATAAGAAAGAATAGAAGGCTTCTAAAAGTTAAACAATTCGACTCACAACTGCTTCGTGCAGAACACCATAGTACATAGAACTAGATGCCAAAGAACAGTGTTTATGATATTTTGAAGCTGCATTTTGCCTTCAAATATATGTATATTTTGATGACTTGAACATAAAGAGATCATAGAGTTGGCCTGAAAGAATACAGAATTACAATTGCTGGGGGTCCACAGATATTAAAGATATTAATTTTTGATAACATCCCAAAGATATTAAAGAAAAAGGAAGCACAAAAAATGGATGGGAGAAAAAAGCCAGAGACATGGAAAATATGTTTTAGATTTACAAATACTACCTTGGGGCAAAATGTTTGAAGATGACTCAAAAGACAAGTGAGGCACAGAAAAGGGGACCATCATGTTTCTTCATTCATCTGAAGGCCACTGATGACACTGTTGCTCAGGGAATATTAGAGGACAATTTCGAGAGGGACCCTACCAGCAAGGCTCAGTCTCCCCTGCTCTAACATGTACCCACTGTTCTCTACACTGACATCTTCAGAGGTCAACCTGTAAATGTGGAAAGGGAGATGGTTTGTAAAATGGCACTGAGAAAAGCGAAAGACGCAGAGGCCTCCAAGATAAATGACTGAGGCAGATGAGAAAACCTAACCTGGCCAGCAAGCCAGGTAAGAATTAAGTAACAAATCAAGGCAGGCACATATCCAGCACCACGGGAGGACAGACAGTGCAGGATTGGAGGGTAGGGAGCTATGTGATGAAGCAACTCTCAGAACACCTATGAAGGTGACAGGTCCAGACATCACCTCCTCGCTTCTCTGGGAAGGAGCGGTGTTGGAATCACACTCATCAGCAGATGCTGATGATGGGAGCAGACAGAACAACGTTTTGCAATGAATATGCATGGCTAGCTAATCTAGAAGCCTGGGTGGTTTTACTTACAGGCCGAGTAGAGAGGAGATTTCTAAGAAGTCCCAATGTCTTCATCAGCACATTCAAATCTGAATCTGATAATAACCGGAATAGCTGTTCAGTACTCAAGCTTCGTAAAATATCTGCTTTTATTTTTTGTTCAGCCTGAAATGCCATATTCTGGAAGGATTAAAGAAGTTGCAAGAATCATGTTTACATTTACTTTATTAAATTATATTTTAATAGTAACTGATAATTTTCAAAGTACAAACAGAATCTGCAGAAAATCCTTAAGTGTAAGTAACACGGTTTTTCTGATTCCTGTTAATCACCCATATTTCTGTCTGTCAAGAGAGATAATTATCACTCCTAGATATATTTCTATGTGACAAATATAATTGTGTTCTGACATGGGCATTTGAATGTCTTAAGATTTCTCAAATGCAAAACCCATTTATTACTTTTGAGGACTGCCATCTGGATACTTCAATAACAAAATGACTGTTAACAACTACACTGTGCCATGCATTTTGAAAATGATTTCAAAGTACTCACTTATTATGGATGAACATAAGCAGTGGGTTTGTTAACTTTACTGGCATGAAATCACCTACTGTGTTCATAATACTATGCTAGGTGTTGGTATGCCTGGGCCATATTGTATAGGAAGCTCTCCAGTGGATAGGAGGTGTGTCCAAGCTACCAGCAACTCCAGATGGCCAGAACCTATTTTGCTCCTTTTTTCTCTACTTCACATTATGGATTAGCCCAGCTTAACCCCAAGCTATAACATGTCTGAAGGAAAAAAAAAAAAAAACATGGCAAATTCCAAACAACAACTTACAAATCAACTTTCGATACAAAAATCCCTTGCATACTACAGACTTATTATAATATGTGGTTATTGCCATCCAGGAACTTATTTTAAATAAGGAACTAAGACATATGAGAGATCAAGTTACCTAAGGATGCAAGGCAGCATGGCAGAGCAAAAAGAGTACTCACTGGGTGTCAAGTTACCTAGGCCAAAGGTGATTTTGAGTTTCATATTTTGCAGAGAATTCAGTAGCTGGTAATATCGAGACTGATGAGAATAAGGTAGTTGGTAAGGATTTGAGTAGTAGGATAATAAGTTCAATTTCCAATATGGAAGTTGTGCATGTCAGGGAACTCTCAAATGAAGTCCCATAGGCTGTTTAAATGATTTATCTGGGGATAGGTAACAGTTACTTTTGGATATGTGGATTTCAAAATAATCTCTATTAGGGGAGTTGAATCCATGACAGCAAATGAAGTCCCTGAAACTGAAGTATAAAGGGAATTGGAAACTGGGAACTGAAACTTGAGGGAATGTCCTCTGAGAAGGAGGTTGAAAAGGAGGCTAGGTAGAAAGTGAGTTAAAAAAAAAAAAAAAAAAAAAAAAACTAAGTCACGGGAAAGAGTTTCAAGAAAGAAAAGTGCTAAAATCTATGCCAAGTTAAGAAGAAAAATAACTATGAAACAACTGGATTTGGTGCTTTTTTAGATGATTATTTCTATCCCAAAGATCGTGTGAAAACAAAGCAGACACAGCATGGAACAGGAAGTACAGCATGGGCTTGGGACAGGTTCAGAACCCATTTCCATCACCCATTAACTGTGAGGCCTTCACCCTCACAATTCATTTATCCTCCCTGAGTCCTAGTTTTCCATTTGTAAAGTGGATATATACCACTATAACTTAAAATAAGAATTAGAGGTAACAAATATAGAACACCTAGCTCAGTGTCTGGTTCACAGCAATTAAATTGTAATTACTACAATTATGTTTAAAAAATTCATGTAGGATTACTCCATTTTTAATTTCAATAAAATGTATTTTAATAACCTTAAGGAGAAATGGCTCTCCAATCTTATACTTATAAAAGTGTTAGAATCTATATTATAAATTATTTACAAGAAACTGTTAAAAATTATTAAGCATTTATGCACCAATTCTGTTACCTTGGGCTAGTTATTTAATCATTCTGCAAAATACAAGTATGCTAATTAGCTCAATTTAGCCACTCCACAATGTATTTCAAAACATCATGTTGTACACCATAAATATATACAATTTTAATTTGTCAATAAAAAAAATCATTCTGTACTTTAGTTTATTCATCTGTAAAGTATAATAAGAATTACACCCTAGCTTATTTCATAAAGTTATTCTAAAGAGCAAAGAAGACATGAACGTGCTTTGTAAAGTATGTAGCTCTGGACAGATATCAATATGTTAATGATGAGAAAAATTCGTTTTCTCAAAATTAGATAAGTCTATAGTTTCTTCACGTTTCAACATCTGTTCACTTTTCTTAAAAACAGATAGGAAAACTAAGGCATATAATGAAAGCTGACTAGCTTGTAGGTCCTAGATCACTAGAAAACTAGGCAAGAATAGCAAGATTTAACAAAAAATAAAATTCCAGACATTTCAAATGACACATTCTTCAGTTCTAACTTTGAGAAAAAGCTCTATTCCCTTTGTAAATAATGACATACATAAAAGGGTGAAACATACCATTAAAGCCCAAATTCCATTTACTCGTAAAGCGGGATTTTCACTCTGGGTTAATCCACAAAGTAGCTCTACAGCTCCTGATTCTAAAATCGGCTGTGATTGAAAGGTAAAAAAACACAGCTTTAAAGTCAGATTTGCAAATTCAATGTGTATATACTTGGCACTCTGCCTACAATTTCTTCCCCATCCTGACCCAATTCCAAGCAATTTAAAACAGGAAATAATGTGGCCATAAAAATCACCTTGAGAAGGGCAAGGACAATTATTCTTTCACAAATCCAAAAAAATCTCTGTCATTTCCTTTTTCTTTATAGTCCTGGAGGACTCAGGAGACACCCTATTTATCCGTATATTTCACGCATGTCTTTATGGTCCACCATCTTGCTCCCTACTCTCATTCTCGCCATCCTCTGACACTCTGTCACTCCCTGCTCTGTTTATGTGTGTATCTTGTGTGTTGCTTACAAGCTATGACTATGAAGCAATATAATTGGTTTAGGAAAAAATATATAATGGAACTTAGGTAACCAAATCATTCTCCTTCCAAATTGTTGATCTTACTCCAAACACACTGCAGAATTAATCTTCTGGGACTATTTATCAATCACACAAGTAAAACAGTTTTGTACTTTTACAGTCATGCCATATTGTATACTTAAAATAGCATGCTTTAGCGGGCCACTTACTTTATGATACTTGGCTAAAAACAGTTTCTGGCAATTTACAAAAAAATTCAAACCTTAGAGGATTAAGATTTACCATCACCAAGAGTGCTTAAAGGTCATCTGTCAAGTGGATTCTAGAAATGTCTTACGCAACTCAGATCAGCTAGAAAAAGGGCAGTGCTTTTCAAGATGACAGGTACATATTCCTCTACTTGTACAAATAGTGGTATTTTTTAAACTTTTTATTCTGAAGTAAGTTCAAACTTATAGAATAGCAAGAATAACACAAAGATCTCCCACATAATATTTCCCCAGATCTACCAATTTTTAACATTTGCCATCGTTGCTTCATCAACTCTCATTCTACACATTACTCATCTTTTCGGAACCGTGTGAAAGTAGAGTGCATACATCATGCCCCTGTACCCTTAATACTTCAATGTGTATTTCCTAAGAACAAGAATATTCTCTGAGATAACCATAGTGGGGTTACCAAACTCAGAAAAGTTAACATTAAATTAAAACAATACTTCTGTCAAATCTATATTCCATATTCCAATTTTGTCAACTGGTCCCAAAATGTTCTTCTAGCATTTCCCTCCCTTGAAGTTCAGGATCCAGTTTATTTTTAATGTTTAAAAAAAACCAATATAAATATTAATGATCCGTGTTATAACACCAAGTTCAAGGGTTTGGATCCCTGTACTGGCCAGACACACACACACGATCCTATGCCTGAGCTCATCCACCTTATTTCTTAACCATATCCTAAATACTCTGAAGGGAGATCTGTCTGAGGCAACACAAGAACTGTTCAGGATGAATAGCAGTGTTGCACTGGCTATAATCAGATCATCATCAGGCCAAGACTCTACTTCAGGGCAGAGAAGGAGCTGGAGGCTCTGGCACCCTATCTTGCTTTTCTCTTCCTTTATAGTAACTACCAGTCTCTCTCTTTTTGTTCCAAGATTTCTGCTTGTTGAATAACTGTCATTGAAACTCCACCTTGTTAATACTGACATCCTAATTACAGTCAAAGCTTGCAGATGTTATAATGCATAAAATAAAGTCAACAAAAATGGTACTACTAAATGCACAATAAACCTGAGTTTATGATTGGGCAGACCAGAGATACTGTAACATACTAAAACTATAAGGTTTCTCCTTTCCTTTATTAAAGTTTATTTTAATTTTCCATATTAAGAAAAATAAAACATGCTCAAATAATTTATAAAATGCAGGAAAAAAGGGGAAAAAAATCCCCACATGCAATCATTTCCCAAACTACCATTAACATTAAAAGATTATTTTCCAGTGCTAGCAGTTATCTCCTTGAAATGACTTGTAATCTTGGTTTATAAAATTGTCTTAATTTATTCTTTAGTAAATACAGTTTGAAAACAATTTATTATTTGTGAAATTACTTCTTACATTTGCAGTTTCAGGGAGTTTAGATTGACTATAAATTGTAATGTCTTTTAAATAAGCTGAATATGCTAGATAGAATAAAAGGAATAATGGAAAATGACAACCATATTTTTAAATGAATGGTTTATTTGCCTTTCACCCCCCAATCAAATAATTCAGAGGTAGTTTTTATTTAGTTATTTATTTTTGATAGCTTTCTTTCTTTTTGACAAAAGTGTATTCTTGAATGCACAACAGGCTCTACAACACTTCATTCTGGCTATAGGTGGCAAAAGATGTTATGGCAGGAATCTAGATGTTCAAACAGGAATGGAATCGAGGGTCACCATCACCTCAGGCACAAGGAATTTTTGCCAGATTTCTTAATTCCACCTGTGGCCGGGGGGCCCTCCCCACAGTCTTTGCTTTCAGTTCCTCTAGTTCCTTCTGCTCCTCTTTTTGTTTCTGCTTGATAAGCCTTATCTTCCTCGTCCATCTCCTTGGCCTGCTTCTTGGGCTGTTTCAGGAACTTCTTGCCACCTTTGTGGCTGGGCCCAGAAGTAGTTCTTAAACCCAATCCACAAATTTCAGTGTCAACTACCATAAAAAGTATTTGACTGAGCTCTACCTGGACCAGGCAAAGTCCATGAAGAGAAAAAAAATACTAACCTCTTTGCTTGGAGAAAATTCGAGGAGAAGATTACATAGCATGGAAGATGCCACTACTAGGATTTCATCTGGTGCATTTTGTAAAACCTACGAAATTAAAAAAGGGATACTATTAATGGTTTGAAATCATAGAGCTGAGATCCTAAGAAGACAAAATAAAAACAAAAGCAATTATCTTTCAACCTGATTTCTCATATTGGAGAGATGGCTAGAAAAGATCCACTTGATACTGTGTCAAACTTTACCTA
This sequence comes from Cynocephalus volans, assembly GCF_027409185.1. Classification (NCBI taxonomy): domain Eukaryota; kingdom Metazoa; phylum Chordata; class Mammalia; order Dermoptera; family Cynocephalidae; genus Cynocephalus; species Cynocephalus volans. Next base: position 20,940,231 of record NC_084470.1, read on the forward strand.
GAGCTCTAGTTATGACTAAGACCCTCCTCATATCTATCTTGTTTGGAGGAGCTGCAGTCTCACTGGAGGTTGTTGCAGGCAGGAAACAGACACAAGTCAGGAAGCAGGTACTACACAAAAAGCATGAAGATCATGGGACTGCTTTGGGGCAAGTCAGCCCATACTCGGTCAAATCAGGCCACTTATGAACACACAAAACTGCCCCAGCAGCTGACTTTCTGATGTGTCTCTTGTTTGACCAGAACATGAATGGACTAAGCTACTGCATAGGCAGGGCAATGTGGGAGACTGGTTTTTAGGCCTGAAACACACAGACCTGGTTCCAACCCTGACACTTCCACTAACTAGATGTGTGAACTTGAGCACATTTCTGAACCTGTCTGAGCCTTCATTTCTTCATCTATAAACTGAAGAAAATAACACATCTGTGATAGGACTATTTAGAATTAAATGTGATATGGTGAATAATAAGGCAAGCACCATAGCATGTAAATTAAAAACAGACTGGTTGGATGCAGATTTCAGCTCAAAAAACTAAATAAGTACATGAATTTCTCAGCTGTAAAATGAGGATAATAGTACTATAAATAAAACTGCTTCATAGGATTGTTGTGAGAATATATGAAAAAATTTTAGAACATTAACAGGCACATAGTAATGACTAATAAGTGATGTTTTGAAAAAGGTAATTTATTGTCATAATTGCTGTTGTTATCAGACACATAATAGGTATACAGGTAACTAACGGCTATGAACTTTCATTGAACTCAAAAGGCAACACAGTGTGATGATAAATGTTAGCTGCTGTTAGCTATTATCAGAACCTGTTCTTTCTAGATTCTAAGAGGGAAGACTTCTTAAACACCAGCACTTATATGCAATAACGACTTCATCCAAATTCTTTGCATTTGGGTTCAGATTAGACTCAGGCTTATGATCCACAAACTAGGAGCTCTAGCTATGTAAATCAGAAATGGATAATCACAAAAAATTTCTGGGAGTTAAATATACATACTATATTATGTATTTTTATTATATTACATATCATATTATCTACCTTCCTCAGGCTAAACCAAGTCTGAAGCTCCCTGGTTAAGAATAAACAAGAATTATAAAATAAAAGCAGCTCTCCTAAGGTATTATGTTTTAACTCTCCTGTGAATTGTTAATTAGTTGATAAAGATCAAGACTCACATACTATGCTTGCTGACCTCTGTGTCTGCCAGAACTTTCTTTCAGACCCTGTTCAACCTTCCCTTGCCTTGCCCTTCCTACAACTCTCAGATGCACCCTGCACCCATGCTTAAAATTATCCCAGCCCTTCCAGTCAGAAGTCATTCCATTCTCCTCTGAGCTCCCACTGCCATTATTTGTGACCTCTCTCAGGATCCTTACTACTGTCCAACTACCTATTCAAATTCTTGGTGCAGTTATGCCACTCTCACCTTCTATTAATAAATTTAAGCTTTTTGAAAAAATAATCTTTATATCTATGGTCTAATTTATCCTGGCCTATAGCAACCTAATGGCATTGCACAAAATAGGTGCTCAGTAAATGTGGATTAAGAGAAATAACTATTTTCCAAAATTATATCACTTAGAATCACTGGTTGAAATAAGTGAATGTCTACCAAGTCTTTAAAAAGTTGTTTTAGCTGACATGATTCATTTTGTAAAATATTATTTATTGTTTTAGAGATTAATTTGCTTTTATCAAGTTTTATTTCCAAATTAGATAATATCTAATAATAAACTAAAACAGAAAAGAACCTATAAACTTTTAAAAAGCATTTACATACTGCAGTGTAAAATACAACATGTGAAACTCAGAAGTTAACATCTAACACTGTGAACAAATAGAATTTCACCAAAATAGGAACAAAAATTAATCACAAATACGCATAAAAATTTTAATTAAAATCAAATGCCTCTTCTCCTGTGGTTTGCTAACCAACAGTTAAAAACATGGAAAAGCAAAAGGGAAACATCAGTAGATTTGCAAACAGCCTTTTAACTATGAGGAACCAAAATGTATTTGAAGTAAATCAGTTGTTTATTTCCAAGCTCTTAATACAATATTTTAAATGTACAACAAAATTGTAGTTTGACAGTAATTATACACACATGTACCCATGTGCACAAAGCCCCTCTAGATTGCTCACCAGACTTTTTCCCAAGGAGAACTAGATAGAAACCATATGTTGCTCCATTTCTGATTGTATAACAGAGGGGTACTGAGCTGGGCAATCAGAGAAAACGGCTCTATATGAAAAGGAAGTTATTCTGGGAAGCAAAAGAACACTTTAAAAAATCTTGAATGGATAATCAATAAATCAAAATCAAGCTGCTATGAAAAAGTTGTAATCTAAGAATAAGAAAGAGTGGGAACAATGAAAGAAAACATCATTTACCTGAGGAGAACCTTAAAAAATCTAAGAATGCCAAATCTGAACACAATGGTTTTAGATAAGGGACTGTGAACCTGAAAGAGACTTTTGTTGGTGGGAACTGGCACACTCTCTGAGCAAATGTCTTCCCAGTGTGGAGAGGCACTGATATTGTAGTTGGAGAGTGGGGAATTGGTAAATAACCTAAGATTTGGGGTTCTTAATGAGGTTCAGGAAGCAAAAGGATAGCAAGGAATGAGGAATATTCAGAAGAGCTGAATATATCCAACAGGTTGAAATTTGGGAAGGCGTGCCAATGGATGAAAATGGGTCAAGTTCAATGTCACAGGCTTAGGCAGGGTCACTGGAAAAGACAAATTAAAGAAAATTATATTGTCCTGGTAAGTCTCACAAGGCCAACACTGTGACATTCTTTTAGACTAGAAACCTCTTGGTGTTCCCTGACAGCTCCTGAATAGTAAATCATTACACCTAATCCTGTCACTCCTTCCAATGAAGTATTTCCAGGGTTCATATAGTCTTTCCTAGCCCACTGCTATTGCCTTATACAGGGACCTCAACATATAAATCACGTAATATGCCATGAGACGAACCTCCCCATGAGAAGAACTACCTAGCATGTCAATTCCCAAGGTCTGTGGCACTGGTCCAACTCTTCCACCTCGTCCTTACCTGTCCATTGGTTTGTCTCATTATATCCCACCACTCCACCACAGTCATAAAGCCATCTTTGCCCTTTCCCACATATACCATACATAATGTTTCTGCTCATGCTATTATTTTCCTTGGAAAATCCTCTTGTTTTTCTTCTGTCTTCAAAGCCCACTTCATATTCTTCCTGCCTGAAACCTCTCCTGAGTATGTCTGCCACACTGACGTCCCTATTCTAACTTGAGGCTTTAAGCCAATGGCAAGAGCTCCATAGCAAAAATTTTGGTAGTCCAGTGTGTCTGGAGGCTTTGCTTATTAGCACATGGTAGGTACTAAGAAACAAAACAAAACAATAAAAATTTAAACAAAAAAACCCTCTTGATTAAATGCAAGGTATATGGTAACTTAAGAAGAAAAAATAAATAAAAAGACAAAAGACCAATTTGACCCATGGTTATGTAATTCAAAGGTACTTCAAAAAGTTCAGGAAAAATACAATTAAAAGATAATACAAATCTTTCCCTGAACTTTTTAAAGTACCCTCGTATATTAGGGATAATGTTAAGCAGCAGCCTTATGCACACTCTAGGTCTTGATTCAGATTCATTTGCCGTAAACCTTTTTTTTTTTTTTTTTTTTGTGGGGCAAGGGGAGGAGAAAAAGTACTTAAGAGGACACCTAACACCAAAAAAGGTTATGTTAAAAAATATCTAGGAATTGCCAAAAGACTAAGAATACTAAATTAGAACTGTAAATGACTGATTCCTTTCCTTTTTATAACTAAAAATTACAAGGACAACTCTAAAAGTAAGTTTAAAGTGTGATACTAAACACTAAACACACAGGGAGATCAGATCAGTAACTAAAGTTTAGTTAGAATGAGAAAACCAGGAATATACAGTCATCCATTGGTTTCCAAAGGGTAATGGTTTCAGGATGCCTTGTGGATACCAAAATCCATGGATACTTAAGTCCTGCAGCTGGCCCTGGAACCCATGGAAAGGAAAAGTTGGCCCTGCATATCTGTGGGTTATTCATACTGTGAATACTGTATTTTTGATCCAAGCTTGGTTGAATTTGCAGATGTGGAACCCATGAATACAAAGGGCAGACTATACATTGGTTGGAAAAATTCTGCATAAAAGCGAACCTGCACAGTTCAAACTTGTGTTGTTCAAGGGTCAAGTGTATTTCCCCCTCACATGAGACACTGACCTCAAATACACACTCTGTAGGTTTGCAGATGCTTAGAATGTCCACTTTGAAGAGATAAAAGTTCAAAATGCTCTACACAAAAATGAGACATACTCCTCTACCCAGGGAATGCTGTCAACTAGCTCAGCTCACTCTGGCTCTGTGGGCATGGCTGTTAGTTGCTGACCCTTTGTCCTTACCTTCATTAAAGGTTTCCACACAGCATGATCTTGGAAACTGGTCCGAAGCTGCTGCACAGATCTGGATAAACTGTGCAAACATCTACAAAAAAATAATAAAAATCAGCTTTACAAGCAGCCAAAAACTTTTACTTTTCAAACACATTGCTTGGCATTTCACAATTACTAATGCACACTTCAAGTACATCTACAGACACTGTTAAGTCAACTATATCAGAACACTTCATGGGCTTTGGAGACTGAGTTCTGTTAGATGATGTTACACTCTGTATGAATTTGCCTGAGCATACTTTCCAGTAACATTTGGATTCTGCGCTTACTCGTTGAAGGACCGGAAAGGGAACAGGTTAAACACATGGCAAAGGATTTTTATTCAGACCATTTAAAGCTCATACCTGACGGCAGCTAATCGCACCTTGACACTAGACTCAGACAAGCCAGTCACAATTCGGTCCATCATATTTTCAGTCTCAATGATCTGGAGAAAAAGGTTAATGCTGCATAAATGAAGGTGACAAACTTCACTGCTTGTAAATGCAAGTATGTTAACATCCATTAAAAGCTTAATGTTGTTTTTGGCAGTAGATTTTACCTCTCAAACAATCATCTTGCGGTGGGGGCGGGCAGCTCATCAGAAAGGTAGGGCTAGCCCGCTAAGGACCTGCCAGGCTGAATGACGGGCACAAGGGGCAGGTTATGTTTCTTTGCTTATTTTAAAAGACATTTAAACAAAAATTAAATGGCATAAGTATTGCAGAGGCATTCCATAAACAATCTTGAGAAATAGTGAAAGTATAACTTGAACTCCCCTTGGACATATTTCTGCCGGAGTGAGATTCTAGAAAAATTGTAGTCCACACCCTATGGCTACTTTTTTACCAAGTGATTAAAACTAAGTATTCAGAAAAGTAATTTTTGCTACCTTTCATTATAGCACTAAGTCCTGCTACATGTAATCACTATAATCATGACGCTTTTTTAAAAATTAAAAATAAGCCTGCAATTTTCCTTAAGTAATATACACATATACAAATAGTGTGTGGAGGAAATTAATTTGTGTGGGCCTTTGGAAAAAGAGCCTTTTTATATCAGAATAAAGTGCTAATGTGATCACACACAAATATTAAGAAAAACAACTAATATCTGTTGAATTCTTCTGCATGTCAGGTATTGTGCTAAGCATGTTACATATCTGATTTAACCTTCACTCTTTTGTAGGCATTATTATTATTATTCCCATCAACATATTAGGAAATTGAAGATTCTAGATAATACAGAGCTTTCCTGGGATCATGGAGCTGAGACTGGAACCCAGGCATCTGACTCGAGTCCATATACTTAGCCACACCTGAAATAAAGCCCTACCTGTACTCATCAGGTAGTTGCCAGTATGGACAACTCATTAAAGGGAGTCATTATTCTCACCTGTCAACACCTAGACCAGTGGATTTTAACCCTGGCCACACAGAAAAGTTACCTGGGGAGCTTTAAAAAATCCTTATGTCCAAGCCACACAGCACACCAATTAAATCAGATTCTTGGGGTGGGGTGAGGGCAGGCACCTGCAATGACTGATTGATTGACTGATTGATTGGTGGCCGGTCAGTATGGGATCAGAACACCACACTCTAACCAAATGAGCTAACTGGTCAGCCCCCACCTGTATTCTTTTAAAAAAGTTCCCCAGGGAAGCCCAGTGTGTAGCCAAGGTTGCAGATCACTGATCTAGACTAAAATCAGAGGATTCAGAAAGCTGACCTTAGAACAGGAGAGGGTGGGAAAATTTCAGGATGTTCAAGCCAAATAGGAAAAGAGAAGAAAATATAGTCAGGGGCCGGCCAGTTAGGTCAGTTCTTTAGAGCACAGTCTTATAACACCAAGGGCAACTGTTCGGTTCTGTGTATCCGCCAGCTGCCCACCCCACCACCCACCCCCCAAAGAAAATATAATTGAAATTAACAGTGACCACCAAGGAGGAGAAAAATATTAACCATTAAGAGCAGGAAACCACACTTTAACTGCAGGTTAGGAGTGGTAATTTTTATATGGTGTTTTAGTTTCCAAAGATCTATGTACTGATTTACTCCTCACCCCAGACAAAGCCTAATCCCATCCTTACCTTTACGTACACCCACTCTCTGTCCTCATTGTCACCTCTAGCCCCCGAACTCCTCCCTTTCTAAGTCTACCTACTGTTTTCAACCCTCCCATGCCTTATCCCCCCCTGACATGGATCCCTGCTCAGACACTCCACTTAATACACAATTCCTTTTTCTCCCTC